>NC_141144.1:9777926-10097510 GCF_053477565.2 Lygodium microphyllum | reverse complement strand
ACAAAAGCCATTGTTAAAGGAGGCTTATTTTGCTTAATCTATTTTCTATAGAGGTTTTGCATATTATGCAATTCATTTACCAATCCAAAGGATGCTGAGTCATTATGTCCAATAGTATCGGATCTTTAGCTTTTTTGAAGCCTCTAGAACATCCTCCTTGTTAGTATCCTCTTTAGGCTATTTAGATTCCTCCACCTCGCTTCTGTAATCTTCATCTTGACTTTCATCATCATCCTCTTCAGACTTTGGCTCTACATTTGTAGGGGCTTTGTAGGAGAAAAATAAACTCTCTGTTGTATCTTTTGCATCTGCTTCTACCTCTGTCTAGTTTTGTATCAGTTTCTATTTTTGTCTATGGCCCTGCTTTTGCTCTGTTGTGGCCATGTAACAGAGAAAATGCTACCTCCATGCCTCTATTTCACTATCAAAAATAAATTTGAAAGTCACATCTAGTTTAGGTAGAATATATTCACCCATTGGCAAGGACTTTGCTTCTTTTGGGAGTTGGCTTACAATGGCCACTATCAATGACAATGCCTTTGTTTGCTCAAGAAAGATCTGTTTGTTCCTTTGTTGATGTATCATTTGTAACTTCATTGAAGGAGTCTGTTAAGACTTCAATAGAGGTGGACCCATTACCTTTTTGCAATCCATACAACTTTACTACCACCTTATTGGGTTCTTTGCCCAGGGTTAGGATTCCCTTGAATCAACCCATTCATACTCTTGCTTCAAAAAATAGTGGTCTTCCCAGCACTAGAGTATATGAGGTCCTATAGGCATTTGGTTTCACCAATAAATAGGTCAATCAATAGTCTTATCCTACAAGAGTTAGCTTTACATAAAGGAGAATGCCTAAAGGTTTAATTTTGCTTTGGTTTACTAGTCTAATAAGCCACTGTGTAGGTTGCATGTCTTATAGGGCTAGATCCTTCATTGTCACATCCATCATTATGTTCAATGACAAGCCTCATCAATCAATGCATCCTCAATAAAACATCCCTCAATCCAAATGCCAATGTCTAGGATGCCAAGATCTAGGAAGGAATAACACTATATTAGAAGATTTAGGAATTCTCATTTAGTTTGGAAATTCTTAATGTAGTTAATATTAGGCCACATGATCAAATATTGTCTCCTTACTTGAAAGTGGAGTCCACCCTAATAATTACTATATAGGTTGTCTTTTTGAGTCGTCCCACTTTGGAGTATGGTTTAAGATTTAGCCACATGGCCAAATCTTTACCCTCTTATTTGAAAGTGGTGTTGAGATATTTGCAATCACACCTATTGTGGCCTCTTTGTATGAGGCAGTATTGGGGTTAGGATATGCAAACTATAGGAATTCCATATGCACAGAGAGGGAAAACTGCTACTCATCCAGCAACTATAAAGCCATATACTTGACTACCACTTTGTATATGGAATGAATACAATGCCATGACGCTTTGTACTTTTAGTTAAGTGTCTTGCCTTTGTCAGTCCTACACAAGATTGTGTTTATGAGTCCAAACTGCCATCTTGGAACCTAATTCACTTATGTAACAGTTTGTCTCTACTTGTTTATGTCATTATGAGTTTGGTCTTCATCTTCCATCCGCCACAGCATCTGCCATGCTCTAGATCCCGTGTCTTTTGACACTTGGGAGATTCCCAAATTCTCTAATATGGTGTTGCATTAGCCACATCCACTTTTTTCCTAGACTTTGGGACTTTATTAGACTTAGTGGTAGCTAAGGGACCAATCCTTAGGCCACGCCTTCATGGCAGTATACTTTTAAATTTATTTAGTAGCAATTGAGGGATAGTATCAGAAACTATTGGAATGTTAGGTTTGGTTTGAAGGTGTTTAGGTCTTTGACCAAGTCATACTCTTTGATAGGATCCATGGGTTTTTCCAACTAGTTAGGGAATGGGGCAACACCCACTTTCATCTTTCCTCTTTCTTCTAGTAGTGGCAATATTTGACCTCTTCTATTACTAGAGATAATGCTGAATTCTCTATTTCTTGGATATCTAGTCCTCCTTTTGCATTGTCTTTGTGTCCTTCTATGGAAATGGACTTCCCTTTACTGTGCACTATTTTGTTTCTCTTTTGGAAGATTGAACTTCACAGTTTTGGTAGATAAAACATTCTCTTTTGGAACTATGGGCTCTCTTTTCCTGGCACACGTTATTGCAGAAATTTCCAATTCCACTGTTTGAGGCAAGTTCTTAGATCTTCTGTTGATTATCAGTGGTGCTAGCTTTTACAAGAGCTGGACGAGGACAATCTTTTGCAGTATGTCCTTCTCCTTTACATTGACTACATAAGGGCTTATAGTCCATGGACTTTCTAGGGTTTAGACAATTTGGTGAGATATACCCCTTTTCATTGTATTTGTAACACTCCACTTTTGGTCTCTAGCCACCACGAGATTGTTTTCCTCTATAAGTTTGAGAGGGAAACCTCATTGGGTTGAAATTAGGATGGAACTCTTTAGGCTTTGGTATGATATCTTAGGTTGTCATCATGGATTCTATTAAGTTGAAACTTGTTTTCGCATCTTTCTTCATGCATCTCATTGAGAGAGCATATATACTCTATGTGATTCTTTTTTAAACACTACGAATAGAAAGCTCCAATAATATTTGGTTTTTGGGTTCATTCAATGGCTAAATATCCTACCTAAATAGCACTTTCTACACCATGTGTTCAATCACATTACATCTCTTTCAACGAGCTTTCATCTTCTACAACACTAGATATGTTGGCAGTATTCACCTTCAGTGTCTGCAATTGTTTTGTAATCACATCCATAAGCTCTTTCTTGATGCTTGCAAAACTAGGTTTTGTAGACCCTACAAGATCCTCAAGTGCCTAAGTTCCAATGCCTGCAAACTCCAACTCCCTGAGAATGTGTGTTCATAATGTATTCCATGTTCGCCTACTAAAGAAATATGTATCCAATCCTAGCCATGTACTCAATGATCAACAAGTTGTAATGCCAAGCCAAGAAGTCCTTGAGCTTTGGCCAGATAGAATCCTAGGCATTCGGGAAAAGAGATTGAGGAGTAGAACCCTTAAAGAGTGCCTCATCCAGTGGAAGGACTATCTAGAAGAAGATGCCGCATGGATTGACAAGAGTACTCTCAACCAACAATACCCCCAATTCCTTTCAAGATGAGGACATCTCAATTCCTTAAGGGGGGAAGGATGTAATACATCACTGTAAGATTCTTCCCCCCCATTACATTTCGCCGTCGTCATTAGATTTTTTCCCCTTTTTCTTTCCAAATTAAAAAGAAAATTTTTTAATTACGCCCCCTGTCAATGCTATCGATTGGCAGAGGGAGGGGGAGTTGAACTACATGTCAACGAGGGAGATGAACTCGCAGTCAACAAAGGTGAGGGAGGAGACATCTACGAGTTGACAGTAACAATGAAGGTGAAGAAAAAAACAAATATGCCATAGACAATATCAACGATGGGGGGGAGGAGCACAAGTATGCCACCTCCAACCCACTACCTCTCCTGTTATGCTGCATGGCGATGATCACTAAGTTCATAGAGTGGAGCTAAGGCCTCCTTACCACGATGCCTTCTCCCCTCAATAATACCCTTCTTCGTTCCCCTATAAAAATCCCCCCCTCCTTCAGCACGCAGGAAAATTCTCTTCTTTTTCCCAAACTATTACCATCTTTACCTTATAAATCCCTCCCCCCTCCTTTCCACATACACACTATTCTTCTCCCCCTCCCTTGTTGCTAACTTGTGAAGGAGTGAAGGAGAAGGAGAGGTAGTGAAGGAGAGAGAGAGGGAGAGAGGGAGGGAGAGAGAGAGAGAGAGGAGAGGGAAGGTGAACCTAGAAGTAAAGGAGGAAGAAGGGAGAGAGAGAGAAGAGGCCCAAGGACAATTCCTTACCTAGATGAAGCCTCGAGCACCCTCTCTCCCCATTGACACTTCCCGAGATCTCTCCATTGATTACCTCTAGTTAACAAGGAGATTACGAAAGTCAAGACAAGGAATAAGGTACTTCAACACCAAGGAGTCATTCGAGAGGAGTGAAGGATGCATCCCAAGCTTCGAAATGGCCCCAAAATGTAAACTCTCTCAAGTAACTGGGAAAGCCGTGACTATAGAAGGAGGATCAGGCAAAAATTCCACCATCAACATGAACGGGTTATTGGGCGTAAACACTAATTTGACACTCTAAAACCAAGTACCACTAGCTCACAAAAGAAATTTGAATAATGAATCAGGTTGAGTTCATGGAGGACACACCAAGCCACCCCCAGCTGGCCATCAACCCTAACCAAGGGGGTTCTAAGTAACCGTGACAAGAATGTGGACCGAACCCATCACGAGAGATCTCTTCGTGGGTTAATTTGAACGTATGAGGATGCTTAGATGCCGGGGTGTTCTGGCTCTATAAATTCCCTGCCTCTGGGTCCTATTCAAACGATCTATGTGACTTAAGAGGGATTCTCAAGGCCTTGTTGCTAGTGCAAGGGCGAAAACTTGGAATAAATAAGATGCATCCTCATGGATTGCGGGAAACGTCATTTTTGGACAAGAATTGTATCTTAGTTAAAATGCTAATATAAAGTTTTCTTCCAAGGAACCTATTTGAACTATTTTCATGCCAGTATCATAAGTAACGTGAATGAACCCTATTTCCTAAAAGGCTTGAGGAAGCTGATTTTAAATGTCACATGTGAATGTGATAGGACCTAATTAGATAACTAAAGAACGTCTATTGAGGGAAGCGGGCGGATGGAGTCCCCAGCAAGTCCGTCCTACGGAAGGGTGGTCCTAGAAGACTGGGAGGGTTCTCACAAGGTTCTACAGTTGTACGATTTTTAGGTAATAATAAGCTCTAGAACCCGATTCATGCCATTTTAGGGGACCGGAATGGGACTATGCCCTATGGGCAGAGAGGTTGAGTAGTACATCCCTCTCATTTCCCATTATCTTTGAACAAAGTGCGGCAAGGATCTGCTTTGGCTTGGGTATCTCTGCATAAAGTAGGATGTCCAGGATCCAATGCTAGAATGCTGTTAGGAGACCTTGGCCACTAGGAACCCAGATTTCAGGTCACTCCTAGTGGGTTCGCACATGAATGTTCTGTTGTGAGATGAACTCGGGAAACCCTAGATGACAAACCTCGAAACATTCCATGGGAGTGGCGGGCAACGACACTTAGATTCGTTTCTTGATGGACCACTAAAAATGTGTCTAGACATCCGTTAGACGGGCATGCTAGATGCTTTGATTTTTGTCTTCTCTCTTCTCACGTACCTCTTGATTTGTTCTAGTATTTGCTTCTTGATCACACCATTCATTAGGGAGTTAGATCCAACCCAATTTATTTGTACTCAACATAACAAAATTAGAAGGGCTATAGTCCTTGGAGGACTCTCTTGCCAACATTTCTTTTACTTTCTTCTTTTTAACGCCTCTAAATTCAACTTTCATTCTACTATAAAGGAAAAGATATTCAATTTTGAAGCTATTAATATTCATTCTTTTGAGGATTTCCATAGTGCCATTGTCTTTATAATACCAACTTCAAAGGAGTTCAATAACATAGGTTATGAAGAACAGTCTATCTACTAGCTTCTAGTGAATTGCCAACTAGACAAACAAAAGGTTGTTAATGCACCAAATATCCCATCTATCTTGTTCTTGAGAATTTATGAATAAATTTTAAGTTTTTTCCTTCTTATTTTTGTGAACTTCTATTGATTATGACTTCGAAAGCTTCTTCATAATCTCCCACTTAATGATGCTTGGAAATTCTCTAATGATGAAGGCCAAATCTCCTATGGATGGTTATTCTCTTTGTTTTCTCTTCGCTCTTCAGTTTTGTGGAAAACAACTGGCTATTGTGATACAACTTTTTGTAGCTTCAAAAAACAATGGAATCAGTCTGTCACATAAAATCCGCATCAAGATAGTGACATGTTTTTTTCATTAAGGAATGCACTTCTTGTAGAATGTGGCTTTGTAATGAAGATATCCAATTCTTGAATACTAGTAGAAAATTTACAACCTTCCATTACTTTTTTTTAATCTTTAACATTTTCACTTCTTCCAATTTCAGTCTTTGTTGTTGGTGCTTGTTGATGGTAGTTTTCCTCGATTGCACACCAAAAGCATGAGCCCCAAGAGGAACACTAAGAAAAATGAAGAATCTAGTGCAAGAAAATCTATGTTGTCACACCAATAAGCATGTTTTTTATATTTTAATCAACCACAAGAATAAAATGAACACCAATCTTCACAAATCTTCATAGAGCATCATATAGCAATTCTCCCATAGATTTATTACAACAAGTCATTAATGTATTCTTCATAGAAACCATCAAAGAATTGCAATGATACAAAGAAAATATCAACTTTGAATATAATTCATCACGTAGTATTCCTGTTTCATCATCTTGATAGTCTTTCTCTCTCATGTATATATAATATTTCTCATAGAAAACTAGTTGCTCTCACATACACTCTCTCTCAATAGTACATTGAAATAACCAATAATTACTCTAAATAATGCTCCCTTGATCGTGGATATCTTTCCCAAGAGGTATGTCTAATATGAAGAGTCACTAGTTACAATGTCCCTTGGAAGCTCACTACTATCACTGTCACTTCAAACTTTAGCTCAAGTCTTCTTCAGCTACTTCTTCGAGCTATTTCAAGCTTGTAATATTCCTCTTACAAGACTGCAAAACATTCCCAAGCTAAATATCTATCCATGAGAATAGACCAACTAGGCTTTGTAGAGTGAGCGCAAGCGCAATAGAGTGAAAGATAGCTATGGGGGATTACTAAGAAAAGAACTCAATAGTTTAAACAAGCTTAGATGAGTAGACTTGATGCTATCAGAAAAACTCAAGGTGAGATTGCTTTGTATTTCAAGCTTCAATTGAACTTCTTGTTGTTCTTTACAATGAGACTGAGTGGGCTTTATAGAGAGAGAGAGAGAGAGAGAGAGAGAGAGAGAGAGAGAGAGAGAGAGAGAGAGAGAGAGAGAGAGAGAGAGAGAGAGAGAGAGAGAGAGAGAGAGAGATCATGGTGTAGAAGACACAAATCATGAACCAAGAGGGGTAGAGGATGATCATAGTGTAGGAGACACAAATCATGATAATGCAATCACACATGAGGAGTAACGGGATTAATCTGTCTATAGTTTTCCATATTGAGATGGACATTGAAGTAGATAGTTTAGCAAGGGTTGACATCATTACAAATGAGATTGAAGATCCATCTTGATAAACATTATATTTTCATATTTATTCTATAACTACATAACTTTTATACAATGTGCTTGCAAGTTTAAGTTGCATTTTTGTTCATGGATTTAATTGTTTTAAGTTTTTTGGATACTTTACTTTTTCTCATGTTGAGCAATGCAATAAGATAAAAAAGTTTCTTGGGACTAATAACTCTTATTTGTGTGTTCATCATGGTATTCAAGTATAAATAAACATGTGGAAATTCTTGTAAAATTTGTGAGCATTTGTACTTGCCCATATATAAACTAAATTGAATGCAAACACATTATTGTAGCTATATGCATGTTTTATTGGGTCGTAGGAGCTCCATACTAGTTGTAGTTTTCACTCATAGTTAGATGTGCCCATAAATGCACATTAGGCACCCACATCTTTGATTTGATTCTATCATTGTGCCATCTAAGCATTATTGAATAACTCCTTTAAGTATAAGATTTAGAACATTGGTTAGGCTAGTTACAATTGCTCCAATCTACATTAACAAAGAGAAGAAAGAATTTTGCTTGCTTGATCTCCATCTCAATGACAAGAAATAGTTTTTCTTATTTGATCTCCATCTCAATGACAAGAAATAGTTTTTCTTATTTGATCTCCATCTCAATGACAAGAAAGGGAGAAGTAATGAAGAGGCAGTCCTATAGGCTCCTCCACAAGTTGTCATATAAAATATTGAGAATCTATCAATGTTAGGCCTTGGTGAGTTTTGAGGCTTGTTCTTGAAATTAGGCTCACTTGTGAAATTGAGTGTGTATGCAAGCTTGTCTTCACAAATGGATCTCCACGACTTGAGGCCATGCCTTTACTCCCATGACTCTCTAGATGATACATCCAATACCATAGTCCTTGTGTTTGGCCATGGCAAGGACTTAAATATAGAAGGCACCATCTTGGCACAAGGATGATAGCACATGTCATCCATAGAGGTTCGTGTGTTTATCCATGGCAAGGTCTAACAAAGGTAACATGATTTTGTAACACAACCATATGTATAGTTGAAAGACCATACCTTGAGAGAGGAATGTGAGAATTACGATTCATACAATGCTAATCAACACATATGCCTCTATTTCCTCTCAAAGGAAAGCGTAAATTGGGTCAATGATGGAATGAATCTAGCACAACACCTATTACACTCATTCGTAGTGTTTCTTGCAAGCCAATTACTTGAGTGCCCATATCAATATAGTCACATGGAAATGTGCATAGAGCTTTGGCCATGGTGGGGTCTTGCAGGCAACGGGCACAAACTTCTCAAAGGAACACCAAGATGCTATGAGAAACAATGGTGGTGCCATGGATAACTTATTTGTAGAGGTTGATCAATGACAAGAAATTGCAAGTTCAAGTAGTAGAATTAATAGGCATGGACTCGCAACTACAATGTTTTGAGTGGTGCACTATAGGGCATGATAGGCTAAGAAATATGCATTGACCAAATGGAAACGACAAACATACCAACATATGCAAGATGACCCCTAGCCTAGGCAAGAAGTGAGCAAATTCAAAAAGTGGTCAGCAAAAGTTTTTGCACACACATGGATTAAGTAATAAATGCAGTAGTCATTTCCATAAGTTTTGCAAATGCAATAAGGTCTCTCTATGGAACATTGTCATCACAAGGTAAATTTGGTGGATCAAATCCTATTAACATATTTGAACTTTAGGCTGGCCATCTTTTTCTCATAAGATATAGTGTCATACAAAAATTTGTATATGTGTCTACACGCACATATGTATAATGTAAGTTTTTAGAAAAAATCTTAAAGGGTTCCCATACACATTATAGATGTCATTTGTTTTTCTATAATTGTAGTAAATGACATGAATCAAGTGTACACAAGCTTATGCTTTAACTAGATTATTTTTTGCACTACAAATCTATATATGTGTGGATATGTACTCAAGCTCATTTTCAAAATTGAGCCTCCAAGAGGAGTTTAGTTTTTCCCTAGCTCCTTAGGCTTAATATCAAGATTTAGCCTCTAAGAACCCTCTCTCTTCTCAAGCTCTAGGGTATTCCTCAAGCTTAATTTCAATATTGAGCCTCCAAGAGGATTCTAGGTGTTATGGAAAATAGACTTAACTTGTCATTTTGTGAGTTTTTTTGGGGTTATAAGGCTAAGAATTTGATAAGAATCTATACCATGGGATCACAATAGATATTATAAAAAACACAAATAACAATCACACTATAGAGTTTTAGATATGAAAAGGTTTCATGTAGCTTGTTGCAATTGATGCAAAAAATTATGTGTGCAAAATCATGACAATTTGACATCACCATTGTGTCTAAAATGTACCAAAATCCCTCAAACAACTTTGAAGTATCTTATGAAAAATAGACTTATCATTTGTGAGCCTTTGTTAAGTTATAAGACTAAGAATGTGATAGGGATATATATCGTAGGATCATGTAATAGATTTTATTAAAAATACTATAGCAAAAACATACTTTTAAATTTATTTATTTATAGATTCTCATTGTTTGCTTGCCACATGATTAGTGACTTATCACATGAGGTGTGTGTGTGATATTGGTTGCATTATGCCTTGCAAATAGAGGAAAGAATACTAATGTGCTTTATGATGTATTGAGAATAGAGTATTATGTAAGTAATCTTTAGGTACATCTATATAATGCATAAAATGTGTAATCATGTGATATTTAATAGTATTAACATTATTAGTTTGTATGTGAATTACAATTTTAAGCTTCTTTAGTGGTAATTTTGAATGAATCATTGATCTTTACTACTGAATTATTTAGTTTAATATATTTAATATAAATAATATTAAAATAATTATATGAATTTGTTAAATTAATTTTTTAATGAATGATTTATTATTTTTCTTTATATGATTCATTTGTAAAAAGTGTTCCTAACTTCCTTCACAAAAGCAACAAGATCATGCACAAAATAGGAGAATAGAATAAAAACTTAGTTTGTTATTTCTCCCTCATCTGGAGTCAAAATTCAAAGCTTTTGGAATCATTTCAGGAGTCTTGGCATGTTCTAGACGTGATGGAGATGTAAAAAAAGTCTTGATTCGATATAAGAATTTTTTGCGTCAAATCTTGCAAGCTATAGGAAACCTCTTCATGTCTAAACCTCTATGGTTTGATTGTTATTTGTATTTTCTTTACAATTAGATGTAAAATATGCATGTGGTATCAATCTATGTAATCAATCTTTCATAATAGAAAATGATGACTCTTAACTTTTATTATGGGAGAGGTTGGGCCCTATCATGTGGTTTCTCTTGTTCCTTTTGAATTTCTTAACTTATTTGATTCATTTATATTTCATAATGTTTTTTTAATTTAATATTTGTGATGCTAGATATATCATGTGGTTTGCTTCACAATGTGAGCTTATCACTTCTGAAATTGATCCTCTAAGGGAGTTTTGCCTCTCTCATTCCTTGAGCTCAGTTTTAAAATTGAGCTTACAAGAGGTTTCCACAAGCTCAATCACTACAAGGATTTGAGCTAGTAGCGACGCCGATTAGTGACGGCGGATAGCGGCGTCGCTATTGGCGTCGCTAATAGCATCGCTATTTGCGTTGCTATTTGCGTTGCATTTGCGACGCAAATAGCAACGCTCCACAGGGAAAAAAAGCGGCCGAAACCGAGCGCGGTTTTTATTTCGCGTTTGCTCCATTGTGAGTTTTGAGAGCGAGAGCGAGGGAGAGAGTGACCGTCATGAGAGAAGGAGAGGAAGAAGACTTGCCGCCGCCGCCGCCGCCGCCGTTGTTCGCGAAGGAGAGGAGGAGTCTTCATCGCAAAGAGGAGCCACCCCACGCTCGCCATATCTCATCGGTGAGTCTCCCTCTCTCTTTCTTTTGCTTGTTTAAGGTTTAAATTACTCTCTTTTGCTTGTTTAGAAGAGGAAATGAAAGAGAAAGAGAGGGAGAGGGAGAGAAAGGGAGAGAAAGAGAAAGAGAGGGAGAGGGAGAGGGAGAGGGAGAGGGAGGGGGAGGAAATGAGAGAGGGAGAGAAAGAGAAAGAGAGGGAGAGGGAGGGAGAGGGAGAGTGCATTCTCTCTCTCCCTCTCCCTTTTGCTTGTTTAATGTTTAAATCACTTTCTTTTTTGCTTGTTTAGGAGAGGAAACGAGAGAGTAAGAGAGAAAGAGAGGGAGAGGGAGAGGGAGAGGGAGAAAGAGAAAGAGAAAGAGAAAGAGAGGGAGAGGGAGAGGGAGGGGGAGGAAATGAGAGAGGGAGAGAAAGAGAAAGAGAGGGAGAGGGAGGGAGAGTGCATTCTCTCTCTCCCTCTCCCTTTTGCTTGTTTAATGTTTAAATCACTTTATTTTTTGCTTGTTTAGGAGAGGAAATGAGAGAGAAAGAGAGGGAGAGGGAGGGGAAGGAAATGAGAGAGGGAGAGAAAGAGAAAGAGAGGGAGAGTGCATTGTCTCTCTCCCTCTCCCTTTTGCTTGTTTAATGTTTAAATCACTTTATTTTTTGCTTGTTTAGGAAATGAGAGAGAAAGAGAGATAGAGAGGGAGAGAAAGAGAGAGGGAGGGAGAGGGAGGGGAAGGAAATGAGAGAGGGAGAGAAAGAGAAAGATAGGGAGAGGGAGAGGGAGAGTGCATTCTCTCTCTCATTCTCCCTCTTGCTTGTTTAATGTTTGAATCACTTTCTTTTTTGCTTGTTTAGGAGAGGAAATGAGAGAGAAAGAGAGAAAGAGAGGGAGAGGGAGAGAGGGAGAGAAAGAGAGGGAGAGGGAGAGGAATGAAATTTAAGATAATAGACTTATCGATAATGGTATACAATGTGCTTTGCCATGGGCCACGTACATTGGTGACTCTTTAAGATGGCTTAAAATTGGTCATGTCCTTCATAATGTCCAAGTAGGGGATCTAATTGTGATATGCATAATTCATTGTTTTTGTATTAACTTTATAGGCATAACAAATTAGAAATCATGCCAACTAGTCAACGGAAGGACTAAAAGAAAATGATACCCTAGCTAATGGTCATTACGGTACTTCATCAAAATGAACCCAAAAGTATTGTTATAGAAGAAGAATCCCTTAAATTGAGTATAGGATATTTTCTCTCAGGTCTTATGACTATGAGTAGAATTGATTGAAATAAATTTTATTACTATAGTTGATACATTTCATAGATGGCATTAATTTTAATACGCGATCCTAGGACAAAAAAACCACATTTATAAGATGCTTTTTGTTGAGACTGATTTATTATTAGACTAAGAGATCCTCAATGATGCTCATAAATGGATTACCTATACTCAAAGCCCTCTAGTGCAGTTTTTTACAATAACGAATAATTATCTACCGGGACAAACAAATCCTTGAGCATGATACAAGGCTAAGATATAACATCGAAAAATCTCTCAACTATTATGTACAATGCAAGATTTATGGTCAACTTGCAACTTGACGTACATCTCCATAAAGCTATCCATTTAAGCATGGAAAACGAAGAAGGTCTTATTGTTCAAGACCGCGAGACGTATCTTAATCATCGTGTCCCATGTCCTTGCTCTCAATGCAAGTTGGCAATTAGACGAAAACGCCGATTGTCTATAGAACACGTACGATGATTTGGCGAGTTTCAATCTGAGATCATTGATCAGGCGATTGCGGATTTTCAGCAAATGGTAATTTGAAGTTAATATTAATCATGCATTGTACTCGCAAGCTAATTGAAAACCATACACAATAAGATTGGGTCTTGTTGGCAAATTTTCTATCCAGGGGGGTGATGTCTCGACCCAAGGGGGAGTGCACCCTTTGCGGCCAATTAGAAGAGTTCATGGACGTGCGATGGATGGATTGCAGGAGCCAATCCACCACTCGCAAGGCCCATCTATACCATCAATGCCAGAGGAGACAGACAACCTTCCCGACCTATCTACAATTTTGGAGCCTGAGATGGAGGCAATGATCGATGCATTGATTCCCATGGATGTTGAGACATTTGACCCGCTTAGAGAGGAAGCATCCATACCATTATATGATGGGTGCCGAGTATCTCGGTTGAAGACATTGCTTGCACTCTTAAGTGTGCAAGCAAAATACGGTTGGAGCGATACGAGTGTGACTGAGTTATTCAGATACCTTGCACATAGGCTTCATTGATTTTTTTTTAAAACAGTATTATTGCAAACATTTGTGCTTTTTCAAGGTGTTTTATGATTTTTTTCAGGTTATTGAAATATCATATATTACCACCTACAAATACCATGCCTGAGTCTCGTGATGATGCACGACATGTTTTACAGAAGCTTGGTATGGACTACAATAACATCCATGCATGTATCAACGACTGCATACTGTTTCGAGATGAATACGAGACTATGGAGACATGTCCAAAGTGTGGTGCTCACAGGTATCGATAGGACTTGCAAGGGCAAACCATCCCTCAAAAAGTTCTCAGACACTTTTCGCTCATCCCCCTCATAAACCACATGTTTCGCACGTCTGGCATGGCAAGCTTGACAACGTGGCATGTGCAGAATAGGTCCATGGATGGAGTTCAACGAATATCAGCGGATTTGCGCGCATGGAGCCACATTGACTCTACCTTCCCAGGCTTTGTGCGAGAGCCAAGGAATCTTCGGCTCGGTCTCGCCATGGATGGTGTGAACCCATTCGGTCTGCGCTCGACTTCTTACAGTGTGTGGCCTATAGTGCTTGTCAACTACAACATCCCTCCATGGCTTTCTACGAAGAAAGGACATCTCATCCTTAGCTTTCTCGTCCCGGGCCGCTACAAAGTAAAAAATATGGGCATGTATCTTCGTCCATTAGTCGATGAGCTTAAGATTTTGTGGGAGGAGGGGGTCACTGTGCAAGATATGAGTAGGCGCGATGGTCAGCCAACATTCGAGCCATTCTCATGTGGATGATGTATGACTTTTCGGGATTGGGAGAGTGCTCAGGTGAGCAGACCTCCGTTCTCACTGGTAATATCTATATTTTATTTCATTCAATCAAGTATTCACTAGGTCATGGCTTGCCTTACAGGTCTGGTTACCTTAGGTTATCATGCATGTCCATTGTGTGGGCCACAGTTAGACTCCCAAAGGTCATGAACCATGAAGAAGATGGTATATCAAGGACACGCCGCTTTCTTGCCGGAGGATCATGAACTCAGGGAAGGTTTTCTTGGACGACCTCCAGCACGTATGAACGCTGCAAGCTGGTACGAGCTGAAAATGGTAAACCCGAAATCACATCCAAATGGAATGCGACGGTTCTCAGTTTTCTACGAGTTGCCATATTGGACCCACTTACAGGTCAACCACTTGTTGGATCCCATGCATATTTTCAAGAATGTGGGCAGCTTGCTATGGAACCACATCATAGGAAAGAGAGACACTATAGGGTCACGAATGGATTTGAAGGAGGTAGGTAAGATGGAGGCGCTTTGGCCGCAGTGCTGAAGGGGGAGTGCAGCTTCCTCGCGCTCCTTGGGTTTTGTCTACCAAAGAAGAGCTCATTGTGAAGCAAGTAATCAAGTCTATCCTCACTCCGACGGGTATGATGCGTTCTCTCAGGTCCGCATTTTCTAAAGATGACCAATTGTCGGGGCTAAAATCCCATGATTGACATAAGATATGTCAAGTTTGTGAACAGAATGGATTGTAATTAGCGTGGGCATTTTGCAATTTGAAAAGTGGCCATTATTCATAATGCTTTCTCATTTGTGGCAGTTTGTCCTACTGATCGCGATCGCAGGATGCCTTACTCCAGAAATTCGTGGGGCCATTTACAAGTTGTCGACTTTGGTGCAATGGATCTCACAAAAAGAGATTAAGACGTCCTCTATTGAATCCGCAAGGCGGGGAGCAGTGGAGACGGTCTGTGTCTTTGAGAAATACCTGCCCACTAGCATGCTCACGATACAAGTTCACCTTCTTGTGCATCTTGTGGACGAAGTGGAGATTGCTGAACCTGTCCATACGCGATGGATGTTCTTCCTGGAGCGCTTCATGAAAACCCTGAAAGGCTTTGTGCGACAACGAGCTCGTCCAGAAGGTAGCATGGCGGAAGGTTGGTTGGTGTCAGAGGCATTAGTGCATATCTCACAATGGCTACCAACGGTGGAACCAGACAATGAAATGCTATGGATGCTAAAGGACGATGATAGACTGACTGGAGATGTGGTGGTTGGAAATGGGGTAGAAAAAAGAATGGATGCCTCAATGGAAGAGAAGGTAATCGCTTTTGTATGTTGCACCATGCCTCCATGGAGACGTGGCTTGCCAAGTACCAGATTGCAAGGCAAGATCGAGAGGAAGCACGAGCTGAATTCCGACGCAGTACACGTCATCGACCAATTCGATATCCCGAAGGCATGGAGGAGATGCCGCGGTTTATGTCAACACGATGGTTGCATGGAGACCGCAGCATCCAGCGAAGGGACAGAGGTCTCAATGAAGGAGTGGGAGTTCTCGAGGGGATGTAGTCCAAAGGTGATGAGAGGTTTAGAATGTGTCGTATCTAAATTTTATATGCGACATCTAATTTGAGTGTTTCAATGTACAATACAAAATATATAGTGCAACATGGTCGCGCGGACGGCATTTTCACGTGGAGCGTATTGACAAAATGCGCTCCACAATGGACTGTGGTATCATGGCAAGGTTTGAGCAAGAGAGCCGGCGACGAGCAACGGATCCGAACACGGTTGTGGATGAGATGGAGTATTTTGGGAACTTGCAAAGTATTATTACGGTGGATTACCGTAGCTTCTCCATGATACTATTCGATGTGCAGTGGTTCAAAGTGGTACTTGGAGGAGCTGGAGCAACAGTTCGACGAGGTCCATCTGGATTTCTCGAAATAGATTCCGAAAAAAAATAGACGGATTTGCGCGACACCTTTGTGTTATCGGTCCATTGTGAATAGGTGCATAGAGTCATTTGCTTGCTAATTGTAATACGACATGGTTTATGTCACAATGGTTTGAACTCGCTTTGTACGTGTTTGTGAACAGGTAATCTTCTATCCAAACCCCCGACAACCTCGATGGTGGTATGTTATACCTTTAACTCCTCGAAGTGCGAGAGTATATGATCAAAGCGATGTTCCAGGCATAGATGAAGAAAATATGTAAATAGAGGGGTCAATATTACAAGGGGTGGAGGCCACCGCAAGCTTGGAGCCCGCATCGGCTAACAATGATGGAAATACAGTAGTCCAAGAATTTTTTGAGAACGAGGCAGACTCGTTCTTTTGTGGTGACATGTCTATCGACCTTCCAGTGTATTTAGAGTTGTGTCAGGAGATTAACATGGGACCATAGAATACTTCATTCTTGGAGAATTGTATTACTCAATTCGTTGTTTAGATCTTCCATAAAGGTACATAAGATATGCATTTTAAGAGGGATTTTTCAAAAATGATTTATATTACTATGCTTTGTATAGTTTAAATTGATTATTCTAACACCATTTTTTATCTGTGCAGGTGACATTTTCAGGATGAGTCGAGGGATGAGCGATGAGGAGTTTCAGGACATGATGGCACGCATGTCTCCAGATCAGCTCGCGAGATTCAGAGAGATGGCAGACCAGGAGCTGTCTCGTTCTTCGTCAGGGCGCTCTGCTAGATCTGCTTTAGCGCGATCAGATGCTTCAGCTTCGAGCAGACGATCTCGATGCTCACGACTTGGGCCAGAGGGAGGGACTGCATCGGGATCAGAGGGGTGCTGCTGTGGAGACACGGATGTGGTGTCTCCGTCTCGTCGTTCAGCTGCAGCTGCGTCACCTCCAGGATTTGTCACACCTGTGGGGACGTCTACTCCAATTACTCCGGCTTTTGCGCAGTCGTCAGCAGGTGGCACCCCCTTTGGTGGCACCCCTTTGAGTGCCACTCCTAGAGAGGTTACCCCCGTCGGTACACCAGATGTACAGGGGTCTTCTGGATATGCCCAGGAGCGTGGACGGAGATGGGAGAGGACCCATCTTAGGCAGACTCCTAGGGGTTATGGATACCTAGTTGATAGTAGGTCAGGAGCCATCATCATGAATGATGAGGGGAGGAGGGTGATGGCTCACATGAGGGAGTTGTGCCAACAAGTTTTTCGGCACAACGTCCTGGATCATTGGAAGAACATACTGGAGGGGAGCAAGGACTACATAGTAGCATCCTTGCACGAGGAGTTTCCGGTGCCAGCCGTAGTAGATAGATTCTCTACGGGCTGGATGATGGATTGCATGCGTGCATATATGTCACATAGACGATCCGACGCACGCAAGGCAATCAAGAGTGGGGCTACAAAGCCCGAGTGGTTAGATGCAGACGACTGGCGCCGACTGAGGGAGGAGGCTATAGATTCGCCAGGACATTGGAGTCAGCAGCGGGAGGCGGCGAGGGCACGACTCGAGGCCAGAGTGGTCCATCATCTTGGGAGTGGCGGCCACATGACATATTTGGAGGACTTTGTAAGTTTCTCTTTTGTTTTGCTTATTTGTTTTTTTGAAATATTCTTTGTACTGACAATCATGTTTCTAACAGTTAACATTTTGTTTTCTTTGCAGCACTCCATTACAAATCGCGATCCGCAAGGCCTTGAGACTCGATTTGCAGAGATGCACGGTCTCAATGCATTGATCGACCGATTGTATAGATGCGGCGGCCCTGTAAGTTACTCATCTTTCTTGTCTGTAGTTACCATGAGATATTTGAATGCATTATTGTATGCTGGATTGATATGTTGTTTCTTTTTCTACAGAATTCGTTCGATGCTCCTTTGCCAGGACGAGCTTTCGGGGGACGAGGATTTCTAGCTCGCCCTTGGATCCTTGGAGCTCACACACCTTTAGTTTTTAGTTGCCTGATCTATGTAGACATTTTCTATGTATTAGTGATATCCTTTCATAATTGTACCAATCGCATTTTATGCGATCATGTATTTATTTCATGTATCAGTTTTATGATTTCAGTATACATTCTTTTTGTTTGCAAGCGCTTTGTATGCAGTAGTGTAGAAACTATTTTGTATGGCTCTCATACAGCACACAGTGCTATACTGCCCTGCCACAAAAAAAAAATTTCCCTGATACCGTCGCTATTTGCATCGCAAATTTACTGCTTGCGTCGCTATTTGCCTCGCTATGCGCATCGCAAATTCTCTGGTTGCGTCGCTATATGCGTCGACGCATATAGCGACGCCAATAGCGACGTTTCTATGGCGTCGTCAATAACGACGCTTTTTGCGACGACAGGGGCAAATTTTGTTGTTTGTATTTTCGTCGCTTTAAACGTCAGTATAAGGTCTATATCTTGTAGTGAATTTCAAAATTGAGCCCTCAAGAGGACTCCAACTCTCCCCTCCTAAAATTCAGCATCTAGGGGAGCTTTACTGTCTCTTCTCATGCCTTATTTCAAAATTGAGCCTCCAAAAGACTCAATCATAATTATGTCTTTGAATTTCAACCTTTAAGGGGGTTGTAGGCTCTCTCTCCTCATCAAGTTCAATTTCAAAAGTGAGCCTCTATACCTACTTATTGATGCCCAATTTCAAATTTGAGCTCATTTACCACTAGGCTCAATCTCAAAAGTGAGGCTCTATGACTCTCTGCTCTCGTTAGTTTCAAATTTGAGTCCTCATAGACCTCTACCTCATCTCTTCTAAAGCTAGATTTAAATCTTTGTCCTCTTCTCACACTGAAGTTGAAGGCAACCCTCCCATAGCATAAAATGAACAGAAAACTAGGGAGAAAGCACACAAAATTTATGTGTATGGCTTCGCCATTGATCTCAAAATAAGAAAGAACCACGAATCTCACTCTTAACAATGAACATCTTCATTATCTTTATCATCTTTCTCCATAGCTTCAACCACTATGCACAAAAGAAAGAGAAAAGGGAGAAGAAGAATTTTTGCATAAAAGACAAAGGAGAGAGGAGAGAGAAAGATTGGCACCATAAAGGGAGAATGTGGGAATCATGGAAGAAAGGAGAGAAAGAGGCACATAATCAGTTGTGTACTCCACCCCACCTTTTTCTCAAAAGACACACAATCCTTTATATTTTTTATTATTTCTTTGAATTGTTGATACATTTGTATTTGTAAGGCTTTAGTCTCCACATTTTAATTCTTTGTAACTCTTTAGAAATGCATGCACGTACATTCTTATGCATACCATTTATTTAGGATGGATGTGAATGTGGCCTCCTCATGTAGGATCTCTTTTTGGTGATTTTGCAAAAGTATTATTATTATTCTTCCCATAAAAAATAGAAATGTGGTATATGCATGGATATTTTTGTGCTTCTTCAAGTATCATTATTTCCTCCCACATTGAAATGTGAAGCATCCTTGCGAACCTTGGCAAAGAAAAACCATTGTCTAACACAAACAAGATCTAAACTTATTAGGGAAAACAATACCAATGAAAACAATGAGGCCTAGCCATGGTAGGGTATAAAGACTCCAACGCCATGACCACCAGAGTAAGGGAACTCTTGCCTCCATCATCCCCACACTAAAAAACTGGCATACTTATTGAAGGATAGGGTTCAATATTCAATAAGGGATTATGAGAATAACTTCTCCATCCAATGGGAAGAGAAAGATGATCCCATCATGTAGCTCTAAACACACTTGAAGTTTTGTTAGCATTTTTTAGCTAAGGATCAAATTGTTTTAGCTAGTTATCCCATTTCAAAAGGGTTTGCTTTGTGATTGCTAGTGATAGATATCACAAGGGTGTGTTTTAAAATTTTAGAATGCGTGCTTAGGTTTTATGTCTTTAGATTTTTGTTTCTTTGATAGTATTATGTCTCACTTTAAATTTGTGTCATTATTTGTTCTTTAAAAGGGTGTTGCAAGTTGGCTATGTGGACATAAAGATCAAGAAGGAAAAGAGGGGTTGAAACCGTGTTAGGTAAATGGTAATGTGGAGTATGTGAAGTCTATGGGAGAGGTTGTGAAAGAGGAGGCAAGGCTAATGAATGTTAGTCACATGAAGATTTCATTATGTTGTGTAAGCAAAATATATCATGAGAATATGCCCTTTTAAAAGGGTTTCAAAGGCTTATCTATATTTGGCTTGGGTTATGTGAGCAAGGCTTTAACTTTAAAGGACCACAAAATTTGTTTAAATGGTTACTGTCAAAGAGAGTTCTTAGGTTATGAGACCTAAAATGATATGATGATAGGGTTGGAGGGGGGTATCATATGAGTAAGGGAAGGGAGGATAATATGTGTCTCTTGGAGGAGTAAAGGTATTGAGGTAGATGGTGGGAGATGAAGGAGTTCTTGAGAGGGTATTGTCAACCATTGGAAGGGGCTTGTGTGGCGAACAAGAATGATGTACTTAGAGAAATTTATTAGAAAGAAAAATTGGGGGTGTATGGGAACACCCTATTATAGAAAGGGTGATGCATAAATTTTAATGTGTAACTTAACAATTTTATTTCTCTTAGGTTAAGGGTTTCAGCATGTTGCATAAGCAAAAAAGAAGAAGTAGATGATATCCCTTTGCAGATTTGGAAAGTACTCACCAAAACGACTACATGTGGGAGGCACAAAGAAAAGGTGTTAATGTAGAAGATAAGGCCACAAAAGAGAGGGAGGAGGCCATGTTGCTGTGCTGGAGAAGAGGAGAATGTTGCGGATGATGACGTAGAATAAAGAAGGCAAAGAATCACCTTGTTGTTGTCTTTTTTTTTCCCTTCTTTGTCTTCTTCTTTTCTTAATAGGGTCTTTCTCAATGGAATCAAGAAGCCCTCACTCTCTCTAGGCGTCCTTAGCCTATCCAACATATCGTCATATCATGCACAGTCCAAAAGGCCGTAAGGTTATCGAAAACCCCATCTCCCTCTTGTTTTGGGAGTCTTGCACCTCTAGATTTCACCACCTATGGTATGTCCTCTCTAGTAATAAGGTCAACACATGGTGGTAGGAGATGCTCTCCATTTAGGATGGTGGGCTTCAACATGCTACATATGTGGAGTCTAAAGAGGACAATGATTGGATGATTTGTATTGATAATGCCAAAGATAATATTTGAAATTGTGATTTTTTATCATCATTCTACTTCTTCCTCTTATCTTCTTTTGTATTTTGTTGGTGAGGTGCTGGGGCAACCTGATGTCACATTGGACCATTTAGATGGGGTGGGCTTCAACATGCTACATAAGTGGACTCTAAAGAGGGCAATGCTTGGACAATTTGTATTGATAATGCCAAAGATAATCTTTGAGATTGTGGTTTTGTCTCATCTTTCTACTTCTTTGTCTTATGTTCTTTCTTGTTTTGTTGGTGAGATGTTGGGGCAACCTAATGTCACATTAGACATTTTAGGATAGTGGGCTTCAACATGCTACATATGTGGAGTCTAAAGAAAACAATGCTTGGACAATTTGTATTGATAATGCCAAAGATAATCTTTGAGATTGTGATTTTGTCTCATGTTTCTACTTCTTCATCTTATGTTCTTTCTTGTTTTGTTGGTGAGATGTTGGGGCAACCTGATGTCACATTAGATTGGCATAGATGATATGGAAATGGTGGAGGGCCAAAGGGAGAGATATTGGTAATTTTTTTAGCAAAGAGCATGGTGGGGTTGTAGCACGCTCTTTTTCTATATTTGCAATATCCCCCTCAAAATCCTCTTATGTCCTTTACAATCGGCTTACTTTAGATCCAATATTTTTTCTCTATAGGCTACAATCATCATGGCATTTCCAATAGTGAGGCCATGAACAATCAAGATGGATTAATGGTCTCCTCATTCTCTTTCTTCTTCTACTAATGTTGTTGATCACTTTGACACCTATATCTTCATAAATTTCTTTATTACATAGTTTTCAACAAGTACCTTGTAGCCTCTAATTAGGAAGGAGGAGAGAATTAGGCATGGAAGGGACGGGAGGGGGAGAGAATTAGGAAGGAGGAGCACTAATTCAAGATTGGATGGAAGACAAATTTCACCATTGGTTCATATGCATCATCATCATCATCATCATCATCATCATCTTCTTCTTCTTCTTCTTGTAGTTCTCTAAAGACAAATTGCACAATTGGTTCATGTGCTTCTTCTTCTTCTTCTTCTTCTTCTTCTTGTGGCACACCAATTCTCCTCCTCCTTTCTTCTTCAATGAATGGTGCTTCTTTTTCTTCATCTTTATCCTTTTCCCTTAAAAAACCATAAACATAGAGGGGCGAGAAAGCAAAAATCAAACAATAGGAGTGCAATAATAGTTACAACAATAATAAAGCAAAAGTTTCTAATAACCCTTCTTCTTCTTCTTTTCCATAGTATTGGTGTGCCGCACCAACTTCTCATTGTGTGCTACATAAGCATTTCTTACCACTATAACATTGCTCTCAAGCTGTACTTGTTGAGATCAGCTTCTTCCACGGCTGCACACCAAAAACAAAAGGGGCTCCAAGAAAATGGAAAAACAACTATAAGAAAATCTATCTTGTCACACCAACAAGCATATTTTTCATACTTTAATAAACCAAAAGAACACCAAGAACACCCAATCATCATGCAGCATCATATAATAAATCTCCCACAAATTTATCACAACAAATTTTTAACATATTCTTCATATGCTTCATAGGAACCATCAAAGAAACAAAAAAACACAAAGGAATGATCATCATTGAATGGAATTCATCACATAGTATTCATATTTCATTATCTTCATAGTCTTCATAGTTTTTCTCTCCATGTCTCTCGTATAGATACAATGTTTCTTCATGAAAACTAACTATCTCTTATACATTCTCTCTCTCACATATACTCTCTCTCAATAGTACATTATAATAATAAATATCAACACTCAATAATCTTCTCTTGGTCATGGATACCCCTCCCAAGAGGTATAATTTGTATGAAAAGTCAACAAAGATACTACAGTGACCCTTGAGAGCTTATTATTGTCATTATCACTGTAATGTTCACTTCAAGTCTTCATCAGCTACTTCTTCGAGCTTCAAAGATCTTTTATTAATATATTTTCAAGATTGCAAAACATTATGGATCTAAACATTTATCTGACATAACACTTACACAGAAGCATACAGAACAAAACAAAAGATTTACATATTCAGCTCTACTACAGAGCACTTTACAGAAGGTCAACAGAAGGCATAAAAACCATATAACTCAAACGAAAACCAATGCAACCCATCTAGCTCACTCTCAGTAATTCCTCAAACAATTCATCAACAATCATAATCTCTTAAATAAAAATAAACTAAACCAAAATAGAAGCAAAATAGACCGAATAGAACCAAATAGACACACCATAGAACCAATCAAAACATCATAACTCAATTAAAAACCATCACAAATTTCTCAATTATAATCAAACCATCCCAAAACACTTCAAAAAACTTCCAAAATCAATCAATATTAAACCCTTAGAATCAACCATTCAACTCATAAAAACAACAAGAATCAACTCAAAAAATAAGTTAATTCAACTTGTAATAGAAGTTCAAATTCCTCAAGCTCCATCTCAAATTTGAGCCTTCCATGGACATCTAACTCCTCTCTTATCTTCCTTTCTTAAGCTTAATTATAGAATTGATTCTTTAAAAGGAGTCTACTTGATTTGTCATCATACTTAATTTTGAAATTGAGCCTCTAACAAGAATCTAGCTTCTCTCTCTCTCTCTCTCTCTCTCTCTCTATAAAAGCCTTAGGAGTTGTTTCAAAAATCAAAGTTTGTATGCCTTCCTCTTAAAGCTCAATCTTTAAATTGAGCTTCTAAGAAGCCTTAGGCTCAATTTCAAAATTGGGCCTTGAGAAGCTAAATTTCAAATTGAGCCTTCAATTTCTCTCTCTTTATGATAAAATTTGAGATCAAGCTAAAGTCACTTTGATCCTTTGTAAGGAGTGATTGTAGCATATATAGGCACTAGTTTGGATTGTCCTATGCAAGTCCAAGTGTTATAGGTGAGGATGCTATAATCACCTCCTTGGTCAATGAGAGCTTCAGTGATGTGCTCGTGTTTTGTGATTAATTTGATCCTAAAGTAGGCAGTTGGGATTAGCTCATCGTCTTTAGGATCAATGGTGATAGCCTTTACGATACAAGTAGAAATGTTAGGGGCAATAGGCACAGGGAAGTTGTTTGTCAATCATACTACATGTTCTAGACCTTCATGACACATGGAGATAAATCCAATGCATTGAGGGTCCTTAGTGTCAATTTGTTGTATTGAAAAGTAGCAAGCAACATGGCTTGTTTGATAGCAATTCCAATAAGCACTAGGCTTATGAGGCCATGTGGTAGATGATGTATGGGGTGGTCATGAGATGATTGCATGGAAATTGGGTTTTATCTCATTCAATCACATAGAATTTTCATTCTATATTGCACTTGGTTTGTTGTGTTGTGGAGTTGATGAAGAAGTTTGGCTTTTCTAAATATGTGATTTCTATTTGAGCTTTGATTCTTAGAAGAGTGGAGGGTGATTTGATTTAGATTGAGTGCATCAATGGTATACTTTGTGGCAATGGAAGGGTACTCAACCTTATGACTTCCTAGGGTGTCAACTTGGTCATTCAACCTTGCATCTCTTGAGACCATTATGGAGAATTCGGATATCAAATTGTGTTGAGATGGGTCCAACGTATTCATGAAGGAATTCAAGATTTATCATTGGGATTAGGGCTTGTGGCGTGTGATGAAGGTGAGGAGTTGGATAGGAAAAGAAACTTACAAGTCCTAGGTCCATTTTTTAAGTTTAAGCACTCTTGGATTTCCTTTTATGTGTCCTTAGACTTTTGTTTCTATCGGTTCTAATTTCCACAATCACATGTTGATTAACATGAGCAAAAGAGCTTCCAGTTTGCATTGACTTTACACATCCTTTGGCTCTTCGTATCTCAGGTCTTGCTTGCTTAACTCCTTGTAGTTTTGCTTTGAGTTTTAATAGTCACACCTATAATTCACTACACAATAAAGTTTCACACGTGCAATGGTGCGATCTAACTTACATGCCTCGATCCTAGGTATACGTGGTTAGGAGGTGCAATATGAATGTGTGGTTGCATGGGTATTATCCTAGGATTCAATTATACATGTGAGTTATTTATGGTAATTTTAATATGTAGAGAGTGGATGATAGTGCATGCTTCTAGGTACATGCATATGTGCATGCAAAAGTTTGCTTTGTGCACTAAAAATGTATTAATGTTCTTATGTGTGTGCACGGACACGAATTACATTTGCAAACCCTAGATGTTATGCAAACCATGTGTGTGACTACATGCAAATGTGATTGCAAATGCTGAATGCAGCGGTGTGATGCCTTGCAAGGTAGATGCAACCCTGTAGCAAAATGGTATACGTGAGTGCAAAATTCACGAGAGAATGTATGGCTAGTGGTAGGATGCGTCCTAAGGAAAGTGAATGCTAATTAAGGTGTGAGGTGTTGGGTGTGTTTGTACGTGTGTGCACTAGGACTTTAAGGGCACCTAGATGCTGATGCACTTTATTTTTTGTGAACTAATGTGAGTTGCATTTTTGTTTTTGTGTGTAGCAGAGGAATGAGGTGCTTAAGCACAAAGTGTTCCTAGTGGTTGTGTTGATATGGGTGGTATGCAAGCATACTATAGGCATGTAAATAGGTCCTATATGCGAGGAGAGGTGTTAGTGCGTTGAACACATTCAAGCATCCTAGCGTGCATATGATTACACCAAAGAGTAGAGTGGGTGTACTAGGCATGGTGAGCATGACTAGGGGTTTAGAGATACGCATGTCATAGGTGTGCATGACTAGGATACACATGTGTGTGTAGGGTGTAGAGTGGGTACACACACGCACAATGCACTGTGGAGTACAATGAGCATGTGTGAAGAGATGCTTAATGTGTACTACGTGTGCCTAGGGTGTTGTGATTGTATGCATACATATGAGTGGATGCATACAGGGCTGTGGATGCAGAAGTGGATCTATGGATCCTAACAATAGGTGGATGTATGCTTGTGTGCAAATGGATGCACTATGTGTGATTGGACACACACAAATGCACACATGAATGCACTAGGGTGAATGGATCCATATGGGTATCCATAATGAGGATATAATGCATGCTATGGACATGTAGATGCACACGTGGATGATGTGTGTGGTCGGACACACACATGGATGCACTAGAGTGTGATGCAAACACAATGGATGCATACGGATGCTCAGATGCACTATGTGGGGTGACGGATGGACATGTGAATGTGCAAATGTTGATGAGTATAGTACAATGTAAGCAGATGCACGTCTATGTGTGTGAATGCACATGCAAATGCACAGAGATACACATGGGTGCATGTGGATGCTCTATGTGTGAGGTGATTGATGCACGGGAGTGCACCTTATGGTGATGGATACACTATGGGCATCTAAGGGTATTATGATACACAATGCATGTGTGTGTCTCTTTTCTCTCTCCTCCCTCTCTTCAACCCTCCCCTCTGATGGGGTGGTACTAAGGTATTTTGAGATGAAAGTGTGCACACACACGACACATGTAATGGCTACATGTGTTGCCAAGACTAGGTGGTGTATACATGTGCTTTGCATTTATGAGGTGATACATATGTATGTGCATGCATGGATTCTTGTGCCTACATGTGGTATACATGCGCTTCACGTGTTGCTTTTACTCCCTTTTCCCTCCCCTTGACTCCCCCTATGTGAATAGGGTAGTGCTAGGGGTGAGTACGAAGCCAAGAGATTGTAGACACCTCGCATGTGGTGTGGGTGTGTGACATGTTATGCATAGTGTTGTAGTGTATTTAGTGTGCATATGCATGTATGTTAAGCATGTGCATGTGTATTTGTGTCTGCATGTGCATTAAATGCTTGTGTGTGTGTGTATGTGTGCTCACGTGTGCATGTGTGCGTGTGTGTGTGCGTGTGCGTGTGCATGTGCGTGTGCGTGTGCGTGTTCATATGCATGTGCACATGTGTGTGTGCACGCGCATGTGCACGAGTGTTAGTTAGATGTGAGTGTGTGTGTGTGTGTGTGTGCATTAAGTGTGTGCACATGGTGTATGTTGTGTGTGTGGGATGTAGTGTGTGGTGTTTTAATTGTGGTGTATGCATGTTTATTGTGTGGTGGGTGTGTGTGATTATCGTGTTTGTGAGGGCTAAAGTTCATGTGGGGTGTGAGTTATGTGATTAGTGTGTGCGGTGGGTATGTGTATGTAGGTTGTAGGTTTAATGTGTGCACATGTATTAGGGGGTGTGTGTTAAGTGTGCATGTGCATATGGGGTGCGTGTTTAATGTGTGTAATTGTGTTATGAGATGTATGTGCAATACATGCATGTATGAGTTCTATGTATGTATGTGTTTGTGTGTATATTTATGTGTGTTAACAAGTGTGAGAGAGAGAGAGAGAGAGAGAGAGAGAGAGAGAGAGAGAGAGAGAGAGAGAGAGAGAGAGAGAGAGAGAGAGAGAGAGTGTGTGTGTGTGTGTGTGTGTGTGTGTTTGGTAATGGTAGGATTAGCAGTGTGGCAATATCGAGGCCAACAAAAGTGGAGATGATGGCACAATGGCAATGGTTAGCTTAAAAGGTAGAAGTAGATAGGCCAATTAGGTAGCAATGGCAGTACAATACTGGGTGGCGATGGGAGAACTAGGGGTGGCCCTGGTGGCGAGAAGCCTGGTGGTCAGTAGTGAAGGGAGGTCGTAGCAGCAATGGCAAGATGCAACATGACAGAGAGGGGATGGAATGGGCACAACAGAGACAATGGGCACGACGGAGACAATGGATAGCAAGTGGGCAACGTGGAGCAGAGGGAAACTTATGGAGAGGATTGGATAGCTGCAAGCAAGGTGATTAGGGCCCTTTGGGCGATGCAAGACCATCACAGTGGGTGAAGGAGGTGGTTGAGACATTAGGTGTGGGTGACTTGGGTGGAGAAAGAGGTAGAGAAGGCAAAGGAGAGAGGAGCCCCAGGCAACCTTAGGGTCAATAATGTTGAGTAATGGCACGGCAGTGAGAGGCAGCCCATGGAGCACGAAGCACACAGGATAGTAGACATGTGAAACCCCTCTTTTTCTTTTGGGTGAAAAAGGGGCATTGTCACACGGAATTTGCGCGGGGGTTCGTGAAAAGTCACTTACCGCAAGGAGGCTTTGAGATGAGAGAAGATCTCACCGAAATAAAACCTATTCGGAAGAATTTTGAATGAGAAAAATAAATTCTTGATTTTAAAAAACATAGAAAAAATATAGGTTCATAGATTTCAAATTGAGAGAGAAGAGAAGAAGGTGAGATGTCATGATTTGTGGAAAGATCTTCAAGGAAGGCGAGGAACATCAAGCTCGACTCAAGCCAATCTTCATAGCGACTCGCAATGATGGAAACTTCGATGTAGGTGAGGGGCTTAAAGCTTGTTCTCAAGCCTTCTCTCCAAAATTCGATGAGGGTTTTCAAAGACAGCGAGGGATATGAGCTCAACCTCTAGCCTCTCTCCCTTGATTTGATGATGGCCCTCCTTCTCTGCTTGTGCTCCCTTTTATACTTTTTCTCCATTCCTTTCACTCATAAAATCTCAAGGCATTTAGCTTTAAAGCTTATGCTTTTTTACTGTTTTTCACTATTTTCGTTTTTTTTTTGCCTTGTGCATGTCTGCAACTTATTTGGATCATAACTTTGTCATATGAACTTTGAATATAGTCATCTAGGTACTCAAAACGATTAGAACACATCTAGTTGACAAGTTTACGGGGGTAGAATTGCGAAAATCCATTAAAAATAGATAAAAATATTAATTTTTATAATTCATATTATTTTTATTCATCTTTTATTTCAAAAAACTTATTCCCTTTAAAATAAGTCACAATATATATTTGGATCCATCTAAAGTGATAATTAAGTCATCTAAACATGATATTAGAGATTTCAGACTATTCTAGTAAACCACTCTTGCTTTATTTGTGTGCTTTGAAGTTCACACGAATTGGAGCTTCTGAGATCCAAGGTCTGTTAATGTACCAACCTTCATTGGCCTATTATTCTTGTAGTTACACACACTTTCAGCACACATGTTCTCTTTTTCTTCAAGAAATACTTTTGCTGATGATGTAAAACTTACGACCTTTTTCTTTGATCCTTGAGTCTTCAAAATGAAAATCTTCATATGGACCTATTTTTCCATGCAATGTGCCCTATCAGGAATATGCTTTGGAAGAGAATTTTGTGTCCAAACATTCATGTGGTTTGCAAATTAAAATCCATGTAATGCAATCAATCAAATTATACTTCCACACACAAAAAATATGAATGCATTGAAGAAATTGTGCCTAACCTAACTAAGGTGTTTGTGCGTCATGTAAATGCAAACAAAGAGACACACATAATGAAAAATAAATTCCTAATGACGATGACTAATGTGTTCAAATTCTTGGCGAAAAACTGCGCCCTCAGATTTGTAGTGATGCGCAACCTCATAACATCCGCCCCCTCCAAACTTGCACATCCTCTGGCATGTGCCAACTTGTTTACTACTTGCACCATTGTTCCCACCAAGAACATATGGAAAATCATCTAGATAATATGACAAGTAGATAAGTTGGCATAGGTTATCACAGCATCCTCCTGGATCATATGGAATAGTCAAAGAAGGTAAGTTTTCATAGATCATCATAGCATCCAATGGCATAGTCTTCTCTCCTACAAAAATCTTCTCCACAGCGTCCAGATCTTCTTTGGGTGGTTGATCTTTAGACCATCCCATGACTCCAATCTTATTCATATCCATCTCCATAAATTGGACAAACATTGGCAAATCATCAACACTGTCCAAAGGTAATCTGACCTTCTGGTCAGCAAACTTATATTGTCTCTGTACTCTGGCTTCTATGCTATAACCTCAAAATTTTAGTCCTTGTTGGTAATACCCTAGTAAACACAAATTTTGATGTGTATAAACAGCATCCAACTCTTTTGATTGACAAAAATCATTCATATCTTTTTCAAAGTGTATATAAACAATCCAACAATGAGGCACATAGCTTACTTCAACTACAAAACTTGTTTGATGTTGTAAATCGGCACTCTGTAAAACTTTTTGCTGAAATATTTCAGTAAAGAACACTGGTTGCTAAGAATTCTCAGCACTCAAATTTTCTTGTTGCGGCAAATTCGCAATTCATCGCCAGAGAATCGATCTGTAACACATATAACAGCTCTTGATTTTCAATTTTCAGCAATGCTGAATGATCTTGCATAATATCCGAGCATAATAGCCTGTCATAAAGACCATCAGTAACCTCTTCATCAGAATCAATCTCCTCACTCTTCTTCAAGTCTGTAGTTGTCTCAATGTCGGAAAATAGCGTGAATCCAGGTTGCTTTTCCAGTTTCGGATCCTTTGTCTTCGGGGCTTTTTGATATTCTTGTACTTTTGACTTCTAAACTTCAGCCATACTCTGCTCTGGTTCTAAATAAGAAGGCTGGGAAACTGGATCATCTATTTTTTACTTCTACCCTCAACAAGCGCTTTGACTCCCTGAGATTTCGCCATCATCGAAGAATTTGCAAGGGTAGATGAAGTTGGGGCTAAAACTGGAGCTGGTTGCTGCTGCTCCCTTCTAATCATCTTGTTTTGTAGGTCTTTTAAGTTCTTTAACATCTCCTCCATCATATTTTTAACAGTTGGTTTTCAAGTTGGGCTAACAATCACATTAGGAATAGGCATAGGTATGGAAATAGAAGTAAGCATAGACATAGGATGAGAAATGGGAGAAGTAGTGGATGGTGCAATAGGAGAAGTAGGAGAGGTTGTGGTAGAAGAAGACATGGCAGCTGCAGGTCTGCATCATGTTCGGCAAGCGATCCTTCCATCTCCGCCTCTTTGTCAATATAGAGACGGCATCAACAGTATTCTGCCAATCAGTATTAAATCCCATAGATTGCGTACGGTCTTCAAGAAGCTCTCCCAACTCGTCTGAAAGTGTGGGATTAGCCACCTGCAAGAATAACTCCACTTTCTCCGAGCTTAGAGCTCTTTGCTCTAGTGCATTCAACTAGTTATATAGCTCTTCAAACTCCCGCAACAACTCAGGAGCAACAAGACCTTTGTTGGGCTGATAGACCCACTCTCTGAATGTCTTCCACGTAGCAATACCATAATCCTCTAGAAAATATTAATCTTTGAATGCTTTCTTAAAAACATTCTAGTTTGAGTCTTACACAAACAAATCGGTCACTCTAACCCGCAAAGCAGGCATGACAAGCTGTAGGAAATAGTTGCTCCAATTGGATGGAACTCCAAAGAAGTGCATTTGGATTTCAAAGGCTTTAAGATAGGCTAAAACATTTCGGCCATCAAATAATTTGCATTCACTAACCACAACCTCGATCACTTTGGTTGCACCATGTGTATGCTCTTGTTCTTAATGCAACATTTGTTGTTGATCCAATTATTGCTAATGTAACTGTTGTTGCTACTACATAAATAACTGCATCCGTTGATTCTACATCATAATGGCTGAAGAAAGAGTTTACAATAAAGTTTTCATCTCATCGTTTGAAGAGGAAGAAGTAGTCGATGATGAAGGTGGATTGTTTGAAGAGTCTCCCATCTTGACGATCAGAAGCGATGCTTTTACGTCAGGTTCACTAGATGTCACACGGAGTTCGCGCGCAGAGCGAGAAAAAACCCCGACCTCTTGGGGGACAGAAGCGGCTGATTACTGGCAGAACAAAGTTTTTGAAGTCCCACACACTGTACAGGGCTACAAAAGCCAACCCCTGTGGAGGAGGCGAGTATGCGACATCAGTATGCTCGCCTGGATGACGTTTTGTAACACCCTGCCATTCGAGCGGAACAACCCTACCTACATGGCATACCCTCGAAGGGTAGGGGTGGATTTTGATGCCACCCTCCATGGGTGGTACAACTTCCCTATTATTTTATAACTCTAATGTAGTATCCTTCGAGCATGCCCTTCTCTTTACCTCCGAAAGCCTAGATGATTCTATGACATGCTTTTTTGCGGATTTCTCACATGCCCTAACCCCGCCTTTGTAATAACCTGTAATTATCTTAGGTTACTTAAGCTACTCCTTAAGCAAGACCCGACTCCACAAGAGCGCGGCCTACCTCCCCTCTTCTTTGACCCTAACGCTATTGACAACTGCGCCATGGCTCGTCTTATGATGAGGGCTAGTCTCCTCCCCTCTTTTTGCCTAGCCCTCCTAGAAGATATGAATGACAGCCAATTCACTAGGTGCAATCACCCTTTCCTCTCCACCACTTCTCTTCATGTCCGCATGAATATGAAAGATTACATGTAAAGTTGCCAGTTTTTGAGCAAATCTATCCGACCCCCTTCCCCTCCTCATTCAGATGAAGACAATTAGGCCTGGCTGTCATTCCACAATTGTATTTTTTTAAAAAAAGAATAGTATGAAAGGAAAGGCACACAAGCACTCACTTGCAGATGCACTTAAACACCACATAGAGCATTATCACTGCACCTACGGGTTCTCAAGTTAGGCGTGCCCGGTGGCTTCGGTCGGCCGGCTCCGCTCCTAACCCCTAGCCCTTTTTGCTTCCCCACTTCATGCTTAGGGCACATCAAGGGCAAGACATACCTAGGGAGCTAATACTCGCCTATGGTTAGACCTGTCAACCTAAGCCACTTGCACCGCACCTCCCTTAATACAAATGGGATCCTCAAGTGTGGGACATCACCCAGGCTTGCCTACAGTCAGACCCACCTCCCCATTCCACTAGCACGAGCACACTGCACTACAATAGTAAGGTAGACACTCCCCTTAGGAAGAGTACCACACCTTCTCCTTTCAGGCATTACACAAGCGGCAAACCACCAACTTCGGAGGCCCCCGTCAACCATTCGCTATCCATCTAGCTTCCCCGACAAACATCAGCTTCCACACGCACCTGAATCTACATGTGGCCCTCCCCTTTACACCATCATTGTCCAAGTGCCTACCACCCTACAACAACATAGAAATGCCATGGGACTGGTACCCGTCTCGGAGGGGGGTAATGTTAACAATGTTAACCCCAAGTCGAGATGGTGAAAAATGGCAGAAAATGAAGGAAAAAGCAGAAAAAGCATGGAAGAAGAGCAAAGACACGCAGGGACCTCTAGAAGCTAAGCCGAGACCAAAGGCACAATTTTAAATGAAAGGCACCTCAAAAAACTTGGAAAACTCTTGTAAAAGAGTGCCAGGCTCCCTCATGTACCAATTATAAAATATTAGGCAGGCATAGGCTAGAGGCGTAAGGCTAAAAACTGTGGGTTCCAGTTCCCCAATTCATCTGCTCGGCTTTGTTGCGCTCGATGGACCGGCGTGTGGCTTCAGCCAGGTCCTCTTCCTCCTTCCTTCTTAGTTCTTCCTCTTCCTCATCCGCCTTCTCCATTCCTCTTCCGCTTTTCTCTACTCTTCCTTTTTCTCTTTTTCTTCTCCTCTGCTTCTTGTTTCGATGCCTTCTTTGCTTTCTGTAATTCTTCTTTTTTCTTCTCTTCCTCCTGTCTCTTCGTCCTCTCTCTCTCCTTGGCCTCTTTTAGGGACTCTTTCTTTGCCCTTTCCAAGTCTTCTCTCTCCTTCTTTTTGCCTTCGTCATCCTTCTTCTTTCTCTGCGTTGTCTTCTCCTTGGGCTTCGTGGTTGTCTTTTTGCTTGTCTGTCCTTCCCCTTCTTCCTCCCTCTCAGTTCTATCGATGGGCCTATCCTTGTCCTGGTGAGGAGGTGACCTTTCTGGCATTTCTTCTTCTCCTTCTTCTGCGTCCTGTGCTTCCTTCACTCCCTCCTGGATGAGCGCAGTCAAGACACCTCCATACCCGATGAAGGAGGCTTTGGAGGAGGCTTTCTTTCTTTCTGTGGCTTTAGAGGCTGGAGATTCTCCTCCTGTTGGTACACTTCCTAGGGACAATGCTTTGGCTGCCTGGTCGATTGTTTTTCGCACGTACCCATTCCAATCTACTTCGTCTAGGGTATGACCTGCTACATTCTCCAACACAGGTACGCTAATTCGATGCATCAATGAATTGTAGCACTGGTTGGAGAAGAGCACATGTATCAGCTTGGCTTGCATCCTGGCTTCTGCGTCGGGAATGTCTTGGATGCTTATGCCATCATTTGTGAGCACCTCTTCCTTCTTCATTTTAAGCATGGCATAAACATCCCTTTTTTGTTTCCTCTCCGTCTTTGGTACCAACCCCAAAGCCTTCTCCACCAAGACTAGGTTTAAGCGGACCTGTATCTGCTTTGCATCTTCTTCTTTGCCCACTGTCACAATACCACATTCTTGATCTGGGTTGTACGTTCTGAGGAACTCCACGCACTTCAGGTGGTCCGGCTCCTGCGAGAACTTTTCAAGATACTTCGTGAGGTTGCATTGTTCAACCACCCTCCTACCTGCTTCCTCCTTGGCCACCACAACTTCTATGTTGTGGATGGTTCGAAATTTGAGCTGGTTGAAGGCGTGGTTCTCTAGATGGATGCGGTATTGCTCCCTTTTCTCGTCTGTGAACGGGAGTCGATGGGCGTGGTCTTGCTGCGACATTTTATGCTCCTGCCATAAATCGTAACTTTCATTAGTATTGTCCACATATTAATTCGCTGATTACTGGAAAAGGAAAACTCTATGCTTTTTTAATGTATTCATTAAGAAGCAATGTAGATTTTCCTTTTGAGACTTGGACTTTTTTCCCTTTACTTCAAAATTTTCATGCCCATTTTTCTATCCCCTCTGTTTTTTTCATAATACATGTATATGCTTTTCACTTTGATTTACCCCCTTTGATTCATTTCTCCTCCGATTCATTTCACCTTACCCCTTTCTTGTCTGATTCATTTCACCTTACCCCCTCCCCTTCCTACTTGAGAAGAATCCTTCCTAGGATTGAGGGTCAAAAGGTCAAGGGCTTTCAGCATGTGGGTGTAGGAGTTACTTGTGAAGGAGCCAAGTATAGAATTTTGGATTGTATTCCAATTGAGTTGTGCGGTCCAAATCAAAGGGTCGAATTCCCACGTGTGTGATGTATGTGAGAACATCTATGAGGAAGTCACCAGAGTCGAAACGGCTAGCAATGTGTAACTCTTCCCCAGTCAACAAGCGATCGAGGTAGGGGTGTCCTTTGATGTGTTCGTCCATGGGTCGGCCGCGAAGAGTGGTTAACACTCGATACAAGGTGGGCGCGATGTAAGTGGGATCATACTTTGTTGTTTTGATGGCGCGGCGTTGCTCAGCGTTGGTCATTATGCGACATCCATCAACTTCCCATTGCAACCTAAGAGCGTACCACTGCCTCAAGAAGGGCGATCCAGTATCAGCGAGGTGTGATAACTCAGCAATTTCTTGGTCAGTGATAGCAGAAGTGGTTCGTGGATCGTATGATGTGATAAGGTGCTGTTTGATGGCTTGCTCCTTGGAAATTTCACTGTTAATCAACTCAGCAGCGGAGCGAGAAGCTTTTGCGAATGCGAATTCAAAGGTTTCTGAATTCTAAGGGTAGGATTGCTTCTGTTTCATAGGTCAGCCTGAATGAGGTTTGACCGACAATCATTTTATAAGCTGTACGGTAAACCCACAAAGCCGCCATAAGTTTGTTGTCCTAGTCGCTACGTGAGGCTGAGACTACTTTGATCAGGACATTGACGAGAATCTTATTCGTGGATTCTGCCTAACCGTTCACTTGAGGGTAGTATGGCGATGATTTGCGATGGATAATGAGAAAGGTGGACAGGAGATGTGCTATCACTTCATTGATGAAGTGCGTGCCTTGGTCACTGACCAGTTCGATGGGGCAGCCGAATCGCGAGATCACTTGCTCCCATAAGAACTTGGCAGTCGTCCTAGCATCATTTTTACGTGTGGCTCTTGCCTTTGCCCATTTTGTGAGGTAATCCATGGCTACAATGATGTACTTGACTTGTGAGTACTGCGCCGCAGGACTGATGGGTCCTATGAAGTCGATTCCCCATTTTTCGAAGGGTTGTTGAGCAATAATAGGGGTCAACTCTATTCGATCCTTGCGAATCTGGACTTTTTTCCGCTGGCACTCGTCACAATGCTTGACGAATCACGTGGCATCGCGGAAAAGTGTGGGCCACCATAGTTGAGACTGCAGTACCTTCCATGCTGTCGTGTCTCCGTTAAAGTGTCCTCCCGCAATGCCGCTGTGTGCCTCCGAGAGCACATCGTGCATCTCATGCTCACATACACATCGACGTAGCAATCCGTCTTGCCCCAGCCTATAGAGTTGGCCTGCAATCAGCTGATAGGGCTAGATCTTAAGGATTAAGCACCTAAGTTGGGATTTTTCTATTGGTCGCTCAGGTAGTCCATACTCAAGCACTTAGACTATGTCGTCCATCCAATATGGCGTTAGATCAGTCTTGAATAAATCTCTTTCACTGGACAGGTGGAATAGATGGGCGTCGGGTAATTCATCAACGATGCCTTGTCCAGCGGCTTTCCCCGTGGGAATGCATGACATATGGTCAGCCATGTAGTGTTGTTTTACTTTCCGCACAACCACGGAGAAATCGAATTCCAAGAGCAGAAGGAGCCATCGAGCTATGCATCCTGTAGCACAAGGTTTGTTTACTAAATAGAGCAGGGCTTGATGGTCCACGAAAAAGATAAAGGGTGTGGCCAATAGATAATGCCAGAATTTCTTCACAGCGAACACCATGACTAATCCCTCTCTTTCTGTCGTCGAGTAGTTCATTTCCGTCTCAGTGAGTTGTCTGCTAGCAAAGCTCACTAGATAATCTAAGTTGTGCTCACCAGGTTGGCACAACACTGCCCCCACGACAAACTTAGAAGCATCGATGTGCACGTGGAAGGTAATGGTCCAATCTAGGGCTCGTAGAATTGGTCCGTGGTTAGAGCCTTTTTCAACTCTTCATACGCTCGTTGGCATGCCTCGGTCCACTCGAAGACAATCAGCAGCCTGTACAATGGTCTGGCGATCAATGCATAGTTTAGTACAAACCGCCGATAGTACCCCTGTATGGCCTAAGAAGCATTGAACTCCCTTGTAATTAATTGGGGGTGGAAGGTCAACAATAACCCTAACTTTTGAGAAGTCAGTGGCAATGTCGTTCTTCGATACCACATGCCGTAAGATGCATCCGTGCTTTACCCAAAACTGGCACTTTAAGGGGTTCAAGGAGAGACGATATAAGCGACACCGTTCAAATACTACGCAGAGTTTGTCTAAGTGTTCGATCCAGGTCGAATGGACACACAGGTTATCGACAAAGACTTCTAACTCCTTACGAAGCATGTCCTTAAAGATGGTGCACATGAGGCGTTGGAAAGTGGCAGGGGCGTTAGTCAACCTGAAGGGCATGACTATGTAAGCAAAGACGCCCCACTCAGTGGCAAAGGCGGTCTTGTGCCTGTCCGCAGGATGCACTTGCACCTAGTTGTACCCTGAGAAGCCATCCAAAAAACTGTAGGCCTCCTTGCCTGCCACCCTCTCAAGCATGTGCTCGGTGTACGGCAATGGATAGTTGTCCCTCTTCGTAGCAACGTTCACCTTCTTGTAATTGACACACACCCGGATTTTTCCGTTCTTTTTCATCACGATGACTATGGGTGATACCCAGTCTGTGTGCTCAATTTCGTAAATGAATCTTGCTCTCATCAGCTTGTCAATTTCCTCTTTGATAGCATGAGCGTGTTTTGGATTCATAGGATAAGATCGCTGCTTGACTGGCGTTGCGTCTGGCGTCATGGGTATGTTGTTAGTCACGACACTCGGATCTACCCCCTTGAGCTCTTCCAAGGACCAAGTGAATACGTCTATGTACTCTCGCAAGAGAGCGACAAGACTCATTTCTTCTTCCTCAGTCAAGTCATCGGCAATGAAGATTGGTTGGGGTGTTCCCTCTTCGTGGGCCAGATTCACCTCCTTGACCTTGGCCGGTCCCTCAATTGGTTCGTTGGTCTGTCTTTGACGTTTGGCACCTAACAGAACTACTACCCTATCCCCTTTTTTGAATTTCGTGAAGCACTTAGGGAGGTCTTGCGGTTTCCGCTGTTCTTCTGTTCGCGTATCCCTGGGTTGTTTTACCTTTCCCTGCCTTAACCATCTGCGTCTTAGGTGGATGGGTAGGTCCCCCTTCGTGCGTCTAGTCGGGCGGCCTAGGGATTTCTAGATCACTATCCGAACTCACCTCCGACTCAGAGTTGAACTCCCCATCTTCGCTAGAAGAGGTAGTCTCCCTTGGTGGGTGTAGTTCAAATGGTGATTCTGTCCTAAGGACTGATGTCGTCCCTGGCTGGGCTAAGCTTGCTTGCTCAAGGTCTATGGCTCCTAAGTGTTCCAACCAAGCACGGTCACATTCCATGCGCATGACCCCTCACTCTATCCTAAAGATATTTCTTTTCTGCGGCTTGGAGTCTGCTCGTATTTGCTCTATTTCTTGTCCTTCAGTGTCGTATTCTATGGTATCTACTTCAACCTCAATTCCATCACTGAAGGATTGGCAATCTTCGTATTCGTCATTAGAATCCCCTTCATCGGATTGCTCATTATCTCCTAGGGCTTGGTACACCTCTTGTCGCTGGTCAAGGAGTAGGGCCTAGTTATACATGAGGTTTAAGTCATGCACTCTGGTCCATTGCCACTTGGATTCGCCTAGGAGATCCTGGAGTGGTTTGAAGTTTGCAGAGCTGCATTGCCAGCTAGCTTGTTTGTCAAGTAGTCTATCATCTCCTGGAGTTCCCTTTTGTTAGTTGAGACTTGGAAGTTGACAGGCTTAGGCTTTCCCCGAAGGGTTCCTGCCATCATGCAGACTGGCACAGGGAGTGCGTTGCCAGGCTTGCCGATCGTTTTCATGGTTTGCTCATACGCCTCATGGTCTGAGAATGGTAGGTCAATTGTAGCAAGAACGTGCATCCAATCCCGCTTATCCTTTGGCATGGGATATACTTGGTCAAGGGCCCATAAGACTCCTTGACCTGAGTGTTACCCTTGAGCATAGCAGAGATGGCATCTAGGTCGACTGGTGAGGTCTTCCAAGTATCCATCTCTATCCTTATGGCATCCATTCTGTTGCCAAGGAAGATCAAGCTGTTATCCCAATCTTCGATGACTCTAGCGTTGCGCATCCAGGGTCGGCCTAATAGGATATCGTAGTCCACTTCCTTCATGACTATAAAGTCGACAAAGAACTGGACACCTGCAATCTTTACTGGCCAATTCTTAAGTACCCCGAATGGCTTTACTCTCATACCATTTGCTAGTGTGACATTAAACCTAGGAGTTTCGACCGGCGGGTTTCCCCAAGTCTGAAGCACCGCATGGCTAAGTACACTAACCCCAACTCCCATGTCTACGATTCCCTTTCTTGTTGTGTCACCTAGGGCTAGGACCGGTAAGACTGCGTGCATCTCAGAACCTTCCCAGAAGGCATTGATGTGCAAGGATTTAGGCACAGAGTGCAGCGTCAAAACTCGGTATTTGCATTTTTGCATCATGGTCTTGAGGGTCTGTCGTGACCTGCTCTCGTGACCCTTCGACCCACTACTTAAGATCTTGCCATAGGGTAGGATGCTACCTAAGCAGATCTCCCAAGCTAAGTGTTACAGGGGTAGTCACTAGTGTGGTCAGGAGATTGTTGGATACTCGTCTTTCCCCTAACCTAGATTGTCCTGGCCAATGGCCGCGACTGATCTGCGGCTCTGTAGCATCAAGGCTTGGTCTTAGCAGCACTGCTTGTGGCGCGATTGCTTCTACCGACTTAGGTTGAGGCGGTGATATTGGCGTTCTTACGCTGGAGAGATCATTGATCTCGTCCTCTATGATGGGCTCAGCGTCCTTGAGATGCTCTTGAGCCTCCTTCACCCATTCCTTCACCTTTTCTATGGCCTCTAGCTGTCGCTTCGAATGCAGATATTCCCCTACCTTAGCACTTCCCTTTTCGACTGTCTTAGGGGCTGAAGTCTCTGCCTCTGCGTCTGAAACCTTCTTTCCAGCAGGCAGAGTCGTAGCACTCTCGGTTTTTAGTGCGACTTTAGCTTCCGATCTCTTCTTTTTCTGCCTGCGGCTTTTCTTCCCTATCGAGGCTGTGTCAAGGTTGCTAGGTCCTGGCAGAGAGATGTCGGCCTGCTTCATTTGGGCTCGGGTCATGACCCACAATGGGATAGGTGTAGCCTCCCCATCGAGGTCTTCGACACTAAACAGCCCCAATGGGATAGATGGTACGTTGGCTAAGCTAGAAGATGGCTTTCGCTTTGGGCAATCTATGAAGAGATGGGTGATTCCACACTCTCCGCACCTTTGGTCAGCCTTGTCTCTGTTTTTCTGCTCTCCTTCAGGGCAGCATGATGAGACATGACTGGGGTGACCACAAGTCCAACAGGTGACTGGATCCTGCATCTGCCCTCCTAGGCCTCTACCTCATCCTCTTCCTAAAACCATCACCAGCACGGGTCGATAGTCCATGAGGACAGCGTTGCCCTCGTCGTCATGCGAGATGTAAGGGTATATATAGGTTTCTTCCTCACTTGGCTCTTCCACGTAGTGGACTGGAGCATCGCTCGGTGGATGGGTCACGTAAGGACTAGGCAGTCTAGGGATGCCCGTAGGATTTATTTCCATCCTAGGAATGACTGGCTTCATATCGTTCGGCGCGGGAAGGGCCAATGGGGCTCCCCTTCCGAGGAATGGCTGCGGCCTGTTCGCTAGGTAAGGCTGGCCGTAAGGTTGCGAGTACGAAAGTCTTCTTGGTAATCTGCATTGCGCGACGTCATCACGCATTGGACATGCGGGTGCGTTGGTCATCTCAACATGTCTTGCAACTTGGCTAATTCCATCTTGACATCAGCCAAGCCTTGGTCTATCTCGGTGGCCTTCCCCTTATCTTGGGATGATGGGATTGATCGCTCACTAGAGGCTGACGCTCTCTCTGAACCCCGCGAGTTGGTATCCTCTATACTCGAGCTCCTGGAGCTCCGCTCTTTCAGCTGATCATCGACTTTGATGGCTTCCTCAAACACTCTAGCTACTGCGTCTCGCTGCAACTTGAATTGCCTGCCAAAGCCTTATATACCTCCTCGTCTCAAATTCCACTGATGAATACAATCGAAACTGCTCTTTCAATCGGTCGCTCGCCCAAAGGGATTCTCTTGAAGAGACTCCTCACATGGGTTACGTAGTCGCGGATGTCCTCCTTCTCTTTCTGCTTGACGTTCATCAAGCGTACTAGTAGGTTATCGGAGTATCCGAGCTCGGCAAATCTCTTGATGAAGAGATCCTTGAGGCCATTGAAGTTGGCTCGCTCTACAGCATCTAGGCTCGTATACCATGTCCTACCCTTGCCGCCTAGGCAAAGCCCGAACGCTTACGAGCATTGAGTTAGGTCGTTGAGGCCGTTGGCTTCACAGACTTGCTCAAACTGCTCAACAAAGCTGTATGGGTCGTCATGGGGCTGGTACTTGTCGAGTTGCTTGGCAACGATCGGTATTTTAGACTGGCTCTTTGAGCCTTGGTTCGCCCCTAGTCCTGTGAGCAGCGATGTCGCTAGTGCCGCGGCACTTTGTTCTGTAGCCATGTTATCTGGCAGTCGCTTCATGAGAAGCCACTATTGGTGGGTTCCTTGAATGATTATGTTCAAGTGTATTCCTTGTTATTACAACCAATCCTCAAATTATGTACACTCAGTGTGGTGTTTGTGCGTTCGGTGTGAAATTAGGCTTTCTGCTCTTTCAGTGCGCACAACCAATGTGGCCTACTGTGTGTGCGGAATTATGGCACTCAAGTGCAATGTCAATGCTACCTTCAGCTCTTGGCCATTGGGTATGAGATCAGCACACGGCTGCCTGGTTAAAATCTGGGTCTCTGCTGCGTCTCTCAGGTATGTGGGGGTCTGATGCCTAGTCTGCTGTTGCGACTAGGCTGCGACAACACTCTGCTAGGTTTCTTAGCCACACGGCCAAGTTTTCTATGATTTTCTCGCACCTATAGTGTCGAACTAGTGTCGGCAACGCAAGTCTGGGCTTAAATTATTAAAATAATGTCAAAAAATGCATTCTGTTAAAATTGGCCCGAATGGCAGGGTCCGAATCCCAGAATCGGCATCCAAACCGTCGAAGTTTGAATGTCTCGTTCAGCCGGGCTGAAGGTCAAATGGCCGAGTCCGAGGGCCGAATCCCGAATGGCCAAGTCCGAGCGCCAAACTCGAGTTGGGCCGAATGGCCACGTTTGGGCGGGCCGATTTGGCCGTCCGAACATCGAATGGCCGAATCCCGAATTGCAAGGGGCCGAACCGCCGAAGCCCGAATGATAAGGTTCGAAGGGCTAGATGGCCCGAAGGCCGAACTCCGAAGTCCGAAGGCCTTCGTTCAGGCAGCCGAAGCTCGAAGCCCGAACGGCACGTGGCCGAATGCCCGAAGGCCGAACGCCGAACCCTAGGTTCGGGGCAGCCAACTGCCCGATTCTAGGGTTCGAACGTTGGAACGCGTTGGGGTCAGCACACTTTCGACAATGAAAATGGTAATGAATCTAGTGTTATGTTGATGATTAGCTATTCTAGGTTGTTAAATACACACAAGGGCATGCCGGGGAAGAGATTTGTATACCTATAGGACCCCGGAAGTGTGATCGAAGGGCGTCCGCTCCTCTCCTGTGCCTGTAGCTCTCTCACTCTCTCTTGCTCTCTCTCAACTAAGTCAGAATGCAAATGAGCTCTTCTCCCCTTACCCCAGCCTTACATAGCATTGCTCGACCACTCTCTAACCTTAGAGCCTTTCCGCATTGCGATTTTCCCCTTAAAAAACACGATTTTTACCTTCTTTTTCTTATTGCAACTAGATTTACAACAGCAAAAACCCTACCATTTCAGTTTCGAATCTTAATCATATCCTACCTAATGCTAACAAAAAATTGCAAAACCAAGTATGGGTTATATTTATCTACTCAAGCACTCATCAAAAAACTCAAAATACTTACTTGTTCCAATGATTAAACCTCCTAAATCTCCTATCTATCTCAAGCACCGTTTCAGGCAAAGGCCCTACTCCTATGCTCGATTTGATGCGCGCGGCGCTCAAGGCTCGATTCCGTCGGTCCTGGCAACGGAACCAAAATGAAGGGGAGCTACAAGCTCTACCATGAGACCTACGGACCGCTTATTGATCAAGTGTTTCAAGCCGAGCGGCCATGGCTATCTCTCACCTAGCCGATGCACCGTCGATCCTACGAGTGTAGTGAGCTTACCTTGATGCCAATGTGAGTAGCCTCCTCCCTCGCACACCTCGGTAGCTCCACGATTCTTGATGCTAGCTCAAGCATCCTCAAGCCTCCTCCATCTCCAAGCTCCATCCTCCATAGCCGTGCGCGCGAGAGAAGAGAAGAGAAGAAGAGAAGAGGAGATGGTGAAGAGCTTCACCCTCTTGATCCCTCACTCCCACACACACTCACTCTCTCACATTCTCACACTCCCTCTCTCAAGAGCACACACAAGCAAGAAGGAGAGAAGAAGAGAAGAAGGAGAAGACTCCTTTTGCCACACACCAAAGAATGATCTTCCATTCACTTTTTGAACTTTATATACAAACCCTAAAATCCCATGGGCACCCATCCCCTTTTTTACATGGTCGGCCATTGTGGCAAGGTCTTTTTTCCATTTCCCTCTTCTAGCCTTACACCTCTAGCCTATGCCCGCCTAATATTTTACAATTGGCACAGGAGGGAGCCTGGTGCTCTTTTACAAGTTTTTTTCAAGTTTTTTGAGGCGCCTTTCATTTAAAATTGCGTCTTTGGTCTCGGCTTAGCTTCTAGAGGTCTCCTACATATCTTTGCTCTTCTTCCATGCTTTTTCCGCTTTTTCCTTCATTTTCCATCATTTTCCGCCATCTCGACTTGGGGTTAACACCAAGACCAAAGCCGGCATCATGCGGACATAGCATAATAAGCATATGACGGTCGATAAGCATGAATCCAACACCCAAGTATGTCATACAAACATCTGCCAGTGAGTAGGCACACCCCCCAACCAACGGGGCAAAGTGTTCCTGCCACTACCAAAACTTGACACAAGTAGGTGTCAGTTCACAAAGATACAGATCCAAAACCGAGACTTAGCTCATAAGCATACAGTGAACCAAGACATATGATGTATCATCCTAAAAGGTAAGAAGTCCCAAAGTCTCAAGTGTTTGTAACTGCTCAATGGCATGTAACCTCTCAATGCATAAAAGTACCACCTGCTCAATGTCTGATAAGCATTCAAGAATGCTCCCATTGGCACAAAAGTCAGATGTACGAGCTCAAGAGCTCAAGCCAACGCAAGACATAGTGCCAATTACATAAGTCTAAGACAATACATTAATAGTACATCCCCCACCTGCTCAATGTCTGATAAGCATTCAAGAATGCTCCCATTGGCACAAAAGTCAGATGTACGAGCTCAAGAGCTCAAGCCAACGCAAGACATAGTGCCAATTACATAAGTCTAAGACAATACATTAATAGTACATCCCGAACATGTAGGCGGTAGAGCATCCGTATGTAGCATCCGTAAGCATGTAAGACATCAAATACATCCCAATCCAAACTCTGACAAGCCAAGTAACACCCAAGACTACTCCAGATAATCCAAAATACATCCAAGGTGGAGCTTCAATGAGCACTCAAGCTCAACGTATGCATAGGGTAATCAACCATGACATGAGCATCAAGCCATAGGCAACGGGTATGCATAAACCCAAGAAGCGTCACTGTCAAAGCATATACCAATGTCAATAAGTGCGGGCTGAAATAAGCTCAAGCTTCCAAAAGCATCCGGATTCAATGACAAGCTCAAAGTCGTCCCTCAATGATCAATACATCATAGCATAACCCAAGACATACATCCGGAACCAATAGGCATATGTCAAAGCATGAAAGATAGCTTCAGCCCAAGAGTATTCAACATACATTTACTATTATAAACTGTGTAATTCCAGCCCCAAAATCAGGCCAAAATCATAGCATTACATGTAGCTTCAATCCCCCAATCAATCGGGATGCAATAGGCATCAAACCGGTTATGTAGTCATGTCCAAACAAGCATAGGCATATAAATACATACTATCTCAGACCTAAAATCTGATGCAAAAGATTCTATCATCAGAATTTGGCAGATCTGACATCACCATCACGTCCGGAGCGTGCCAAAACCTCAACTTAGACTCTTACCTTGCCTGAATCGAGTTCTGAATGCCCGAGATATGACAAAAAGAGTGATTTTTGGGCCAGATTTTGAAACGTGCGCAAAAAAAACGTAAGTTGGCTGGGGAGGTCTGATGTCCTACGTGTCAACAATGGAGCCCAAATGGGGCACAAATGAGAGCCAAATAAGGCCTACACCAAGCCTCAACAAGCCTTAATAGGTTGGAAGCAAGATCCAGGTGAAGGAAGCTCCAAGAGGTGTGAGCTATGGCTACCCACAACTTGTTTACAGCCTCTGAGACCTGAGAACTAAAGTAAAACTCTGAAATAATGAAGCAATACCTCAATGTCAATGCCTTGATGGTGCCTCAATAGGCCGGGAAGAAGTTCGTCGGGAAGCCGGGGAGTGACGGGAGCTCAAGAGAATGAGCTATGGCTGCCGGGAAGGAGACCCAATGCGAGTGGGGAGTCAATGGGATGCTGAGAATGCCACGAACCAAGCTCAAGAGCTGGAAAGCAAAGCTCTGATACAAGTTGAAAGGGAGCGACGAATCGAAGGTTGGACTCGAGAGCTATGGCGGGAAAGTAAGAGCAAGAAAGGAAGAGACTAGAAATGGGAACTCCAACAGTCACAATGTGTGACTGGGCCTTCCTTTATTCAAACTATCACTAAAAGAATAAAGAATAAAGTGACGGTGACGGGCGCCCGCCACCTGCAATGTGGCAGTGACTGTCAGTGTAGTAATACACGGGTGGCTAGGCAAAGGCGCCTTTACCCCCAACAAAACTCGACTCAAGCTAATCTTCATAGTGACTCGCAATGATGGAAACTTCGATGTAGATGAGGGACTTAAAACTCGTCCTCTAGCCTTCTCTCCAAAATTCGACGATGGTCTTCGAAGAAGGCGAGGGATACGAGCTCAACCTCTAGCCTCTCTTCCTTGATTTGATGATGGCCCTCCTTCTCTCCTTGTCCTCCCTTTTAAAGTTTTTCTCCACTCCCTATCGTTCATAAAAGCTTAAGGCATTTAGCTTTAAAGCTTATGCCTTTTTACTGCTTTTCACTATTTTCTTTTTTTTTTGCCATGTGCATGTCTGTAACTTGTTTTGATCATAACTTTGTCATATGAACTCAGAATATAGTCATCTAGGTACTCAAAACGATTGGAACGCATCTGGTCGATAAGCAGCACGGACAGAATTGCGAAAATTCATCAAAAATAGACAAAAATATGAATTTTTGTAAATCGTGTTATTTTTCTCTATCTTTTATCTTGGATGACTTATTCCCTTCAAAATAAGTCACAATATATGTTTGGATCCATTTAAAGTGGGAATTAAGTCATTTGAACATGATACTAGAGATTTCATACTATTCTAGTAAACCAGTCATGCTTCCTTTGTGTGTTCATATACTAACCTTCCTTGGCCTATTGTTCTTATAGTTGCATACGCTTTCATCACACATGTTCTCTTTTTCTTCAAGAAATACTTGCTGACAATGTAAAACTTACGATCTTTTCTTTTGATCCTTGAGTCTTTAAAATGGAAACCTTCATATGAACTTGTTTTTCCATGTAATGTGCCCTATCAAAAATATGCTTTGGAAGAGAATTTTGTGTCCAAACATTCATATGGTTTGCAAATTAAAATCCATGCAATGTAATGAATCAAACGATGCTTCCACACAAAAAAAACATGAATGCATTGAAGAAATTGTGCCTAACATAACTACATGCGTTTATGTGCCTTGCAAATGCAAACAAAGAGACACACAACGAAAAATAAATTCCTAATGGCGCTGACTAATGTGTTCAAATTCTTGGTGAAAAATTTCGCCCTCAAATTTATAGTGGTGGACGCATAGTATCACGACAGCATGTTCCCCCTTTCCTCCCCTTGTCCTTTCTTCTTCTCCTCTTCTCTTCTTTTTTCTCTTTTCTCCTTCTTTCTTTTTCTTTCCCATTTTCTTTTTCTTTTCTTCTTCTTCCTTTCTTCTTTTTCTTATTCTTTCCCCCTTCTTCTCTTTTTTCTTTTTTTGGTTTCGTCTACTACCCTATGTGCTTCATGCTACACAAGCTCAATGTAGTGGGATATTGGACACACTCTTATTCCTTCAAGAGCTTCAATACATGAGAATCAACAATTACCTCTCATATAGTCTCTAACATAATGGTCGTTCTCCAAGTCATCCATTCATTAATATTTTGTTTCAGCCAAGTCGAAGCTTTTTCTTCTGTCTCTTCAATTTGATTTATAAGAAAAAGTTTAAAAGAAACTTATAGTGTTGATACAAATGAGTAGGGATAGATATACTTTAAAGGATGAACCTCAAGCTAATAGAATAGAAAGTGAAAAAGATTTACCTTGATCTTGATACTAGAAAATAAAATATCTTCATTATATTGTATTATAATATCAACTTTTTAGCAGTACTCATGGATAAGACAAGGATAGCATATTATGATTAGAAGAAAGGAAGTAATTTGATTTTAGGGAGATATAAATATTGATTCAAACAATCTTGCTACTACATGTAAACCTTCTTTTTTTCTTCAATATTTATAATTTGATTTTTAATCTATCAAAAAATAAAAAATATTAACTTAGCAATAGATAAAAGTATTAGTGACATTGTGCATCATAACCACTTCAGAACTAAGAGGATCTCATGTTTGCGAGATGCTTTGGAGAATATGAACACAACTTTTTACTTGATAGTGGCTCTTGGGAGTCCTTTTCTCATCATACCCTCAACTACGATTATTCATAGCACTATCGAGTTTTAATTATTCTCACCTATTCTCACCTACAATTCTTAGTAGCATTATCAGATTTCAATACATGAATGGTAGCTTGATATCATAGAATGATGTTGCCTATGTTATGCTATCCTCAACGATCTCTTAAGATCTCTCTCCTTGATCTGTAGGAAGAAATAGAAAGGTCTTGACTTTTGATAAGTCTATGGAGTTGAATAAATAAGTCATTAATAATCAATTTTTAACAAGAAAGCTATGATAGTATATATATTTGTTCAACATCTCTTTAATATTTTCATATACCTCAATGGAATTCTAAAGATGCAAGATAGTTTGATAGTAGAATACAAGCATGTATCTAGAGTAGACCACTACAAGATTAATGGGCTGGCAAGTAAAAAATTATAAGCAGAAGTTTAAGCATTGCAAGTCAAATAAGCATTGTTTGTAGCAAGAGAGAGATATTGCATGATTTATAAGACTTCTTGAAAATAAGTGTAGGTGTGTTTCATCTAAGAAAATCTAGTTAAAGAAAGTAACTTGCTTTTGTAGAGTCAGTTTCTTATGTTATCTCTTATCCACCATCTAACAAGATAAGTTGATGAAGATAAGTCAAATAACATAGCTGTAGAAATCACTGCCAAAGATATGATCACACTGATATGTACCTTGTGTGGTGTACCTCTATTGATTGAAATCAATTCCAAATATGTGAGTACACCTTGTGTGGAGCTTCTTTATTGATCCTTTCAAAAAGGGCCCTAGGGTTTAAAATACCAAAACTTCATCTTCTTATTACCTTAATGTAATAGCTTAGTGAAATATACCAAAGAATACGTATTGAAATTCCCAATTAAGTATATATTAGAACAACCAAAAATAGGGCATAAGAAATTGTAAAAACCCTATTCATATGATCTATGGGCCATTAGAGGAAAGGCTAGCAATTTATACAAAGTTAGATGCCTTTAAATGTTCTCATAAATATAAGAAGTTGCACACAAAGAGCAACTAGAAGAGAGGATTAAGCAATTACATGTACTTCAAATTTAATAGGGAAAGATAAGTGAACTTATATACACATAAGCATAGAAGAGAATTTCTAAATGTAGTGCCAAGAAATAAAAGGAATGAAACAAAAACAACGACATACTCCTAAACTATAAATCAAAGGAAATTACTCTTTCCAAAATAAAGTTGCAAGCCAATTGTCAAGAACCGTTAATCAAGATCATAAGTGTAAAGATCAAATGCAGGGATCTAGAGTTGCACCATATTTCACGAGAAAGTTGCTTCGATATGTATTTACAAGTGTGGTCAAGTGTAAATGCTCAACTTAGGTGTGATGGGTATGGTAAGGAAGCTACAACATAAGCTTATGAAAGGGAAAAAAAAAAGAAACAAGGATCAATGGTCCTTGATATATAGCCTTATCAACCAAGATGAAAAGCCATGCATACCAAGAGCCTACTATCAAACTCAAATAATCAAAGTAGGAGTTTGCAATTTGGATAAGTAGTTAAGATATGGCCATGTAAACATGGTCTAGCATTGATAATAGCTCAAGATTAGAGAAGATAAGGGAGATTCATGGCAATGATAATGTCAAAGCATTGAGGAGGCATATATGTAAACCTAAAAAGAGAAGAAGACAATATCTTAGGAGTTGAATGATCTATAGTACTCATGGTAATGGTGGCTTGAGAGAATGGTCTTGAATCAAGTATGAAAATACCCATATAAAAAGATAAAGTCAATTTTCTTTCTTCATGTCTATATCTCTATCAACCTCAAATCCTTTTGATCCAAAGTTTCCATTTTCCTTGGAATCCAAACACCTTGCCAATTGGGGGAAACCCAATCCTCATACATGTGTTTTCATGAGGCATTGTCTATAAGAGCCAAAGGGAAGGAAATACTGTCACTTTGGGTAGTATTTTGCATAGATTGTGGAAAGGACACAAGGTTTTCATAATTTTACCAATGAGAATAATAGACAAAGGAGATCCATGTTGCTAACACAAACTCAACTCTCCAAGGACATGTGAATCACAGTGGTTAGTTAAGCTAAAGTCACCATCACAACTACTGACTAGTAAGGTGAAAGCTTTCATAAATGCATACCAAGACTTTGTCATATGTACCTTTTTGTAAGCTCAAGGAGTCTTATGTTTTTCCATCAAGCACAGTTATAAAGCCTAGAAAAGTAGACAAACAATGGATCGTCTTGACTCATAAACAAATAACCCAATGTGGCATATGGACAATTGGCCTAAAATGCAATACCTTGCCACATGCATCCTAAGTTTAGGGTTTAGGGCAACATTTCTTCTTTGGCCAAATTTGTAGTAAATTAGGGCTTAGGATGCCATTCTTTCTTTGGCAAAATTTGTATTGACGCTTCGTACCATTTGAGCCTCCATGCTCATGTACTTGACGAAATGTTTAGTTTGAGGAAAGATGCTAGAGAATCAGAGATCACAAGGTTAAAGTTGAAGCCAAAGGCTATCTACGTTGGTCCGAAAAGAAGGATCTACTAAGCAACGGGAAGCAAATATAAGTATGAATGAAACCCTAAATGACAGTAATTCAGACATAAGTTCCAGTCACCTACTCAATGCCTTCAATTCAGCAGACTATGGAATGTTACTTTATCAACTTCTTGAATATGTTTGGCTCTAGCGAGCTAGGTAACTCGGCAAACATAAGTATGAATGAAACCCTAAATGCAAGTAAGTCAGACATAAGTTCCATTCATCTACTCAATGCCTTCAATTCAGCATACTGTGAAAAGCATTCCTGACCTTGTAAGTAAAGCATTATCACTGATCAGTCAATGCGTTTATTGAAAACCACGCGACATTAATCACAGTGGCAGAAATAGAACAATGTCAAGCTGAACCTAGATGGCCGATCCCAAACCTCCATTATAGCCTTGCAGCCTGCAGGAGATTGGGTTCGGTGTAGTCTGCAGAGGACGTCGACATACACCTCATGAATACGGCAATGATGAGCCCCAGCAAAGATCAGTACTCAGATGGTGAACCGTGTGGAGAGCCGCCGGCACTACACAGATAGATCGGTAAGACGACAACATCGCCACTATCAGAAGGCGCTGGATGGATAAGATGTATGGTGGGAGCATTGATGATGCGAATTAAAAGAGAACATCAGGAGGAAGATTGGGAAGTGGAGGAGGAGTTGGAGGAAGGGGGAGAAGGCGCGCTGGGGGGCATGGCCACGTCGACGTGATCCGGCGCAGGAAGAGGAGGCGGCTCGAGGGCGACGATACAGTTGTTAGTGTTGCTGTCGTCATTAGTGCTACTAGGGGCCGCAGCAGGGGCAGCTGCGACGATCGTGCTGTTGCTATGATTGCGGGCGGGATCTTGATGATGAGGGCCGCCGGCCGGGAGGTCGTCGATGGAGTCCTTGGCCTTGAGCATGAGCCAGTCCATGGCCTTGCTGGGCTGCTGGAGGCCCAGCCTGTCCATGATGTCGTAGAACTGCAGCGCCGTCCCAACTGACAGCCGCACCCTCCGGTCCCGCATCCCTCTCGCCGTCCGCACCTTGCTGTGCCGGTCCTTGCTCTTCGACATAGCGACGTGGGCCGATCCCAGCCGTCCTGTGGAGGGCTCGGCAGCTCCGGCCGATCGTCTCACCAGATTGTACAACGGACGGTCGAGCTGGCCTCCCGCCATGTCTTCTGCCCTAGGCTTCAGATTATACAGGTCCTCACCTGCAGCACCGCTGCCCGCCACATGCTGCCCGTGGCCGCCATAGCCCCCCGTCATTTGATTGCTCTGATGAATATCTAGCCCTAGCCGTACTTGCTGCTGCTGTTCATGACCTGTGCTTCTATCAGCCCGGCCTGATCCTGCAGGTGCTGCTGCCATGTACCAGGATTGCGCGCACAATGCATCATGGCTGCTCGCACTCAGACCCCTCCCTTGCCATCCCGCCAATTGATGCACATTGATAATCGAGTTGTTGACAGTACCACATCGTCCCTGACGGCTACTTCCGGAATTGCTTGCATGCATCTGCAAATCAGTGCTTCCCACCGCCCGATCTAACCATGGCTCGTCATCATTCATGTAAGAATCGTCAGAACCCCTGATTAGTGAACCGTACACTGCGTTATAATTAGCAGCTGGATGATGCTCAGGGACGTCCTGTATACTTGAAAAACTATACTTCCCTTCTAGGTTATTAACGGAAAGTAAGTGTTGATTATCGACCGATGTACTACTGGAGCGGTTATTAGGGTACATCAATTCGTCTGCTCTTGTCCAATTTAGCTCTAACTCCCATGGAGACGCAGCTGCTGGCATGCGCCCAGAATTAAAATATTCCACTGTCGATGCATTGAACCCGCGTCCGGCGTCTGATCCGACAGCTAGGGGACGGCCTGCGACTGAGCTTGAGAAATGCTCCTCGTCCTGATGTGCCTGCAAGCTGCCGATGAAGTAGCCATGGTTATCTGCATGATCATCGTTAGAAGACATATTTTGGCCCCTAGCGATCTTAACATTCCACTTATTTGAGCGCCTGGAGACCGCGCCTCACATGGCTGACATGCTATCTGTTCACATTCCGATAATTGCTTAACAATGTTGAACTGCATCACCACATTTCCCCTGAGACCGAAGCTGATAGTCTTATGTACAAAGAGATCACAGTGTTAAGAGACCAAGTTACTTCATCTTTTAGGCCAGAGTCCAGACAACCGGAGAAGCATGCGAATGATCGATACAGTTAAGGCACAAGCTACAAAGAAGTGGTAAAGGGAAGGCCATTAAGTTTGTGGTTAAAAGGTCTGTCAGCGGGAGTATTGATTGAAGATCTATAGACTATCATCCACAGAAAAGTAAAAGGAGCAGCACTTCCAACACAGATTGTCTGGAAAGACTAAAGAGAGATTTATGATTAGGGAAGGAGAGCGAAGACATCTTTGACCTTTGTCATTCTCCACTGTAGGTGATGATAGTCATGTGGAGGGTGGTAAGGGCCAGGGCCCCTGGGGGGGGCGCGGGGGGGTGGGCCCTGGGGTTGCAGTGTGCACTGGGGAGAGGGACACACTCTCCTATAGCGCGCGCGCGCGAGAGAGAGAGAGAGAGAGACAGAGAGACAGACAGAGAGTCTAGAGAGAGCGTGAAATCATGATACTTAACGCAGTACTACTGGCGCAGCCACTGATCACTAGTGGCCTACAGCCCGGACGAAAGCGAGTTTCCAAGCATGGAAAAAAGCAGAAAAGGAGAGATAGGCGCATAGGACAGAGAGAGTTGTACCCGTAGCATCGCTGTGATGTACGCTGCCCTCCACGCCATCCTCCTTTCTCCCCGGTGATGTACAGCGCGCTGTATTGGCCTCTTTCTTCCCAAATGCACTTGCAATGACCATGAGCCATGCTCTATCCATTCTTCACTGCTAAGAGTCTAGCCAAACCAATTATATCCGAAGCGAACATTACAACACGGCCTCATCTCTTGGTTGGAACTAAGATGAATTGAGGATGTCAAAAGGGCTTTCACACCGGTTTAATGTAACTTTCATGGATTTAGAACTTTGGAAATCATTTCATGTAGAATATGGAGGGAGTCATCTGTTGCATATATCACTACATTGTATAGAGGGCGCAGACAAGATCCCCCCAAAGACTCACACATCCTTAACTTTTAAGAACTATTGCCTTGGCTTGTCCTTTGAAGTGACCTTTACATTATATATATGTAGGTTTTCAATTTAAAAAAATTTATTATGATTAGAAAACCAGTCAAGAATTAGCAAACTTGTAATACGAAAACTTGCTCCTCATATCCCAAATATAAAAATGGAAGCAACAATTTGCTATTTAAGGTGTTCAACAATGGGACTACCTTGAGGCACAACATATAAGAGCAAAACACAAGGGCACCAAATACCTTTTTGACAAACCTGGTATATAGACACACACATACACACACACACACACACACACACACACACAGAGATTTTGCTCATTCTTTCCTTGAATTTGGTCCCCCTCTCACACCATAAGGCTTGGGTACCTTAGGTGTAAGGTCCAACTTTGTCGAGGGTACATCCTCGAATATTTGTAGCCACTAACTAGCACACAACAAGCACATGTGTATGCTAAACTTAGGCTAAAGCATACACTACATTAAGGCTTGCTTAGGCTTAGGCTTAGGCTTAGGCTAGGATTAAGGCTAGTCTAGGTTGGGTTTATATATAGACTAGGCATACACTAGATATTGGTACACTAGGTTACACTATGCTAGGCCAGATAGCCATTAGCTTTAGCTTAGAGGCTTGGGTTGCATTAAGCACTAACTAGGCTTAGGCAAAAATTTCAACTATACCAAGCATAGGTATAGGCATCGATTATGCATATGCATAGACTTTTATACACATTAGATAGGCATGGGCCAAAGCATAGGCTACACATACACATAGGCTAGCCTACACTATCCTAGACTAGCCTAGGTTAGCCATAGTGTAACCATAGTGAGAACCATAGGCTAGCCTAAGCATAAGCTAGGCATAAGATAAGCATTGGCCTAAGACTAAGCATAGGTTGGGATAGGCCAGGCTAGGGTATGCTAAGCATATGTTAGGCTAGACACAGGCTACACTAATCTTAGTGTATGGCTCACTAACACCTCGCCTAGCATGTGCATACCCTTTGCATTGTAGATGCCTAACTAAAGCTATGCTTATCTTATACAACAACCTAGCCTAACATAAGCCTATAGCCTATGTTAGCTACCGTATGCCTAGCATATAGGCTATCCTAAACATTGGCTATGCATAGGATAGGCTAAGCGTTGTGCCTATGCTTTATAAACACTATCAATACTTGAGACTCAAAAATTTATATTATCTTTTTGGTACTACATGGAATATGTTATGTGCAAATTATTGGTACCATTATGAAGGCTTGCAATTGATAATATATAGGTTTTCCTTTCATGTCGATGGAGTAGCTTTGATTGTCTACATGATGGTGGGAGAGATACTTTTGGGGACAACCATTTTGTTTGTTAGTTTGTTAGCAAGCCAATGAAAATGATAAGAGAGGCAACACACTAATTGTGGACTTTAATTCGAATGAGGTTTTCTTAACACTACAAGAGAATGGGGCGATAGCAACAGTGATTTGCGATGCAAAATAGCGGCATCATTATTTGCATTGTAAATAGCATAGCTAATTAGCGACGCTAATCGAAAACCTAAGCACGACAGTTGCTGCAAACATTTTCAAGAGAGAGTGAGAGAGATCGTTGCTTTGAGAGGAAGAGAGAGAGAAAGAGGGAAAGAGAGAGAATGAGAGCTTATCATTGCCGTTGTTGCTATCGCTGCCGTATGCAAAGAAGAGGGAGAAGTGTGCAAGGGAGAAAGAAAAGACATCGCGAAGAGGAGGTGGAAAAGAATTCATCCTCAAGCCTTTGAGTTAGGTAAGATGCCTCTTATTGCCTTGTTTTTGTGTTTTCTTCTTTTCTTTTTTGTTTTTCTTTGTAATGAGATGCACTAAAAGAGAGAGAGAAAGAGAGAAAAGAAGAGAGGGAGAAGAAGGAAGGAAGAGGAAGAGAGAATGAGAGAGAGAAAAGGTAACAAAGAAAGAGAGAAATAAGATATGAAGGAATGGTGAGAGAGAGAGAGAGAGAGAGAGAGAGAGAGAGAGAGAGAGAGAGAGAGAGAGAGAGAGAGAGAGAGAGAGGGTAACAAAGAGAGAGAGGAAGAGAAAAACGAGATATGAAGGGAGGGAGAGAGGAGATTCATGAGTAAGAGAAACAAAGAGAGAGGCAACAAAGAATGAGAAAGAGAGGAAGAAAGTGAGGGGGGAGAGAAAGTAAGCTGATTCATTTTACCATTCTTCCATTCTGTGAAAGAAGGAGCACCTGAGAACGCCAATTCACGGACCAAGCTAAACTTTTTTGTATATCATTCTGAGCAATGGCTGCTGCTGTTTTGTCAAAGGAAACAAAAAAGGAATAGTTTTTTTTTTTGAATTATATGGAGATCAACCAAATGAGGGGGGAGAGAAAGAGAGACAGAGAGTGAAAGAAGACATAGAAAAAATGAGCGAATTTTCATTTTTTTATTTTTTTATGTTTGACTTTTCATTTCTCCCCTTTTCAGTTTCCCCCTCTTTCTTAAGCGGAACTCAAATTTATCATATCTCTTTCCCCGCTTCTTCTTTCCTAAAAAAATTTTACAGCCTCATTGTTGCTTGCCTTATCCGTAACCCTGTAAAATTTCATTTCCTCTGCACAAACACACAGTGAGTTTAACATGTTTTATGAGAGCAGAGCTTGTTTTACCAAAGCCCTAAGATTTTCTTCACAAAACTTTACAGATATATTGTTCTCTTCCATGGATATTCTATGATAAAGTTTTATCTCGTTTGGACAAAACCTATGCAAGTTATGTGTATTCTCTGATATGTAATATCTTTTGTTTTGGTACTCTAGGAATCTCTTACAATCAAGAACAATGATATTTTGAACACTCAACTCCTTGTTCAACATCTTACAGTTTCTTTGCAAACAAAGTTATATGTATGTTGTCTTGTTTTTTAATGCTCCATTGTTAAATTTTATCTCGTTTGGACAAAATATATGCAAGCTATATGCATATTGAGTTTTCCTTTGTTTTTTTACTCCAAGAGTCTTCGAGGGTGGAGAACAACGATTTTTTAAAAACTCAACTTCTTCAACATCTTTGGGCTTCTTTGCAAAGAGAGCCACAAGTATATTGCCACTTTTTTATGTTGCTCCATGGTTAGGTTTCAACTCATTTGGGCAAAGTCTATGTAAGTTATATGTATGCTTTGACTCGATATTTCTTTTGTTTTTGTACTCCAGGAATTTGTTAGTGAAGGAACAATGGTCTTTTTATAAGTCAACTTCTTGTTCAACATCTCTGGGCTTCTTTGTGAAAAGAATTATAGGTACAATGTTTTTTTAAAATTGGCACTCCATTTAAATTTCATTTCATTTGGAGAGAACATTTACAAATTATACACATGCTAATATGTAACTTTTCTATTTGGTTATCATAGAGTCTTTACGAAGGAAAAATATCAGTAACATACTTGCAGTGGAGGTCTTCAATAGGAAAGATAGTGGTTGTAATTGGATTTACAATAAGTATTATAAGTTGGATTGGATTTTGATGCACCCAAGTACTCGAGGGAGCTTCAAGATTAGGTGTAAGGATGTTGCAAACCCTAACAAACATTGGAAAGGTAGAATCTTAGAGTTCAGAAAAGTGTTTAATGGAACAAATACAGTAATAGAAGTGTTGATCCAATATATTTATACACACAAACAAATCTCTATACATGACAAGAACTACATTGCATATTATAAACAAAATAGTAAGTTTTTAAATTTTATCATTGTTCATTCTTTTGCATCAGAGTTGTTTTTAAAAATTTTTGCAGTATTCTAATTCAATCTTGTTTTACTGAGAGCTCTATATCCATCAACTTTGCATGAATGGCATAATGTGGAATGTTTTAGCGGCAAGATACATGTTTGACATGAAGACATAGGTTCTTTGATCTATAACAATAACTCTGCAAGTCAACTTGCAATTCAAAATATCTTTTTTTATAATTCATTGTATGTAGTAGAAAGCCAGAGATTGCAGCATGTCCCATTGCCACCACTATCTAGTGGTGAATGGTTGATTGGTTGCTTGGAGTTGTCAGGAGCATGTAAGTCCATAAAATCTGACATTAATAGTGCTATGAAATCCATCACATGCTCCAAAGATGTGCATCTTAGTTAGTTTATTTCATTCTTATTTTTTGCATATATGTTTGATTCATGTGATGTTCTGAAGAAAACAAAGATTACTTATCAATGCAAGTGTCCATCCGAGGCATGGATGAGTCAGCTGGTTGAGTCTTGGCAAGTCAAAAGAACGCATTTTGATGAGAGGATTGAGTGCAGTGTCAACCAATCTGATTTCACATTCAAGCAAATTTTTTTTACTACTTTGAATGCATTGATTTAATTGGCATAGGTCTTGCTTAGATGAATTGTTGTGTTATTCGCATTTACTTACCATTATTAATTTTAATTATAGGTATTTCATCACTAGATAAACTCTATGCATTCACTTTGGATATAGAAAATGGCAATTTTTGCAAGGGGAGTGGATCAGCTTGGATCAAGATACTCGAGATGAGATACATACAACTCTCATAGATGTGGTTACCTTGTGGAATGGTCATAATCCTTTTGTGGTCAATGCAGAGAGCCATTGGCCCATTTCTTTTATGAGACAAGAAATCCAATTAATGTCCAATGAGCCCCTCTGCAACTTCTATTTCAAGTTAGATAATAGAAAAGTTAGGATTCGTAGTGAGCAATCCATGACATGTAAACAATGTGCTTCTCCACATATCTTTGAGATAGTGGAATCCTCATTAAAATAATTTATAAAGAACAAATATAAAAAAAATTTAAACTTTTGAGTACTTGTAATTTATATAGTCTTAGTTTACTGTGATCCAAGCGTGCGATAATACATACTATAATTAGTCAATTGTGCTGATTAAAATCATAATTAAATTGTAAGTAAGAGTCCTATAATCTATGCAATATTGTCTTTGCATAATCATATATTGTAGCTTGTCTCTTCTACTTATTTCTTAAAATTAAATATTAAATTAGATCCAAGGGATTTTGAAGGTCTTTTAGATTTATTTTCTTAAAAATTTTCTATATTTTTTGTAGTTGGACCTGAATATACTTAGCAATCCAAGTATATTCGAGGCTATAATAATGTAGAATGAAGCATTTGTATGTATGAGTAATTTTAACGATTACTTTAAAGTATTGAAATAAAGAAACTAAGGTAAGAGTTTTAATTTGAAACTTTAGGGTTAAAAAAAACCTTTATTTAAAACCCTAGATACGTAAAAGCTATAACTCCAAACTCATTTTCACTTTCATTCTCTACTTCCCTACACTTGTGCTCTCCTTCCTCTCTTTGTGTGCCATGGCTACCACTTCCGCCTTCGCCGTATGGATTAGCTCTATACGCTACGCACACATAGGAGACTAGATGTACCCTAGGTTTTGTGCAACCTTGAGTCTAGAGAGCTTACTTTCCACCGTAGACCCTAGCTCTATTATACTGGTATCGTTTTGTGATGTGGCAAACCCTCTCACCTCCTCTATTATGAACTCTGATCTGAGATGCATCCCCATAGATTTCTTATATAGTTTACGTGCTGGATCAAGCCATGCAAAGGTAATAAATTGAGCCCTCGTGCATGTGGGGCAGTATCTTCGCACCAAAGTCGTGCCCACCTCATCCTAGGACCACACCACACTGGATCTCATCGAGCGTGATGCAGCATTTGCCATATATGTTTTGTGCACTGAGATGCAAGAGGACAGTGAGGAAGACATCGACACACCCTCTCAGCCGGCTAGAGTATTTCGAGAGGGAGCTTGAGGAGATCACACTCGATCCAAGAGTAGAGGCAATACAAAGCTTAGCCATTGTGCATCTACCTCCTTGCCCTGTTGAGTCGCTGACAAGAGATGAGCACCCCTCGCTTCTCTCCATGCTATCATCATCGAGGGGGTGGAATATTTACTTATGCAAGATGTACTAGAAATTTTGGAGCTAAGGGAAAAAGAGCTATATTGTATCATGGTGCATGATGTACCTGATACTTTTATAGATTTTAATATACAAGATGCGCCAGCACATGTTGATGAGGTGGCTCGATATGATGGCACAAGTGTCGATGACATCTCTACCATTATGAGCATCCAAGAGAGCAGATTTTGAATGCAATACCATAGTATGAGATCTCAGATGAAGAGTTCGAGCGGTCGCAAGAATGCATTTTTGGACCTCGACCCGACTACGCAATACCTTCCCAAGAGAGAGACGAGGGTGGCCTAGTTGCATAAGCAGACCTGGATGCTCCATTACAACAACATATAGATGATGTAGAGAAGGTAATATTATCGTATTAATGTTATTGGATTCGTGTAAAATTTTACCAGTAGGGCCTCTAGGGCATCGAGAGTGTGCACATAAAATTTTGTCAGGAGGGCCCCAAGAACTGCCTTGGCCAGCGGCTCGTGTCTGGGGGCTTAAATCTGCTCATGTCTGGGGCCTGAATTTGCAGATGCAGGACCCACGCGAGCCTCTGCAAATTCAGGTCCCCCAGGCGCAAGCCTCCGACTAGGGCAACTCTAGGGGCCTGATCCCAGCAAAATTTTATGTACACACTCCCAATGCCCTACCCTAGTGGTAAAATTTTACAAGAATCTAATGTATATATCTTTAACACACTCCATGTATAGTGAGTTTGACACTGAACTTGTGTGATGCAAGACATTGTCTATATAGATGAATTTTCATCTAGACAAGGTGGCCGATCTGGTAGCCAAGGAAGGGTGCAGGACTCGGCATTGAATGAGTATATTGGCCAGCTTGTGAGCGACATTATTGTATTCCATAAGATATGTTGCCTGGCTTTTACTGAGAACTTCTTGAAGTTGAGGGCACTAGTGAAGGCTATGCCCTTCAAGACCATCCCAACAAACTCTAGCTTGGAGAAAGTAGTGTTGCTTCGACGTTCGAAGCTTCTCTACTTATTCTCTAGTACTAGGTCTGGGCCACTTTTTTCCATGGTGGCCCGTGGCATGGTTGCTAGTGTTGAAGACCCCAATGTCATCAAACAGGAACTCCTAGGGAAATCCCAATGCTTAAATCTTCATCTATTTATTCAAAATTATGGGCTTTATTCATGTAATTTTGATCCTCTTGAAATTCCATGACACCATCATTCAATGCTTCAATAATGGGATCTTTCTTCTTATTCTTGGCTATTAGGAGACAATCTTGTAATAGTAGACAATTTGTTAATTAATCCCCTGTTTCTCTTAGAATTGGGCAAACAGTGTCCCCATGTATGCTGCCTGGGTGTTTTCTCAATATACCTAGTGTCAAAAAGGCTTAATAGTGATACGTTGGGCATAAATTGCTAAAAGTTGAGAATCGCCCATTAGATCAATCAAGTAACTTTCAATTGCTTCTTGGAGAGTAAGCAATACTTAGCTTGATCATCGCCCCCCCAGAGCCCTTGCCTGGTTCCTTGAAAAGAACTTGTGATGATGCTGTAACTGCAAATCTTGTAGTATTTCTTGCACCAACCTAGAGAATGGTGTCTTAGGAATAATCAAGTTTTCACTCTTCTGGAATTTTCCTATCTCACATAGTGCAGCTATGCTTGGTCTCCATCTTCACTTCTTATGTGTTGGAGGATGTGTATTACCAGCTAGAGCAGTAGTAGGAGAAGGTGGAGCAATTGGAGCATGTGGACCACCATTTCTAGACAATGGCGAACCATCATTATTGACCACACTAGGGCCACCATTGTTGGACACATTAGCACCACCATTATTAGCTGCAGTAGGGCCACCGTTATCGTCCACCAAGGGACCTTTGTCGCTCACAGTACGCTCATTAGATTCGGAAGAGTGTTGATATCTTACTCTTGCAAGCGCCTTCTTGATAGGAAGCTTGGAACATGAAGGAGAGACTTGACTTAAGTATGAAACTTTTAAACTTATTGTGGTGTAAGTGAACTTTAAAATTAAAAAACATAGTTTGAAATCGACTTTGAAAAACATAGTGACAAACCTTTGAAATTTTAAACAAAATTTGCAAGACATCTCATGTTAAAGATAGGAGTATTGATGTGTCATATCCTAGGTACCCATGCTCTCTTGTGGACTCTAAATGCATCAAAAGTTTTATCTTTATCTAGGTCTCCACTTCTTGCCATCTCTCTCTTGGGTTGCCAACCATTTTACGTGGCGTTGTCTAGCTGTGATGTTTTCATATCTTGCTTTTCTCACTTCATATATTACCCTACTTATAAATTTTGCTTGAGAGGTTTTGAACTTCTTTTCTTTTTTCTCGTATCGTATCTCTAATCTCCTATACCACCATTGTAATAATTGCCTCATAGAATTGGAATCATTGATGCCTCCTCCATGATCGAAGAACAGCCAGCTTGCCAACAATGAGATCGTTCCATGCCTTGAGTTGACCATACTATCAAACTTCCTTGATTTGCAAAGTATGAACCATGTGCTTCAAGTATATGTTGCACAAGAAGAGAGTTTAGAAACTCAAACTAATTCGAAATGGTGATATTTTTCTGTAATGGTGACAATACTGGCCATGTAGTGTGTTATACTATTTGTAGTCCATGCCTCCATCATGGATTTATGAAATTTAGCAACTATCTCTTTAAATGTATTGGCATCACCATCCCTAAACCTCAACTTTTGTAAGAGAGCTACTAATCTATCTAGGTGTATCCACACGTCTGCCTTTGCAATCCTTGTTCATCCCCCATTGCTCCAATCCGGAACAGCAAGGTGCAACTTTTTCCATGCTTCGTACTTCTCTTGTTGTTTTACAAGTATATTGCCTTCCTCATCTCAAGGTGGAGATATAAACTTCCTACAAGTATATTGCCTTCCTCATCTCAAGGTGGAGATATAAACTTCCTAGCCTTGGGTCTACCAAAGCATAGTTTACAAGGGATATCTCCACTCTTTCCCGATTTTTTCTCATCCTTTTTTATTTCTACTTGGCTCCCATGCAATCCAACTTCAGAGAGGACTTGTTCTACCTTCTTGCATGTAGCATCAACTTCTGACACAAGCTGCATCTTGTATGTAAAGCATATATATTCATATACTAGCTTCTCAATTATTCTAATCAAACAATGCAATGTGTAAAAGTGAACCCTTGTTAGTGTATTTCCAAAATAGGGTGCCAGTTTGGATCCACTAGAACTAGCATTCCATTTCTCATGACTTTTTGATCACATGTTGGAGCACCTTGTTGTCTTTCCTTGGCAAACCATTCTTTCTTTCCATCTTTCCCTTTCTTCCTAGTTCGCATACGTTGTATACATGGAAATTTTACATTCGCTGCATTTGATAAACCAAACATACACAGTGACTTCAATGTTTTTAAATCACCTACAAGATGCCATTTAACTTTATAGTCCCCAAACCCCTTGATGTGCAAAATTGCTCCATTATTTTGTTGTTGAATAAGACTGGGTATATTAGTGATGTTAAAAAAATCTTTAAGTACTTCATGGTCCTCCTTTGGTACTTCAAATGCCACAAGCTACCATATTTCATTCTCTAAAGTATAAAGGATGGTTTTCATTGATGTTAGGATCCAATGCTCGATTCATAAGTGCTATACTAACACGTTTAAGTTTTTGCCCCTCAATAATCTCACTCTCATCAAGTTTGAGGATAAACTTAAGCTTGCCTCTACATTCTTCCATAGACATATTGTAGAACTTGACCATAGCAATCTGAACCCTACATATATCCCCAATACAAAGTTGTTGGAAGCATTCAATACAAATGAAACTTCTTTGGGACCATACTTCAATATGTATGTATTTTCTAGATGCGTTGGCTCACCAATCAGTTCTAAAACATTCTCATTTAGTTGTTTTTAAGCCTTTTTAACGTGAAATGGTTTTGGCAGAGCCATTACTCGCTTAGTTTTGAAGACTTGCTTAAATCCTGTATCCAATTGTTGATAGAGCATACTATATCACTCAGAACTCATTCCCACCTTGCCACATAATCCTTGAGCATCTGTAGCAGTAAACAAGTTGCTCACATCCCTAAGATGTTCACTTGCGACACCATCTACAATGTTCCTGAATTTATGATTTTCCAATGAATTTTTTACCGTATCCTTGCTTAGGACTTTGGCAATAGTATCATTCTCTGCATGAGGGAACATATTTCTCATTGTAGCAGATTGAGCATATATATCCATCTATGATATTGTCCACTTCCTTTGGTTAATTGGTGAATTGGTTTAACTAATCGGATGCATTGACATGCTTCTTTTTTTTTTTAAAATGGGCCCAATCTCCAAAGTTTTTGTGAGCTTCCTCTTTATGTTTTGATTCTCCTTCTCCAAGTCCATAACTTTAGACTATAACTTCATATTTTGCACGTGTGTAGCCTGCATAGCATCTTCAATGACAAACATTGCTTGTTGTAGGCTCTAGTTCTCCCTATCCTTCTTAGCCAATAATCTATCCTGTTCCATCAAAGATTGCATATTCCCTTGTAATCTTGTCTACATGTTTGTCAAGGTTTGATGAACCCCTGCTAATCCTTGTGTGACAAGTCTGCATGTGTATCCATACAATCCTTCATTGCCTTCATAAACAAACTTTAGAAATGATGTAAGCCCTTCAAATTGTGGTGGCCTTTGGGTGACTAGATCGGGTGGATAAATGCACCCATCAACCCAAAGGTCCATCTTTTTTTTCCTTGCATTTCTTTCTTGTTGCATCTTGTATCTTATTGAATTATCCCTTTCTATAGTTCTTTTGAACATTGTTGCATATTCATCCTCCAATTGAAAGTGAATATCTCTCTTTCTCTTGGTACATCCTACACCTGCATCTTGTAAAGAAAAATATATGCCAATTTTAACGTTACATAATTACACCCCTTTGATTAATAGGATTCGATGGCAAATTTTTGATCAATAACAAGAATGTCTAAATATCTGGGAGCTGCATGTCAGTATCAATCCAACAGCATACAGTTAATTCTGGACTGGCTCAATTTACATAATTACACCCCTTTGATTCACTATATCTGTGTTCTTTTTTACCCAGTTGGATCTTGTCTCTTTCTCTTGATTTTAGTCATGATAGACCCTAATCAACCCCTAATCTGCATGTAGTCTTAGTTTTTAATCTACCTCTAATCAGTATCCAATCTTATCTTCTATTCTATCCAAAACTCTCTCTCTCTCTCAAAAAAAAAGAATTGATCAAAGATATTTAAACACATTTATACAAAATCTTGGCTAGTGGAGAACAATAACATCATCTTACCTTCTACTCTAATTTACTTACTCTCTATCACTTATTTTCTTAGTTCATTTCACATAGTCCTCTCTCTTTCCACCCCCCTTCTTCCTCTTTCCCTCTCTCTCACTCTCTCTCCCTTTCTCTTTCTCTATGAATTGACACTTAAGGATTAAACAATAACTATGAAGAATAATAGCATCACATATATTTTTTTTAAAAAATATACCTCCATTATCACTTGATTGCCTGTAGTATAGATTGTTGAAGAGAAAGATATCTTACAACACAGTACTGAAGAGGGAGATTGCTTATAGCATGGTAGAGAGTGTTGTAGATAGTACTGAATGTTGCTTCAGAAGAATTTGTTTGTGAGAAACCATACTCTAGAGGGAAGGAGAAGAGTACACAAAATTTCAAATAAAACTAGAGCTTTGAGAGGGAATGAAGAAATGCCCAAAAATAGGCATATACTTGTCTAAAAACGATAAAAATTTACAAGGAAACTCTCGAGTCAAAAAGGTGTCTCTAGGTTAAAAATAATCTTAAAATATGATGTGTACGTTATTTTATATCATTTTTTAACTTCTTCCCTTTTAAGAAGCAAGAATGAGAATGATTCTAATATATTTTCATATTGAAAAGTCATGAGGATATTAAAGAGTCATATATTAATGATTGGCTTTGTTTTTAGAGGAAATATAATTGTATTTTTTTATAAGGATTTTGAGAAAAAGTGACATTGTCCTATAGTTTGAGAATAAAATAATAGGTGATATCTATTGAAAATACAAATACGAGATTTACTTGATTGTAGAATATCTCTTATTCTAATATTATTTTGGAATCTCTTTTTAGAGAGAGAGAGGTGAGAGAAACCCCTTAAGGGGCAAAAAAGAGTCCATATTTCTCCTAATGGTAAAGATTAAAATGGATGAAGATCAGCAATGAGGGGAATAAAAACATATTGTTTGCCATAACATAGACCAAATGGAGAACGATTATGATTAGAATGTCCAAGATTGCGGAGACATATCTTAATCAACATGTCTCATATCCTTACACTCAATTCAAGCTAGCAATCAAACAAAAGTGTCACTTGTGCATAGAACACATATGATACTTCAACAAGTTTCAATCGGAGATCATTGACCAAGCAATCTTAAACTTTGAGCAAACAATACAAAAAATTATATATCAATCATGCTTTACATTCGAAAAGTAATTGAATATCATATACAAAAATATTAACATATTCTTGAAATTTGCATAGAGAGGTGGCACTTTATCCCAAGAAATGCACATATTGCAGCCTGTTTAGAAGAGTTTATGGACGTACGATGGATGGAGTACTTGAGCCAATGCACTAATTGGAGTGCACACTGCATACTATACCCTTGATACTAGAGGAGATAGTGATCCTTTCGGACCTTCCTCCCATCTTGGAGCCTAAGATGGAGGCAATGATCAGTGCATTAATGACCATGGATTCATTGAATTTTACTCTTTTATAATAAAAATTTCTTGTGCTCCTCAAGGCTACTTCTGATTATTTTTTTCAAGTTGCTAAAGTGTCATATATTACCACTTGAAAAAACAATGCCTAAGTCCTGTGATGATAATGTATGATTGGTATTACGAAAACTTGGCATTGACTACAACAACATCCATGCATATATCAATGATTGTCTGCTATTTTGAGGAGACTGTGGGACTATGGAGACATGTCTGAAGTGTAGTGCTCATAGGTATCGATAGGACTTGCAAGGGCAAACCATCCCTTAGAGATTTTAAACACTTTTCACTTATATCGCATATACATTGCATGTTTTATATGTCGGGCATGGCGAGCTTGAACGTAGCAGCATGCACAAAATAGATCTACATATGAATACATTTCCACGCATTGTATGAGAGTCAAAGAATCTTTGGCTCAATCTAGCTATGGATGGTGTGAATCCATTTAGTCTCTCCGCTCAACTTCTTACAATGTGTGGCATGTTAACTACAATATCCTGCCATGGATTTCTATGAAGAAAGGACACCTAATCCTTAGCTTGCTCATTCTTGGGTGCTACAAAGTCAAGAACATGGACATCTACCTTCATCCATTAGTTGATGAGCTCAAGATTTTGTGGGAGGAGGGGTTTGTTGTGAAAGACATGAGCAAGTATGATGGTCAAAGTCCGCTAATATACGAGCCATTCTCATGTGGACCATGTATAACTTTTCAAGATTTAGGGAGTCCTCAGGTAAGTGGGCCTTTGTTCTCATTGGTGATATCTAATATAGCTCATTCAAGTTTATGTTGACTAGGTAGGGGTATTGTGACAGGTTTGGTTATCTCAGGTTATTATGTATATCCATAGTGTGGGTCGCAATTAGACTCTTGAAGGTTATAGACCATGAAGAAGATATATTAAGGATATGCCGCTTTCTTACTGAAGGGTCATGAACTAAGAAAAGGTTTTCTTGGATGACCTCCAACACGATGAATATCCAAAGCTGGTATGAGTTGAAAATTGTCCACAAGAAATCACATCGAAGCAGAATGTGATGGTTCTCAGCTTTCTACAAGTTGCCATATTGGACCTACTTACAAATCAACCATTTGTTGGATTCCACGCATATTTTCAAGAATGTTGGCAACTTATTATGGGACCATATAATAAAAAAGAGAGACACTATAAGGGCAGGAATGGATTTGAAGGAGGTAGGCAAGATGGAGGCGCTTTGGAGCACTAATGGCAACTTACAACTACCTCATGCTCCTTGGATTCTATCCACTAAAGAAGAGTGCATTGTGAATAAAATTATCAGATCTATTTTCGCACACCAACGGGTATGATGCATTCCCTAAAGTCTACTTTTTTTAAAGACAACTAGCTACTAGGGCTGAAATCCCATGATTCGCATAAGATATGTCAAGTTTGTCCTGACCTTGATTACAAGTAGCCTCAATATCTTGCTATTTAGTATCTACTCAATGTTCGTAATCCTTCTCCATTTTTGGCAGTTTGTACTACCGATTGCAATCACGGGGTGCCTCACAAGGTGATTTATCTATTGTTGAATTTAGTGCAATGAATCTCATAGAAGGAGATCAAGACATCCTCTATTGAATGCACAAGGCAGGGAGAGATGGAGACAGTCTGTCTCCTTGAGAAGTACCTACCCACCACGAGCATACTCACGATACAAACTCACCTCTTGGTGCATCTCATGGATGAAGTGGAGATTGCAAGCCCTTTCCAAACTACGTGATGGATGTTCTTCTTGGAGCACTTCATGAAAATCCTGAAGGGCTTTATGTGACATCAAGATCGGTCAGAAGATAGCATGGCTAGTATCAAAGGCATTAGTGCATATTTTAGAGTGGCTACTGATTGTGGATTTAGACAATAGTATGCTATGGTCACTAAAGGAATCGTTTTTATGGAGAAGTGGCTCGCTAGGTACGAGTAGGCCAGAAAATATTGGGAAGAAGCACAATTAGAATTTCAATGTAGTACACACCATTGACCGATTCGATATCCTAAGGCATGGAGAAGCCGTCGCGATTTATATCTATGTAATGGTTATCTCATGAAGGGATAGAGGTCTCTACCCAGGAGTGGGAATTCTCGTGGAGATGTAGTCCAAAGGTGATCACAAGCTTTATTTGCTATTGTATCTAGATTTTATATGCAACAACTAACCTAACCGTTTTGTTATTCAATAAAAATCTACAAGGCAGCGTGGTCGCATGAGTGATATTTCTATGTTGAGCGCATTGACAAAAAGTGCTTCACAATGGATTGTGGTGTCATAGCAAAGTTCAAGCAATAGAGACGACAGTAGGTCGTAGATCCAGATATTGTAGTAGATGAGATGAAGTATTTTGGAAACTTGCAAAGTGTTATCTTAGTGTATTACCACACCTTCCCCATGATCATATTCAATGATGTAGAGTGTTTTAAAGTAGTATTAGAAGAAGCTCGGGAAACCATTTGAGGAGGCCCATCTAGATTTTTGGAAACACATTCCGAGAAAAAATGGATGGATCTGCGCGACACGTTTGTCTTGTCAGGTCATTGTGAATAGATGCATTACCTATTTTTTTACTTTTTTCACAATACAAAATAATCACAAATATTGATTTACTCTTATGTGTGATATTGAATAGATAATCTTCTATCCAAATCCCTAATAATCTCCTGACGATTCTTCGGATGGTTGATGACAGCTTAAGACAACTTGAAGGCTACATTAATAAGGTCCATGTGACCATTGCCAATGTGGAATGCATTTGGACCTTAGGGTCATTCGGTTTATGGGTGGCAACCTAGCTATCAAGTATTGCTAGAAAGACCATGGATTTTACAAGTAGACTGTTAGGTTGATATACCCATTGATTGATTGATCTTTGGCAGAGGTGCTAGATGTGTGGTAATAGATGCATATCCTAAATCTCCTCAAAGTGAGAGAGTTCCTTTATCATTGTCAAAGTTAGACACATTAGATGCTCCATCTGTTAGTGAGAGGTCATCAAGTGAATCTAACAAGGGGTCCACTACAAAGGATATCTACCAAGTAATCTTGAATGAGCCAATAGAAGCTCAGGAGAGGATATAGGATGCAGATGTAATTGAGTTAGACCTTGGCAAGATGAATGATTCACGACCAATCAAATTAGGGTCCATGCTTAGTTCGGAAGAAAGAGAAGACTATGTGTCCTTGATTCAGGAATTCCGCAACATCTTTGCTTGAAGCTGTGATGAGCTGAAAGATACTCCTCCCATCCTAGCTATTCATACAATTCCTTTAAAGGAAAGTAGCTTCCATGTGTATCAAAAAGTGAGGCGTATGCCTTTTGAATTAAGGGATAGGCTATTTAAAGAATTGATAAAGCTGCGGAAAGCTGGCTTGATATTTCCTGTTCAACACACAAAATGGTGTTCACTAGTTGTTACCAAGAAGAAAAATAATAATCAAATTCAACTTTGCGTAGATTTCAGAGAGCTTAATAAGCAAATAGTTAATGATTACTATATGTTACCATTCATTGATCAGATATTGGATCAGTTGGCGGGTAGTAGGAAAATCTATTTGTTTATGGATTGCTTTACTTGGATACAATTAAATGGCTATTGCAAAGGAAGACAAATTGAAAACAATGTTTATCACTATCTTCAGTACTTTTGCATATTATGTGATAGCCTTTGGTCTATGCAATGCACTTGGTTCTTGGCAACAAACAGCTAATAAGACTTTTGGTGACATATCTCGACAGGTGTTAAAAGCCTTTATTGATGATATGTGGGTAGCCACCACAAGGAAATGACAGTTGATCATTTTAAGTAAATGGTTTGAGCGTTGTCGACAATTCTGCATTGCTCTTAATCCTGGAAAATGTGTCTTTGGGATTCCCTATGGGTTGTTATTGGGCCATTGCGCTAGTTTAGCTAGTATTGTGGCTGACCTTGAAAAGATAAAGGTTATAGTCATTATGACCCCACCGCGTACTCCAAAAGAGGTACACATCTTTCTGTCACGGTGGGATATTATCAGAGATTTATCAATGCATTGGTAGAAAGAGCATTACCATTGATGAGCGTCCTATATCTTTTAACTATCTATTTGAGTGTAATGGCCAAGTTTCCTTTAAGGATGTGAAGTAGAAATTAGTGAAAGCACCAATTCTAAAAACACCTAAAAGAGGTGAAGTTTTCTATATATTTTCAACAGCCACAATACATAGTATCAATTGTTGTTTTTAGCCCAAATTTAGGAAGAGAAATAGTATCATCCAATTGCCTTTGCTAGCATGAAGTTGGGAATATCTAAAGTCAACTATACATACATGGAGAAATTGTGCCTTGGAATAGTCTTTGTGATGAAGAAATTTAGACACTATATTCTCTATGAGAAGATCGTATTTTTCACGAAGGTGGAAGGCCTTAGACTATTGATAAACAAGTTGCAGTCACCTACTGTTTAGCAAAGTGGCTATTCACTTTGCAAGAGTCCAATTATGAGATTAGAAGTAAGCTACCAAATCTACAGGGTACTGTGGAATGTCTTGTGGATTTTAGGGAGCCAAAGGAGATTCTGGCTGAAAGAATTTATATTGAAGGTCTATTCAAGATTGATACAGCTTCCATTTCTTCCTAGTATGCAGCTATAATGCATTGTTTATCTACAGGAGGATTTGGGGCTGCTCTATCAAAGTCTGAAAAGAGAAAGATTAAGCAACAAGCATTATACTTTTCAATTATAATGGGTGTTTTGTATCAGAGAGGAGTAGACAATATTTATCATTGATGTGTAGTACTTGATGAGGTATCATTCATTCTTCTGAGGACTACCATGACTCAACATGTGGGTGTTTTGTATCAGAGAGGAGTAGACAATATTTATTATTAATGTGTAGTACTTGATGAGGTATCATTCATTCTTGTAAGGACTACCATGACTCAACATGTGGGGGATAGTTTGATGGACAGCTTAGCTCTTAGAAGGCTCTCCGTGCTAGATAATGGTGGCCATCGATTTTCCAGGATGCTTTTAGCTATGTTAAGTATTGTGATGTGTGGTAAAGACATGATGCGAGGGAAAATTGTAAGCCGATAAACCCTATTTTGGTCACGTTACCATTTGAAAAATGGGGTATCGATTTTGTGGGACCAATATAGCCTTCATCAACTACGCATAGCAGTATATTATTGCAGCAATGGACTACTTTACAAAGTGCTCATAAGCATGAACCATGGTGAAGGATAATACTAAAGACAGCTAGTTTCATTAGGGAACAAATTGTTTGCCATTTTGGTTCACTGAAGGAGATTGCGTCTAATCGAGAGACAGTCTTGAACAAGGTTATAGTAGCCTTGACTGAAGCTTCAAAGATTAATTACAATAAAACTACCCTGTATAATCCTCAAGTGAACGATCAAGTTGAGAGTACAAATAAATAGTTGGTGGGAATCTTATCCCAAGATAGTATTGGAAAGTAAACATGATTGGGATAAGAAATTATATGTGGCAGTGTGGGCTTACAACACAACATTCAAGAGAGCCACACCCACACCCCATTCAAGCTAGTGTATAGGGAGGAGTGCATTCCACCATTGGAAATAGAGCTGCCCAATGTGCATTTTGCTCTCAATCATTCGCTAAGAGAGGTAGAAGAGTTACAAGAAAGATATACTTCTCGTGCACATCTTGATGAGATTCGATTGTAGGTTTTACTACATCAAGAAGTAGGGAAGAGGAGAATGAAAACCCTTCATGACCTTCAAGCTAAGAAGTACAAATTTGTGAAAGGTCAATTGGTGCTATATTATGATGCTTGTCGTGAGCTATTCCCAAGTAAGTTGGAACCCAAGTGGGATGGACCATACAAGATTGTACGTTTAGAAAAGAATGGCTATATGGCCCTTCTAGCAAATTTACAAGGGGTAGAGTTTAAGAATAAAGTTAATTTTAATAAGATAAATCCTTACTATGTGTAAGGACGACTGACGTTAGGCTTGGTGCCTATACAAGACCTTCAGGATTCAGCTTTAACTTGCAATAGGTACCAAGACAAGCTGATGGGACGAATCATTCCCTATCTGGAGCATTTGTATCTAGAACAACATTACCACCAAGGTTGAGTAATCTGGTGGAGTAAAGGGTATTAGGTTATTGAGTGGCAAGAGGGAACTTTTGTGTGGAAGATTAAGGTCTATTGCCACCATTGTTAATAAATTTTGACTAGCATTCCTATCAAGTTCAGCAAGGAAGGAGATATTGTCCCTATTATACATCCTCTCTCTCGTCTTAATTTTGATTATCATAAGAATGAGTGAGCTGATTAGTATGGTGTGGCCTATCACTGAAGACTAGGTTTATACTTTGTATTCTAACGGAGCTTCTAGAGGGCCTGCTACACATGCAAGCATTGGTGTGGTCATAAAGGATCCTCAACGTCAAGTTGTTATGAAGATGGGAGTCTATTTAGGACCTTATTTTATTAATAATATGGCACAATACAAGGCATATTGATCATGGGGTTGAAGATAGCCCGATGTGGAGGTATCTGCTAATTATTGATTAAAGGTGACTCACAGTTAGTAATCAATCAGTTGAATGGGACCTAAGTATATGGGATCCCATTTTATGAATATACCACCGTGTAGCTTTAGATATGTTGCATCTCTTTGAGACAGTGACTTGTCAATTAGTTTCTCAATAGCGGAATCACTTTGTGGATTCCCTAGCTAACTATGCTTTCATTGAAGATTTCTTTTTCAATTGTGGTGTAGGGAAGCCTTTACAATTACCTCCCAACATTAGCCCTAGACTACTTTGGGGTCTTATTGTTGACATGTCATATTTCAACCTCCAATGGTTAGTTTGGGTTATGAGTTAGATAGCCAATGAGCACCTTCCTACTTTGTCATGGATGCATCGGATTGTGTATCGTCATATTCATTGGACACCCCTTGCTATTTATGCAAGGGAACTAGCTAATAACATGATGCACCTAGTATAGGGCCTAGGGAGCCCTTATCCTTAGTTGGTTTTGTGCTTTAGTAGAGTTATGTCAGGACCAAGGGTTCGTTTCAGCAGTACACAAATGCGTGATAGTAAAGTGTTTTATTCCCTAAGGCTAAGAGGGTCATTTTTTAAAGGTTCTAATGTTTTATTCCTTGAGGCCAAGAGGGCTAGTTTGTTGATTGTGCACTGTTATATTCATTTAGGCCAAGAGGGCCCTATATCTATTTGGTGTGGGTGCATTTAATGTTTTTCTATTTTAGTGATTGCATTAGATAGGTTTAACGAAGTGCCTGGAGGGAGCCTTTACTACAAGTGAGCTTCTTGTGGCCATTCTAGGTGGTGTCATCACCTTTTTGAGTTTTTTTCTTAAGCTGATAATGTTATATGTGTATGTGGGGGTTGTTTTCTTTTTGTTTATGGGGATCAACAATCAAGACATGAAGTCCTAGGGTTTGGTTAGGTGTATCTAAGGGAAGTTCAAGTAGTTGTCTACCTCCTATCAAGACATTGTCAGGCATTAAAAGACCCGTTTTCAAAGAAAGTGGATGAAGCATATGTGAATTAAGTAGTATCCAATGATGAAATAGCAATAATGCAATCATCAAAACTATACTCCAATGCATTTATCTTCTCTATCTTAATATTGAAATTAGGCATAATCTCAACGGATGTTGCATTTTCTTATACTTTACCCTTGCCTTTCTCATTGCACATTTTATGGAACTATGACAGCTTAATGTGACCTTGTTCTCCACAATAATGACATATCGAAGAGGACTTAGGACCATGGGATTTATATGGATTGCCCACAAGACTAAGACTTATCCTTGTTAGGCTATGAGTCTCTACTATGGTTATTATTACCATTTTTACCTTATATCACTCATAAGAGTACAAAATGTATCCCTTCACTTTGGTAGTGTGATAAGTAAGAATAAAGGCTCTACATTATCCTCAAACTTGATACCTTGCAAGATAAGTTGGCTAAAGATAAAGTGGAACTCATTCAAATGAGTAGACATATGAGTTTCCTTCTTCATGCGATCATTCCACAAGCTTCTTCAACCAATACACTTGAGATGTAGGACTTTACTTGTCATAAACATCACATATCTTTTTCCATAAATCATACACACCACCAGTAGTAGATATAACATTGAGATACACCTTCTCAAACAAAGAGAGTATAATCATAGACTTGCATAACTCATTAAGTTCATCCTGGATATCTCTATCCCCAATTTTTAGGCTTTATATCCCTGGCTTTCAATGGCCTAATCTACTTGTTTTGCACCAAAACTACTTGCCATATTTATGTCTTCCAAAATTGAAAGTTATTACCATCAAGATTTTCAAGTTTGAAAATAGCAATATTTATTTCTTGATATATCGGAAGTAACTGCCAATACATTTGCAAATGTCTACAAACTACAAGAGTATGGGCTATTTTATAATTATAGAAAAATAGTTTCAAAATTGAGCCAAAAGGGAGGGCAAGAGCTAGGGAACAAAAGAGTATGTAGTTGTCCACAAACAATAAGCAATAGAGCACTCAAAGAAATTTCTCCTAAATAGTATTCAATATTTTTGTCCATAATACTATAGTAAATTACCATATCTTAGTAGATAAATGACAAAAAAGTAAGACCCCATTGTTAGAAATATTTGGGTAGCAATTCAAGATATATAGAATACAACTAGTAGTGTAGCAACCAAGTACCAATCAATATGGGTCAAGCATTTACCACTGAAACCTACTGTCAATGATAGGTACATGGTATCATAATGCTCAAAAGCAAATTATCCCACAAGAGTCAATGTCAACAAGAACAATGCATGCAAATATCAATTAAGCATGTACATAGGCAAGAAACTTCTATTGTTTTTAAAGAATCAAGATCTTCAAAGAAAAATACAAGTGTCTCACATTGGAAGTGAATCCCAGATGTTCAAGAGCCAATAAAATCTCAATACATAATGCTCATAACATTGAAGCAACCAAGACACATGATAAGTATATTGGAGAGTATATACATCCAATATGTCTTCAATCCACAAGTGAAGGATCACTGAAGCAAATGTTCAAAGCCCAAATGCATCCAATGGAGGTCAAATGCAAGGCTCAAAGTGCATCTTAACCATATACATCAATGCCAAGAATCCATATGAACATATAGAATATCGAGAGCACTTCTAGACATTCAAAGCATAAAGCTTTACTCTTGTATACTTATTATCTAAACTATTATTACAGCAATAAGCCCTTCTCAAATCAAGCTAAATAAGTTCTATCCAATCCAAATAGAATCTAAAAGCATCCCCATAACATCCATGCATCAAAATAGCATCAATAAAGCATTACATAAGTATTATGGAACTCACTATTTACTATTCATAGTGTATATAACATGTCTGTACCTAATTGTGAGTGTATTACTAATCAAGAACTCCTTAGAGAGTCCTCAAGGGAGGAGAGAGAATGACTAAAATGAGATCTTGTTGAATAGTGCATCATTTTTAGTCATTCTTGAAGTGATAGGAAGTGAAAATTTGATGGAGATCACAACTATGATGATTCCTCACAAGGTTGCACGTCTAGAAATTGATTATTATAATCATGGAATGGGTGCAAAAAAATGATGCCCCCCCCCCCCAAAACAACGTTTTTTTTTCATGCCCCTTCATTCCCAACAAGCTTAAACTTAAGTTTTCAAAAAACTAGATCACTTTTGCATGTTCACACTTCCTATTAAGTGAAATTTTCACTTTTGAGGGGGCAAATGTGCTTAGAATTGAGGTCCATTTGGATGGTCAACTTCTTGATGTGGAAATCTATAAACTTAGCCACCCTCACACACTTTTCAACTCCTGGATCATTTAGTTGCTTCATAATGCGAAAACTTGCAAGGATTAAATGGGGGATCAAACAGACTCTGGTCGACGAATTGAGACTTGCATTGGCTTCTTGGCATCGAACTCCATCTGGCAATACTTCAACTTATCGATTTGCAACCATTTCATTTTGCATATTGACCATTGTCTGCTACGGCCTCTCGGGCTCTTTTTTTCTTCAAAAAATGGTCTTTAAAATCTGCTCTCATTGGCGACCATGGGATAGGGCGACTCAGTCTGTCGAATCCCATAAACTAATCTGCACAAAGACCAACCATAGAAAGCATCAAGCTGCCACAAAAAATATACGCAACAAAGCATAAAAATAGCTCTAACCTTACCCCCTGACAAAATCAAGGCATGAAGATCCATAAGGGATAGGCCCAATATACTCTAACAAATATCTAGAGTAAGTCGCTAAGAAACTGCTAACTGAAAGGACCATCAAAGAGGTCATCCTAATGATGGTCTAAACTAACTACCTAACTTAGGAAAATTGGACCAAGAACTCCTACTAAGCAATGACTCCTATAGCCTGGGCATAAAAGGTTTTCTTGTAACATATTTTTCTTTCGAAATTTCTAGATTCGAGCTTGTAAAAAGGAGGGAACTGAGCATAGAGTGACCCAAGGAGGACAAGGCATCGGCCTCAGGTCATCTTGACTCGGTATCCAAGAACCTACCAAGCTCTCGCAAGGTGACCCTTAATCCTTTTCTGTTTCGCTCACTTTTATTTTCACTCCAATCTTCCTTATACTTTATGTGGCTAGCTACTATCCCTAGGAAGACAAGGCATTGGCCCTGGGTCTGGGCCTTGGGTCTATCTCATCCCCATGAACCTACCAGGCTTCCACAAGGTGATAATCGACTACTTTTAGAATTTTCTTTCTTTTGTTTTCTTTTTTAAGGAGTTAGAACCCCTTTTACATATCTTTGTGTTTTTATTTTTTTAGATATATTCAAAACTTTCTCCTCTTGATTCTTTGGCAAACTTCTCTAATTACCTCATACTAGCAAGGACTTTCTAGAACAACTACCTAACATGCTAGGAATGATAAGAAAAAGGCTAACATCTTCAGTAAGTTCGAGCTTTTGGCAACTTCCTATCAAAGAAGAAGATCGGTATAAAACAGCATTTTGTGTCCCACAAGGTCATTTCCAATGGATAGTGCTAGCTTTTGGAATCAAGATAGCCCCCACAAAGTTTCAAGAGTGGGCTAATTCCATCTTCGGCAAATTCCCTTTTTGGCTTACCTACATTGATGATATTCTTGTTTTTTCACACACTGTATAGGAACATGTGGAGCATTTGTCTCAATTTGCAAAAGCAGTAGAAGTCCTATCACCCACAAAATCATTGATGTTTCACACATCAATGGAATTTCTTGGTATAGAAATTACCCAAGGACATATAAAGCTTTAAGAGCATGTGTTGACTAAAATCCTAGAAATGCCCAACACTTTCACTTCGATCAAATAGCTTCAATAGTTTTTAGGCTGCTTGAATTGGGTAAATTCTTCTACTCCAAACATAGCCTATTATTCCAAAGACCTTTATCCTCTCCTCCAAAAGAAAAAGTTTCAATGGCAATCCCTACCTACTTTAGCCATCCAAAACATTAAGAATATTATCAAGAATCTTCCACCCCTTCGATTGGCTACTGGTCTCCCATTAATCCTCTACATGGATGTTTCTGACACTGATTAGGGAGCTTGTCTCTATGAAGAAGAATCAAAAGAATTATATCCATGTAGATATGCATTAGGAATCTTCTCCAGCACATAGAAGAATTATCCATCCTACCAATAAGAGATTCTGGCAATGATCAAGGCTATTAAAGCTTTTTGATTTTTCATCCAATTTGTCCCTTTCACCATCCACTGACTTGAAGCATGTACTCGGCTACCTTACCAAAAAGGCACCCAATGAAATTAGGAACAAAAGATTTCTAAGGCTGTCACTCTTTTTTGATGCTCTTGATGTGACTTTTGAACATGTTCCAAGCATTCAAAACACCATCGCAAATCTTCTATCCCGAAAGTCATCATGGCCACTCAAAAAGCAAAAGAAATCACTTTACAATATGTTTTTGTAAAAATATGCCCATAATGTAAAAGTTATTCCCATTTAAGTGTACCAAGTGCCAAAGCATCTCCCTTTCCATCTCATCCTGCATTATAAGATGCCTTCTCATCCCCTTATGCAGGAAAGCCTCTCCAAGAGCCTCTCTCTCTCTCTCCCCCCCCCATGGCCACCAAATGGACTATGAGGTGTACTTGGCTTGTGAGAATGGTTTGTAAAAAACTTTCCTCCAATAAACAAACTGCCTCCATCGTCACATGATCCAAGCATCTTGATGTGTCTTGGGATCAATTTCTTTTGAGCTAATATATATGTGAAGAAAGAAACATAAATATTACATTAGCATGAGCAAGTGAAACATTGCCTTTATTGTGTATGCATCGAAATTTATATAATCAATCATAATACCTCACGAACGAACTCCCACATCTTGTAAATAGTCTTTCATATTGTCTTTGAAGCACAATGCAGATTGGCGATAGGAGGTACATACTACTAATATTTCTTACCTATGATCACTTTGCTATAAGAAATAATATTTTTAACTTACGTGTCTAATTGCAAACTTTAGTTCATGTAGCATCTTGTGCCAATCATGCAACTTTAAGCCAAATAACTGCTCCAACATCTTCTTTTGATCCTTGTGAAGTCCCTCATTTAAACATAGCATGCAACCCATGGGTGTACAAAAATTTTCCTCTTTTTTTTACAATACCCATGGTGCAGGTAGTAGAATGTATTTCCATTTTCCATCTCTTATGGCCAAGCTCCCCTTTTTCTACTGGTACTACATTCATCCTCTCTTCCATGCTCAAAATATCACACCCCTATCCAATGATCCTATATGTCAAAACCCATGTTCTTGAATATATGATAGGATCTAGAGGGTGGTTGATCTTTAGCGGGTCTAATAGTGTTGTCAAAAGAACATAGAGCACCTAATCCAAAAAGACGTAGTGCATATTTAAGAGGCCATGCATAAAACTTTATTCTATGTAATGAATGGTTTTACATCTTATTCATATCATCATACCTTGTGGAGATGGATGTTCCCTATGATTCCATAAATCATTTTAGTCTCCAATGGACCATGATTGTGGTGGAACCCCATCCAAAATCATCTCATACTCACGATGATCAAGAGAGAGAAATCTATGATGATTCTTGTAAATTCTTGTAAATTCAAACTCATCGGTCATGAAGAAGCCAATGGTGGACCACAAATGAAACAATAGCCTGAGGTAGAGAGACTAAATCAATACACATAGAGGTTAACCTTAAGCCAATAGATCACATTAATACAAGTTTTTGAATGTCACACATGAACATTCAAGATCCCTTGGAAACTCATGCATTTTCCACATTTACGATAGATCTCAATGTGAAGTCATGTGATGATGGAGGTTGACATATGTCATCTATCTCAATCCTTATCGAAAGCATCTCCAACTCATCAATTAGCACCTCTAGATACACATCCTTTTTCTTGACTTTATGCTACCCTAGAATCAAAAGAGATAACATAACATGCCCTTTCTTTGTTGCCATAGAGGGTAAAATATTATAGTTCATGAACACTACTAGTCATGCACTAAAAGATGTGCTTTTGATTCCAAATGGATTTATATCATCCATACATAAAGGTTCTTCCTTGAAGATTGACCATATGTCCTCAATATGCTTCCATGGTCATGTGTTTGTAGAAATTCTTCACTTGCCATTAGCTAATCAATGAGATAAATGTCATATCATGAGGTTTGCAATGGATTTATACTCAAGAACATGTGGTATATGCAAGGAATGGTGGGAAAATGGCACAAAACATTATGAGGCATATTTGCACATTTCATATTTGCTCTATGTGTTGGCTCCCCATCAATTGAACACTCTTGAGCATCCTAGTGCAATCCATGAAATATAATAAAATCATTGGTGCATGCGTGGATGCGAGTGTAGTCTAAGTCTCCAAGAGAAGTCACATATCTCCTTGCTTAATTCCATGAATTTGAAAATTTATTTCATGATAGCAAAATATTTAACAAAAGCCTACACATAAGATCCATACATGTACATCAATGTCTAATAAATAAGTACATTCTAATGGGATCCAAATTTTTGAGAGTGAGTATCACACCATTACAATGGACATTGAGATTTAAATAAATCTAGATGTAATGAATGTAGACATTGAGGATTGTCTTGCTCGTTAGATGACTTGATCCCATCATTTGTCAAGCTCAACATCATGCCACATGAATGCATTAGCATGGAAGCTTCATATCTCCTTTTGCCTTGCATTAGGGCCAAAAACACTGTTAGAAATCAAGCTCACCGTCAGTGTGTCTTCATCTATGACCGACATCTATGACAGCTAGTGTGTACAACTGTCTACATGTGACTACATTAAATAAGTCGGGTTAGTAGTCAGTCAGTGACCTGACTAGAGCTAGTCAGTCTAGTCTACGTTTACACTAGGTCACTTTATCTTGTAGTGTGTGTGCTTTTTAGTTTAGTGTGTGGAAATGAAGGAATGAGCTTGAGAACCTGAAGGCTCATGGATATGGAGTCTTTCCCTTTCTCTCTCTCTACTCTTTGAACATGGTATCAGAGCTTCATCCATGAGGCTGTGGGAGAATGGGCTTGACAACTTGCAAATGTAGCCATAGTCAAAGGAAGGAATCAGCGTAGACTGCCTTCTGAAAATCGTGGACTGCCTCCTGAAAATCAGCAACCTGTATCTGAAAATCTGCGCCTGCTGATCTGAATGGATAGCAACCTGTATCTGAAAATCTGCGCCTACTGATCTGAATGGACAGCAACCTGTATCTGAAAATCTGCACCTGCTGATCTGAGTGGACAGCAACCTGTCAATCTTCAGTGGGGCACCTGGACAAGGTTCATAGAGCATGTATGCTCACTATTGAAGGTATTTGAAGTGTGCAAGGAGTAAATGCTTGTGTGGGAGCTCTGTTATGAGCTGGAGTGACAGACACAGACCTGTAATCATTTTTGAACTGCTGTAAACATGAATGGACAGCATGCATTCAGTCATTACTGACACACAGGAGCCTTGTACTACACTCAGAAGGCATCTTTGGAGCACAAGAATGTGTCAAAGCATGTATAGATTGGATCAAATGTCTTGGAGCTGAGATCTCTTGCTCAGAATACTTAGATCTGAAAATCAATGACAGGCTGAAAACTGTCATACACAGTCAATGATAGAATACTCAGATCTAAAAATCAATGACAGGCTGAAAACTGTCATACACAGTCAATGACAGAATACTCAGATCTGAAAATCAATGACAGGCTGAAAACTTTCATACACAGTCAATGACAAGTACTGTGCATTACTGAAGCAATACAGGTCATCTTGGGGGTTCCATCATCTATATGAACTGGCCTATACATGCTGAATGCATGGAGAATTGAAGCAAGCAATGAGCATCATTGAAAACTGAATTTTGAAGCTGAAATAAATGCAGCTACACTGTCCTGGTTAATTACAAATAGCTCATGAGATTTATGCCATTGGTCAATGAAGACAGGTTGTCTATGCCTACTCAGATGCTCATGTATTGAACTTGCCACTACAAAGTAAATGTATGACATGGTCAAAAGACATTTTGGAGCTGCTTGGAGCTTAGTATACTGAATTCTGGTTGACTGCAACCTGAAACTGAATTTGTTGACACACTCAGTTTTGGACTTGAAATTGCGGCTGGTTACTCACAGTTTACAGTTTCAGACTGCATGTATGTACCCTGGCAGTGAGGTTACATAAGCTTAAGCTGAAGCAAACACATAGCTTATGTATTGATAGTTATATCTATAGTTGAGACTACTTGTTTGTGGGTTGTTTTGGGGTGTCAGTGGGTTGGAATACCCTGTTTTTTTCTACAATTTAGTGCCAAAAACTGTCATAAACTGTTACGGACTGAACTTAGTCAGTCATACTTATTGGACTGCAGGGAGTCAGGCACTTGATAGACAGTCTATTGCATCATGGCTAATGCACATGGGACTGACAATATCACTCAGATAGTTGGAGAGAAGTTGGATAATAAGAACTTTACATTATGGAAATTCAGAATGAAAAACTTTCTGGTTGGCAGAGGTTATTGGGATTTATGTACAGGAGATGAAGTTGCTCCTAAGTTGCCTGCACACAATCCAACAAATGAACAGAAAAGAGCCTACAGGCTATGGAATGAAAGAGCATGCAAAGTGCTGCATTGGTTTTCCTTATGTATATCTAATGCTATGGTAATTCAAATCACTGGATGTGAGACTCCGAAGGATGCTTGGGACATACTGATGAAAAATTATGGAACCATGACACATGCAAGAAAGATCCAGTTGAAACAGCAGTTCAACAACATGTCTAGGAATGGCAAGAGCATCCAAACGTATACCACGGAGATTAAGACCATAGCTGATCAACTTGCTACTATTGGCTCAAGTGTATCAGAAGATGATATGATTGCTGTTGCTTTGAATGTCTTAGGCAAAGAGTACAACGCTTTTGACACTTCCATTTCTGTCAGAGAAGAGTCCCCTAGATGGGAAGAGCTAGTTGCTTTGTTGCTGCATGAGGAAGTCAAACTTAGTTTGAATACAGGTTCTAGTGCATCTCAAAGTAGAGACACTGTGTTGTACTCTAGCCAGCGTGGCAGAGGATCTAGAGGTCATGGTTCATTTCGAGGTCGTAGTGACACTCGTAATACTTATGGACAGCAACAGCAGCAGAGTAATTGGCATGGTGCAAATACACAAGGCCAGCGTGGATTTGGTGGGTTTAGAGGTAGGGGGAGATCACCTCGAGGAAGAGGAGGTGGATCTGGATCTTGGCAGTCTACTGATCACAAGGATAAGGACTGTCATTATTGTGGTAAGTATGGGCACATAGCGAAGGAATGTTACAAAAAACAGAATGACATGAAGACAAAAGGGAAACAGCATGGGCATTATGCATCCTCTAGTGGTGGTCAAGATGATCAGGTTGATAGACTCTTTGCCATGCAGCATGTGTCCAAGACTGCGTCAAGGCAGAACAGAGATGACAGGTGGTACATTGACTCTGGTGCATCAAACCACATGACCCCGCATGGAGAGTGGTTTGATGAGATGGTTGCAGGTACACATGGTCATGTATGTACTGGGGATGATACCCAACATGACATAAAGCATAAAGGGATTGTTCCATTGATGATGCCTGATGGCAAGAAGAAAGGCCTGCATGATGTCTTACATGTACCGACCATAACAAAGAATTTGTTGTCTGTGGGTCAAATGGCAGAACAGAATCTGCAAGTGAGGTTTAACAAGGATGGATGTTTCATTGAGGAGTATGGAAATGGCTGCAAGCTAATTGCCAAGGGCAGAAGGGATGGCAGGTTGTTTACTTTGGAAGCGACCATTCCTGAACTTAAAGCAGCTATGTTTGCTCATGATGAGAGTGCCATCAGAGATGTAGAGATCTTGCACAAGAGAATCGGACATGTCAATGTACAAAAGCTGAAATCTATGCAGCAGAAAGAAGTAGTACTTGGATTACCTAAATTCAAGTATAATGATTTTGGTCATGTATGCCCTACATGTCAGTTTGGGAAGCAGGCACGGTTTCCTTTCATGAGACATGTAAAAAATAGCATTAGGCCTTTACAGTTGGTACACTCTGATGTCTGGGGTCCTTCACATAATGCTTCCTTTGGCGGTGCACGATATTATGTCTCATTTATTGATGATTTCAGCAAGTACACTTGGCTTTATATCTTGAAACATAAGGATGATGTGTTTGATGCATTCAAAGACTTCAAGAAACATACTGAAAATGAATTGGGCTGTTACATATCATGTTTGAGATCAGATGGAGGAGGTGAATATGTCTCAAACTACTTTGACATGTATCTTGCTAAACATGGGATCAGAAGACAGCTCACATGCAGTTATACACCGCAGCAAAACGGTGTTGCAGAGAGGAAAAACAAGGTTTTGATGGAGTTAGCTAGAGCTACGCTGAATGAAAAATGTCTGCCAAATGGTTATTGGGCTGAAGCAGTGGTGACTGCTATATATGTGCTGAATCGAACCCCTACAGTAGGGATTCATGATGTCACTCCGTATGAACAGCTGTATGGTCATAAACCTGATATTTCACACTTGAAGGTATTTGGCAGCATTGCATATGCGCATATACTGGATGAGAAGAGGAAGAAATTGGATCCTAAGGCAGTGAAAAGTGTGTTTATTGGATATGCACAGGAACGGAAAGCTTATAAGTGTTATGTACCTTCTACGCATGAGACACTCATAAGCAGAGATGTGGTATTTGATGAGTTAGCATCTTGGTATGGGAATCCTGTTGCAGTGCCTACTGATGGCTCACCCAGTATGAGTCATGCTGAAAATACTCTTGCAGAGAGTACTTCCATGACTGGTCAGACAGGTGATGTATCATCTACAGTGAGTCCTTGGACAGGACGATTACGGAGTCGCACTACTGCATCCACTGACACGGATATGTCAGTGAGGGGGAGAACAGATAAGGGAAAAGAAAAGGTTTTTGAAGATGTAACAGGTCCACTCACTGCAGGTTATGATTCATCTAGCAGTGACAGCTTAGATAGTGAATTGGGGATTCCGTCTGTTATGACGCCAGGTGCTAGACAGAGCCATTATGTGCCGCCTCATGAGAGGCAAGCTCACAGTGAGCCACAGCTCAGGAGATCAGAGAGGGTCAGTTGATAGGTATACTTACACTAGATATTCAACCTGTCATTATGCTTATATGACGAAAATAACAGGTTTTAGAGAACCAAGTAAGTTTGATGAGGCAGTTTCAGATGAGAATTGGCGTGCTGCTATGGATGAGGAATATTCAGCTTTGGCTGAAAATTGTACATGGGATTTGGTACAGTTGCCTGAGGGCAAAACACCTATTGGATGCAAGTGGGTGTATAAGGTAAAATGTAAATCGGATGGATCATTGGAAAGATATAAGGCCAGGCTAGTTGCAAAAGGGTATGCGCAGCAGTATGGTCTTGATTATGAGGAGACTTTCAGCCCTGTAGCAAAGATGGCTACAGTTAGAACTGTGATTGCTTTGGCAGCAGCTAGAGGCTGGAAACTATGGCAGATGGATGTAAAGAATGCATTTCTCAATGGAGAATTACAGGAAGAGGTTTACATGGAACAGCCTGAAGGCTATGTACATCCAGAATTTCTAGCACATGTATGTCGGCTGAAAAAGGCATTATATGGGTTGAAACAGGCACCCAGAGCATGGAATGCTCGCATCAGCAGTTATTTACAGCAACATGGTTTCTGATTGGGAGATGCTGATCATAGTCTGTTTGCGAAGAAGACAGATAGTGGCTATGTTTTTCTAGTTGTCTATGTTGATGACTTAATCATTACAGGAGATGATGAAAATGGGATTGCAAAAATAAAGACATGTTTACAGGCTGAGTTTAAGGTCAAGGATTTTGGAGAGCTGAAATATTTTTTGGGGATTGAGGTTGTCTCTACACCTCGAGGCATATGGCTGCTACAGAAGCAGTATGCTCATGACATGTTACAGAAATATGGTATGGATGATTGCAAGCCTATGGATACGCCTTTGGAGCAGAATGTCAAGCTGTAGATTGATGTTGGGATAGAGATTGAGAATGTTACTATGTACAGACAGATGATAGGCAGCTTAATCTATCTCACCATCACTAGACCTGACTTGAGTTATGCTGTGGGGCTGATCAGTCAGTTCATGCAGAAGCCTCGCAAACCACACTTGGATGCAATCTCAGAAGAATTCTGAGATATGTAAAGGGTACCACAGATCATGGGCTATTTTATGCATATGGGAAAACCCTTGACTTGATGGGGTACACTGATGCTGACTGGGCTGGTTGCACATATGACAGGAGGTCAACCAGTGGCTATGCGTTTGGATTGGATAGTAGCATGATCAGTTGGCAGAGTAAGAAACAGCCTACAGTTGCATTGTCCAGTACGAAAGCAGAGTATCGTGGTGCGGCCTTAGCGGCCTGTGAAGCTAAGTGGTTACAGAAGTTACTGAATGACTTGGGACTACACTTGGACAGCAAAGTCAAGCTGTACTGTGACAATTTGAGCAGTGTTATGTTAGCAAGCAATCCTGTTTATCATGCAAGATCAAAACACATTGAGGTTCACTACCATTTCATCAGGGAAATGGTTTTAGCAGATCAGATTGACTTGGAGCATGTGAAGACTGAAGACCAGGTAGCAGACATCTTTACCAAATCACTTGGTAAAGATAAGTTCATCCACTTTAGACAGCTACTTGGAGTGATGCAGATGATTTGAGTTTTGTTTTTGAGCTTGAGGGGGAGTGTTAGAAATCAAGCTCACCGTCAGTGTGTCTTCATCTATGACCGACATCTATGACAGCTAGTGTGTACAGCTGTCTACATGTGACTACATTAAATAAGTCGGGTTAGTAGTCAGTTAGTGACCTGACTAGAGTTAGTCAGTCTAGTCTACGTTTACACTAGGTCACTTTATCTTGTAGTGTGTGTGCTTTTTAGTTTAGTGTGTGGAAATGAAGGAATGAGCTTGAGAGCCTAAAGGCTCATGGATATGGAGTCTTTCCCTTTCTCTCTCTCTACTCTTTGAACAAACACTTCCAAAAATGCACTTTTGTTAATCACGGGATTAAGAAATAGGCTAAAGAGAGTTTGCCACATGTGCAAGAATATGATATTCTTGTCTCCTCTTTTTTAGAGATAGTGGAGTCCATTTCCTGATTCTCTCCTCTTTTTTAGCCAAAATCCCCAAAGTCTGACATGTTTTGGAGTCCCAAACACCTTATTTACTCACAAATCTGACAAAATACGTGACAGAGATGTGATGAAATTAATAATGAGTTTTTTGAAAGTCGGGAGATCTTTCAATATTCTTTTTGGAGCCCAATACATATTCATTTGTGTTCTTGACGCTACTTTTTAGTTCATTCACCCCTCTTTGAGCTTCTTTCTCTGCGCTTTCATTCTTTTCATGGCTTCCTCTAGGCGCCCTTCTCATTTAATACACTCTTACACAGTCTATAGCCAGGGAGCAGATGGAAATTGGGAGCCTAAAACCTTTAGTGTAAACGATTGGGTTACCATGCTGCCATCTTGCAAGGGCTCTCATAAGGTGAAAAGAAGAAAACGAGATGATATAAAACATCACTGGAAGGGGCATATCGTTGCCTTCAAAATTATGCCCGAAGGGTGGTTTGTCAAGGTGCAACATGTTTACATGGCCAAGGATATGCACTTGCCTCCAAACGAATGGGTTCCCCAACAAACACATTGTAAGTTATTAATTGAATAACGTATGTACTTCTTTTCCACTTAGGCAAGTACTAACAACCAATTCGTCATTGTAGATATCTTTCCGTCAACAAGTATTGAATGGCAACCTGTGGTGGAAAGCCTAAATGGGACTTTCCATGCCATTCATAAGGTATTGGCAGACATTATTTATGCCAATCAAACTGTGTCTTTTTTTAGTGAATGCAAGGTTTTTATATATTATGCATAGTATGTGGTTCCCTCTAGAGTGGATAGGTATGGGAATATCGAAGATTTGCCATTGCAAAGTCTTTCATCTCTAAACTGGGAGATTCCTGACAAGGCAACGGTGCAGAGTTTCAAATTTAAAATATATCAGGATATTCAAAAGTCCATGACAACTAGAAGGATCTCAAGAAGAATACGTTAATCATGGTTTGTACCCCTCCATATCTTCGTGGCTTGCTTCAAAACAGCAAATTTACAAAGAACGAAGGTATCCTGGCTAAGTAAAAACTTTTCGAAAGAGGATTTGGACAACACTATTGTTGAGTGTTGAAATGACTTGTTTTTTGGCTGATTTTTGTTGTTTTTGAGAGCTGAATGGTTGATTTTATGAGATGATTGATTGATTTGGAAGTGGTTTGAGAGTGTTTTGGATGATAATGATGGTGTTTTGGAAGTTCATGATGTTTGTTGGTGGTTCTGTGATGTTCTAATAGGTTCTGATAGGTTCTGTATACCTTCTGTTTTGCTCTGTTTTGGTCTGTTTTGTTCTGATTGTCTTCTGAAAGGAGGGATGGAGTATTGATTGATGAAGATTGAGATCTTGTGAAAGTTTATTGAATGGTTTGTGAGAGTTTGGAATGATTTGAGAATGAATTATGTGGTTTTGATAACCTTCTGTAGGTCTTCTGTTCTGTTCTGTACTGTAGCTGTTCTGGTACTGTTCTGTAGACTGTTCTGTATGCTTCTGTATATGTTCTGATGGATGAGAGTGTAGCTTGGGAAAGTTTTCTAGCCTTGGAAAGAGGTGAATACAAGTGCAAAAGAGCTGAAAGAAGTGGAAGAAGTAGCTGCTAAAGACTCAAGTGAAGACTAGAGTGAAGTGACAGTAGTGAGCTATGAAAGGACACTGTAGTGGCTCTGGTGACCCTTCATATCAGACATACCTCTTGGGAGGGGTATCCACGACCTAAGAGGGATTATTGAGAGTGGTTTTGAGAGATTGTAGTGAGGAGATGATGTATTATTGATGGAATGAGAGAGAGAGAGTCAGAGATAGCCAATTCTACTGAAACAGAGTGATTGTATATGAGAGATTGAGAGAGAAGACTATGAAGATATTGAAGATGAATACTATGTGATGTATTTCCATTCAAAGATGGTGTATTCCTTTTCTTTCTTTGTTCTATTGATGGATTTTGTGAAGATGTTGAAGAATATGGTTGATTCTATTAAAAACCGTGGGAGATCTACATGATGCTGCATGAAGATTTGTTGTGCCTGGTGTTCTTTTCTTCATTGTGATCATATGAAACATGATAAACAAGCTTGTTGATGTTACAAGATAGATTTTCTTGCAAGAGAATTCTCTTTTCCTTGGTGTTCCTCTTGGGGCTCCATGTTTTTGGTGCGCAGCCGGGGAAGCTTGCCATCAACAAGCACCAAAAGAGGCTGAAAATGAAGGAAATGGCATTGCCAAGAAGAGAAGAATTCAATGGATGTTTGTAAAGTTCCTTCTTCCACTGAAGAGTTGGAATTTCTCATAATAAAAGCCACTTTCCACAAGAAGTTCATCCCACAATGGCGGAAACACATCACCATCATGATGCATGCTCTATGTGGGGGACAGTTTCCTCTTCCTATTGAAGCAGCAGAAACTTGCATCTTGGTGGCAAACTGTTTGGGAACAAACTGAAGAGCAGAAACAAAGAGAATGACCATCCATGGACAATTTGGCATTCATTGAAAAGTTTCCAGACAACATCAAGTGGGAGATTGTGAAGAAGCTTCAGGAGTCTTGGTCTGTAGAGGTTCACAGGGACAAGAAGGAAAAAAGTTGGAATTTGTTCATGGACGCTCAACAGCAAGATACATGGGATGCTTGGTGTACTGATAATCTTCTGTTTGTTCAATTAGCAACCCACTGGAAGTTGGTAGACAGAGTGTTTTTCACAACATACACTGTTGAAACCATCAGAAGCTGGCATTACTATGATGATGGCACCACCACAATGCTCAGACGTATGCATTTTGACACCTTCAGAACCGAATACCTTCCCCTATGTAGTGGCATGAAAGCAAAATTCAGGGACATTGAAAGGAAAGAAGTAGAAGAAATGTTGGCAAGAGAGTTCTCCAGAGACTGAAGTCTTCTGTTAACCCTCTGTGGAGCACTAATAACCTAGTGGAGCCACACCCCTGATGAATGACACAATAAAAAGGCAAGCGTTAGAACGAGTCCAGAGGTACGTGAGAAGAGAGAAAGCAAAAATCAAGGCTGAGAACGAGCTAGCAGCAGAAGCCGCCTTTGACGCCCTTGCGGAACTCTTTACAGAAGTCCCAATGGCACAGCAAGCCTTTCCTCCTACTGGAGGTCCACTTCCAAGCCAGATCCGTCCTGGAAATATTGATGACAGGCCAGCGAATGTAGTCCCATTGCCAGTTTTTAAGGGAGAGTACAATGAAGACCCCGATCTTCATGTAGCAGAGCTTATGGTAGCATGTGTGGCTAACAATGCCAGAACCCCTGAGCATTGGTTAGCAATATTCCCCGCCACTTTCAAGGGCGCGGCGTTTCAGTGGTATGAGAGACAAGCAGCAGGAACTTTTGGCACATGGGACGACCTGAAGTTGGCCTTCCTCACTAAATTCAGGCGTGAAGGTTTTGAAGAGCGGATGCGAGAGGAATTTATGAACCTAAGTCAATCCTCTCGAGAAAGAGTAGAAGCTTATGTCTCACGAATGGAATCCATCCTGAAGAGATGGACTAATCATAATCTAGATGATGGCATTCAAAAGGGGGTGTTTCTCAGAGGATTACAACCAGAAGTCCGTAAGTTTGTGGAGCTGCAAAGACCAGCCACACTGCAAGCTGCAACAGAAGGTGCAAGACTGTACGATGAAGTGGAAGCTAGACTAGCGATGAATACAGGAAGAGGAGTCCTACCTCCTCTGATGCCAGGAATGATGTATCCACCAAATGTAGTCCCAGGGACTGTTCCCTATCCCTACCAACAGATGCCCCCAGTATCACAGTACAGTGCACCAAATCCACCGTGGCCACAATCCATGCCTCAAATGATGGTTCAGCCACAACAACAATGGTCCCAACCAATTTCCTCATTATCAAATCAGCAGCAACAGTGGAATCCTACCAACTGGAGCCAACAGCCAACAGTTCAAACAGGAGCTCTGAATCAGAACCAGAACAGAGACCCCTCTGTACCAGCCCAACCTGTTTATGCAGTGATTACAGAGACTCCTCAAAACCCTCCTGCCAGTGCCACAGGAGGAGAAAGCTTGAAGGACTACTTATCCAACTCAGTTGCAAACATCAAAAAGGAGTTGATGGATGTGATTACAGAGCAGCTACAGACGTTGAAAGTGAATACCGCAAGCATATCCAACGTTGCAGGAGCAAGAAGAGATGTGATGCGGTCAAACACTTGGTGTGGTAAGTGTCATCAAGCAGGCCAATTAGGCACTGAATGTACACGAAAACCAACCATCCCTGGAGCCTTCTGTTCCTACTGTTTGCGGAAGAACCATACCGAGGACATTTGCTCTCTAAAGGAGATGCATGATAGGAGAAGGAAGGAAGAAGATGCAAGATTCAACTTGCTGGAATCCAAAATGACAACACAAGATATTGGACCCAAGCCTAGAGAGTTTGGTCCTAATTTCGAACCCAGAAGATTTCCCTCTCAAAGTTACAAAGGAAGACAGTCTGGCGGTGGTCAGAGATCAGAAGTGGAATGTTACAGATGCGGAGAAAAGGGACACATCTCACCAAATTGTCCAAATCCTCGAAGGTCAATGGATTACAAGCCCTTGTGCAGTCGATGCAAAGGAGAAGGCCACACTGCAAAAGACTGTCCAAGCCTAGCCCTAGTGAAACACAGTGCTACTGATAGTCCGGCCAAGGCCCAAGAGCCTACCTCCAATTTGGTGGAATTGGAAGTTGCTGCCATCACGCGTGCAAAGCAGCAGGAACCACTTATCCAGAAAGAAAATAACCCTCTTGTCCAAACAGTGAAGTTCAATCTTCCACCAGAAGAACAGAACAGAACAGAGCCTAACAGTGCCGTACAGAGCCCTACAGTGCCACAGAGAGTTACAGAGACAGTTACAGAGACAGGACCAGAGGTCCAGGAGATAGAAGAGGAGGAAGTGCCATAAGTGGCAGAAGAAGTTCCTGTAATTCCTCTGTTGGAAGAAAGAGGGAAAATGAAAATGGGTGTTGCCCCATTCCCTAACCGGTTAGAGAAGCCAATGGATCCTATTAAGGAATACGATCTAGTTAGAGATCTAGATACCTTTAGACCAAACCTCACATTCCGACAATTATTGATGTTGTCTCCCAGTTGCCGGAAAAGGTTCAAAAGTATACTGACATGAAGACGTGGTTTAAGGATTGCTTCCTCAACAGCAACAAAGCCCAACAAGGCTTCAGAGCCTGTAAAAGAAGTGGATGTGGCTAACGCTTTCCTAGATCCAGGTACTCCAGAGACTGGTGTATGGATAGAAGGCTGTTTCATTGCAAATGCACTGATTGATGGTGGTTCATGAGTAAACATTATGACGGATATTACAATGAAGGATTTAGGCCTACAAGGTGTGCAACCCACCCAATGGCTCATCAGATTGGCGGATCAGAGTAGGATCAAACCTTTGGGCATTCTCCCATATGTGAAGACTATAGTGGCTGGAACAGATTATTGGCTAACCTATCTGGTGGTGAATCCAAACTCTTATGGTACATCCTACCCTCTGTTACTGGGCAGACCATGGCTTTTTGAAGCCCGAGCAAGGACGGATTGGTTCAAAGGAACTTTGACCTTGGGTAGAGGACCCAACAAAGTGGTGCTGAAACTGTATGGTTCTCAAAAAGGACATGGATCCACCTCCTTGGAATTATCTTCTGATTCCCCTAATGAGGCTACAGATGGAACATCAGCAGACAAAGATGCTGTCAAACAGATCCTTCCCAAGAAAACAGTGGCACATTCCTTAACAGTGGATACTGTAAGCCGACTTCCAAAAGATGCAAAGCCATTATCAATGGGTGAATACTTCCTGCCTGAACCAGAAATGACTTCGGAAATCACTTCTGACAGTGAGATAGAAGCTTGGATGTACTGCTCTCCCTGTTACATGGCCATGGCAGAAGCAGAGACAGAGTCAGGAGAGGAAACAGAGAATCTGTTCTTCTGTTACAGAGCTCTTACAGAGACAGAGACAGAAGCAAAAGCAGAAGCAGACGCAGAGACAGAAGCAGAGCAGAAGCAGAAGCAGAGACAGAGACAGAAGAGGATGAATATGATATGGACGAAGAAGGTTATGAAAGTGAGCCAGAAGAATCTATCCCACCTGAAGAGGATACATTTGGAGAAGAAGTTCTAGAAGTATCAAAAACAGACGAGCTCATGCTATGGGACAGAAGGATGATGGTACCATTTGGTCTGGTAAATGGATCTTCTCATATGCAAAACCTTTATAAGAAATGGATTAAGAAGAACAAGCCGTCTTTTAGCAATGGCTCATGCCGTCCTCACCCATCCTTGTCAAAGAAAGATGATGATGATGCACCATGCCAACAAGCACCAGTCCCACAAACCCAATAGGCATTAGAGGATCCCTGTTATGTGACGTTCCTGGATGTATCATTAGAAGATGAGTCTTCATGCCAAGAGGTAATTACTCTTGAAACCAAACCCGACACAGCTCTAATCCCATTCCAACGTCTTAAGGAGCAACCTAAGTCTCCACCAAAAGCAGAAGTTGGTTCTAGTGGGACATCAGAAGAGGACACCACTCCCTTGAAAGAGTCAGATCTGTACCCAGAAGCAGTCCGCGGGACATTCATCCGTGAAGTAGAAGGTGAAAGGCAGTTAACCTTTGTGGATGCAGAAGGCACTGAACGCCACTTGAAGGTGGGTAGCAGCCTCCCAGAAGAGGAGTTGTCAACCTTGTACAACTTGTTGAAAGAAAATTTGGACGTGTTTGTGTGGTCCTACAAAGACCTAAAGGGGATTGATCCCACAATATGTTAACATCATATTGACTTGGAGCCTGATGCCAAGCCAATACGGCAACGACAGAGGCGAATGAATCCGAATTATTCCACATTGGTAAAAGCGGAGCTGCTAAAGCTTCTGGAAGCCGAGTTCATCTATCCAGTGGCAAATAGTGAATGGGTTTCACCCATCGTGGTTGTACCCAAGAAGAATGGCAAATTGCGAATATGTGTGGATTTCCGAAAGCTTAATTCCAAGACGAAGAAGGATCACTTTCCTATCCCTTTCACAGACCAAATGTTGGACACAGTGGCAGGACATGAACTTTATTCCCTTTTGGATGGATTCAGCGGATACAACCAAGTCCAAATCGCAGAAGAAGACCAATCCAAAACAACCTTCACCACAGAATGGGGGACCTACGCTTACCGAGTGATGCCGTTTGGGCTCTGCAATGCCCCTGCTACTTTCCAGCGAGTCATGATGGCTGCATTTCAAAATCATCTGCACGACTTTATTGAGGTATATTTGGATGACTTTTGTGTCTATAGTTTGATCCGTGAACACTGGGAACACCTGGAACAATGCTTTGACCGATGCCGGGAGTATGTGATTTCCCTCAACCCCGACAAATGCATCTTTGGGGTCTCTTCTGGAGTTTTGTTGGGCCACATTGTCTCTGCACAAGGGATATCAACATACCTTGCAAAAATCGAAAAGATTGTAGCTTTGACAGCACCCACCAACCTCAAACAGTTGAGGGGATTCCTAGGCCATGTGGGTTACTACAGAAGGTTCATAGCTCATTTTGCAACAAAGGCAACCTCCTTGCACAAACTCCTGAGGAAAGATGCAGAGTTTACTTGGACGGAAGAATGTGACAAAGCCTTCCATAGTCTGAAGCAGTGTCTGATAGAGGCACCCATTCTGCAACCTCCTGATTGGACGAAAGAGTTCCATGTACACACTGATGCATCAATTGAAGGCTTAGGTGCTGTCCTATGCCAAAAGGGCTCCTCGAAGTTGGATCAACCAATCTATTATGCAAGCCGAAAAGTCACTAATAGGGAACGGAACTATACAGTGACAGAGCTGGAGTGCTTGGCAATGGTGTTTGCCTTGGAAAAGTTTCGCCATTACCTCCTATCTACCCACTTTAAATTTTATGTGGATCATGAGGCCCTGTCCTTCTTGATGAACAAAGCAGATGTGAAAGGACGAATGATGAGATGGCTCCTTTTATTCCAAGAGTTCGACTTTGAGGTGATTACTAAGCCTGGTCGTTCCCATGTTCTGGCTGATCATCTGTCGCGTATCCCACAAACTGCAGATAAGGAACAAGATGATCCAGACCTCCTTGATGCTTCCCTATTCTTGGTAGAAACTGTAACTCCCTGGTATGCAGACATTGCCAATTTGCTGGCAACCCAACAGTACCCTCCTGGTATGTCTAGTCGGGAAAGGAAGAAGCTCATGCTAGAATCAGCCCCCTACACCCTGCTAGGCGGTGCACTATACAAGAAAGGCAAAGATGAAGTGCTCAGAAGATGTGTTGCAGGAGATGAGATTGGGATTGTTCTGAAGGCTTGCCATGACGAGCCATGTGGAGGTCACTTTGCAGGAGAAGCTACAGCCAGGAAGGCTCTGCTAGCAGGATATTGGTGGCCTACCATTCACAAGGATGCCTATGATTACTGTAAAAGATGTGATGCTTGTCAAAGAATGGGGAAACCCACGAAGACAAGTGCCATGCCACTGCAACCTATCCTTCCTTTGAAGCCGTTTGAGAAGTGGGGCATTGACTTCGTAGGTCTGATCGATCCTCCCACCAGAAGGAAACAGAACCGATACATCCTCGTATGTATGGATTATGTCACAAAGTGGTGTGAAGCTAAAGCCTTAAAGCGGGACGATGGTAACAGTGTGGCCCTGTTCATGTACGAGAATGTCATCACCCGTTTTGGCAGTCCCTTAGAGCTGGTAAGTGACAGAGGTACTCATTTCCTCAACAAAGTCATGGAAGAGTTGACAGAGTTGTATAAGATCCGCCATCGCAAGTCCACTCCCTATTACCCCAGAGCTAACGGCCAAGTCGAAGTCACCAATCGCATCCTCTGCTCGATTTTGACAAGAACAATTGCCGCACATCGTCGTGATTGGGATGATCGACTTATAGAGGCCCTTTGGGCGTACAGAACCTCCCATAAAGCAGCAACAGGACAGACACCCTTCCAGCTGGTGTATGGTACAGAAGCTATTTTTCCTGTTGAATTGGAACTACCCTCTTTGAGAGTGGCTATCAAAGAGCGTTTGGGGGATGATGATTCACTGCAACGCCGTCTCCTGTACCTGGAATGTTTGGACGAAATTCGTAGGATGGCTCTACAGTGCATGGAAGCCACGCAAGCTCGACGTAAGGCTTACCATGATAGCTTCATCAAGCACAAGTAGTTCAAAGAAGGTGATTTGGTCCTAGCCTATGATTCACGCTTTGGCAAGTTTCCTAGCAAGCTCCAGCAGCGGTGGATGGGCCCCTATAAGGTACTTGCCGTCAACCCTAATGGCACTGTCCAAGTATAGACCGTTGATGCCTCTGATGATCCCTTTCTGATCAATGGATATCGCCTGAAGAAGTACTTCCCTCCTTGGGGATCAATGGATATCGCCCTTTATATCTATCAATAGAGAGTGAGATAGAGGGTGGGCCGAGAGACCAGTCTTTTCCCTTCAAATCAAATGAGAGGTGAGTAGTGTGAATGAAGTGTTGCACCCACGGGATGGGCCTCTCAATGCACAAAGCACAATTTGTTTCTGTGCACTGCACCATAAGGCTCCCTTGCCTTCCTTCTTGCACCGTATGCCGGCACAGGGCAGGATGCACCGTTGCACCATCAAATGCGCACAAGGCATACAACCTTTGCACAAGTGACTGTGAGGATTATATCAATGGGTTTCAGGAAAAGGCTGCCCTCCTGTATTTATCAGCAGAGAGTGAGACAGAGGGTGGGATGAGTGTGACTGGAGTTTCTTCAATCAATTACCGAGAGGTGAGATTGAGGGACGTTACGACACTTGGAGTCAGGTATGTTCCCGTTTCCCTATGCACCCACGGGATGGGTCTTTGCCATCATCACAAGACACATCACCCTGTTCTGTACACTGCACCATAAGGCTCCCTTGCCTTCCTCCTTGCACTTATGCCAGACGGGTTGGACGCACTAATGCACCATCACCTGTGCACCCTGGCATACTCTTTTTGCACCATTTTCCCCTTGTCGATTCCTCAATTGGATATGCGATATGGGTTTCAATCCTTTTTCCTTAAGTGATATTAGTTATGGGGCGAGTGACTGTTCTTTCATTCCAATTGAGTGATTGTGAGTTGAGTGCCACATTCCTCATCATCGACGGATTTCATGCGATTTCTTCAACTAGCTACCTCCCTGGGTGCTGCTGCGTGGTCCCTGCCATGACGAACGTGTGCCGAGAAGATGCCTTGGTCCCTCCAGAAGCCGACAACCACACTGGACGTGCCATCGACACTCAAACTTGCTTCTTGACAAAACGGGCCAAGTTTTTCTAACCCTCCCACTTTGGTTTCTTCGTGACGGTCATGTTTTAAGTGTGGGGACGTTAGTGGATGGTCTGTGGCGTGGTCCTAGGTCCCTGTTGCTCGGATAACCCTATCCATTAAGGTCTTAAGTGTGGGGACGCGTCCCTACGCATCTATATTGCCTACCCCTCTGCATATGCCTTACCCTGTTCATGCATGTATGCCATGACTTGCTTTTACCCTGATGGGGTCCCTTCCCACCCATTCGGTTATGTTCCACCCACCCTTGGGACTGTTCCCTTGCAGTTTTCCTTCATTCCCTGATTTTGAGGTCCTATCCTGTGAATGCACCCTATGTTCACTAAAGTCCAAATCCAATCTTATAGCCCTGTTCCTTCCGTTGCACTGACCATTTTTCCTTTTTACCTACCCCTGTTCCGGTTCACGGTTTTTGAGTTATTAATTTTTGAAGCATTTTGCGTAATTTAGCCGGTTTTCCATGTGATCGCGCTTTTTTTTGCTTCGAAACCGTGATCTGACGTCCTAGCCTTGACAACCACTTTTCCCCTAACATTTTTCCTTTTTATTCCGTGTCATTCCGATACACGGTTTGTCCATTATTAATTTTCCGGGTTTTCACGACTTTTTCGTGCGTATTTTTGACATTTTTCCATGTGAACCTGTCCTGTTTGCATCAGAATTCCAATTTGATTTGACAGCCGTGTCCCCTATTCCTTCCCCCACCTTTTTCCTTTTTCCTCCACCCTCTTTCGACTTCCGGATTTTTACTTATTAATTTTTAATTGAGTTTTCGGGCGTATTTTTGGAGTTTTTCACATGTGAACCCCTCCTATTTCCATCGGAACTGCGCTTTAATGTGATAACCCTGTGCCACTCCTTCCTGCGGACATTTTTCCTTCTTACTGCATGACATTCCGGTGAACGGTTTGTCCGATATTAATTTCCGATCCCATTTTCGGGTTTGTTTTTTGGGTTTTTTCCATGTGAACGCGTCTTATCTCCGTCGGAATTATATTTTGATCTGATAGAATTGTCGGGCACATCTTTCTGCCTAGTTTTTCTTTTTTCTTCACCTCATTCCGTTGCACGGATTTTTTTATATTAATTTTTAATTGCGTTTTTGGACCCGTTTTTTGTGTTTTTTATATGTGACCGCCCTGTCTTTCCCCTGGAACTTTCGTTGCACATTTTCCCCGTCTTCCCCCTGCTGTCCTTCCCAGTTTTTGTTTTTATAGCATTTCGTTTTGATGTCCGGATTGGGAGTTATTAATTTTTCTTTATTTTTACGTATATTCGCGCGCCCGTTTTGCGCGTGAACGCGCCCTTTTTCGATTTTATGCATCTCCACGCGCCCCGGTCGTGTCCGCATGACCCGTACCGTCATCCCAGCGCCATTTCAATCCCGTCACGGCAAATTATTTTTTTTTACCCCGCCTCGCGCACGTGCGCGGGACGGGGATATGCGCCCTTGGCCCCACCCATTGCCCCTCCCCTACCCACCCTATTCCCCCCTTGGGCCCTGCCCGCCCACCCTGCCCACCCACCCCTTCCTCCCAACCACCCGACCCCTTTCCCCCAACCACCTCCCTCTCCCTCTTCTCCCTGCGTCCCCTCCTTCTCATCTCCTCTCCCCTCCTCCTCCTCTTCTCCTCCCTCCCTACTCTCCCCTCCCTGCCTGCCATTCAGACGCCCCCCGCCCCTGGTTGCAGACGCCCCCTGCCCCTGGTTGCAGATGCCCCCGCCCCGGATGCTGTCAAAGCCGCCCCACCCCGTCTCTATGTGCCCCTCGATGCCGCAGCCCTCCCCTGCAGCGCCCCGCCAGCCCGCTCCTCGACGTCTCCAGGCCCTTCCGCCGCCTTGCGCCCGCCAGCAACGCCGCCCCGCAGCCGTCGGCAGCCGCCCTGTGCCATCGACCAACGTCGCCCCGCCGTCGTAGGCAGTCCCCCTGCCGTCGACGTCGCTGCTGGATCGCCGTCCGCCCGCTGCCGAGCCGCTGCTGGATCGCCAGCCCGCCCGTCGCTGTGGACCAGTCCGCCGGAAGCCGCCGTCGGCCGCCCCTCGTCCGCCGTCTCCGCGCCGAATCGCCGCCCGCCGCCGCCGTCCTCCTCCCCTTCCTCCTCCTCCTCGTCCTTCCCCACCCCCTACACCTCCTCCTCCTCCTCCTCCTTCCCCACCCCCGACACCTCCTCCTCCTCCTCCTCCACCTAACCACAGTCAGGTTAGACTCTAACCTTAGTTCCAGTCCCACTAACCTAGGTTAGGTTAAAAACTAACCTAAGTTGCTCTCTACCCTAACTTTAGTTAATAACTAACCTAACTAGGGTTAGGACCCCTCTAACCTAACTAGGGTTAGCTTTTCACTAACCTACCTGTAGTTAGTCTGACTAACCTAACTCAGGTTAGTTCCACCCCCACTAACTACCCATAGGTTAGTTAGTCTCCCCCTGGTTAGTTAGGACTTGCCTAACTACCTTAATTGACCTAGCTTACCTAGACTAACTCACACTAACCTAATCAACCCTGACTAACTTGACTTGACTTCCTGTGACTAACATGACTTACCCACACTAACCAGACTTAACTGACTTACTTCTAATTGACTTATCTGATTAACATGATTTATATGATTTAATTAATTTCTAAATTAATTTTTCCATCAAAATAATTCAAAAAAAAATCTAAAAATTCCCTTTGCTTTTTGCCAATTTTTGGGAGTTTGTTCACTGGAATTTACCCACCCTAAAATTTCTGAAAATTACTTATTTCCTACTTTTACCCCCAAATTGCCAATAAATGTAGCAAATTCATTTAAAAATAGTAACAAATTTCAAAAAATTCTAAAAAATTCCCCTCACCTCCCTTGATCATTTTCCATTTATTCAACCATCAATAATCACAACTTAACACAAAAAAATAAATAAATAAATACAAATAAAAAACCAACACAAACCAAATCCACACATCCGCTAAGGTGTTGTTGTTGTTGTTTCATCAGTGGTCTTTACTTTTCCTTTACTGGATTCACTTCTTTTGGGAGACTTTTCCATGCGCATTTCTACATTACATACACATCCCTTTCAGGTATTTATTTTATGTGCTTTATTTATTTTCATTTCCCCCTTAATCACAAATTAATTGTTAAAATGAACTCTTTAATTCACCCACAGTTTCCACGCGCATTCGCGCTCAACACACACATACTTTTTAATTAAAATAAACCCGTCGTTCACTTAGCACGCGCTACGTGCGCTACAGAGGCACTTTAATTTTTAATTAAAATAAACCAGCCGTCACATGAGCACGCGCTGGCAAAAAAGCGCTCCACATCACCTTAATTTATAATCAATGAACTTGCATTTAGAGACCCAGTCAGGTATCGAAGTCTGGGATTCGAATAAAGCATCGTTTTAACCTAATAATTGGTAATTAAATTTATAATAAGGAACCGCCGTTTTCTTGCTAAGGTTTATCACCTAATAAAAATTCACCCATTCTTAATAATTTCTTAAAATCAACCCTTCATTAAATTAATTCCCCCTCACTGCACTTAATTCCCCTTTTTAATGAACCGTTTCGTGGGATGGGTATGCGCAGTCATTAGAGTTATTTTCCTGGTCCAGTTGTGGTTTACCACCGATGTAGTATTGATATGTGTCGGATACGGTATTGTTTTGGTTTACTGTCTTTGTTACGGTTACGGGTACGGTATGCAGTTTTTTTTCTTTTATTGCCTGATACGGGGTTCAGGGTGTTTGTCTGATGCATCGCATGAAGCTTTCGGTCGCATTTGTCGCAAGGTCATGTCAAATTTTTTTTCTAGGATGTGGTTTGCTTGGGGTTAGTTGGTCGAGTCACGTTTTTCTTGTTTGGTTATTCTCTTATCCTTGGTTTTTTTTTGTCAGTTGCTTTGCAGGCATTCTCCTTGATTGTCTGTGTTTGTGGTGTGTGTGTAACCATCTGAATGGCACCTTCTCATGCTCCTCCCCCTATCCAGTACGTCCCATTAGTTAGTAGGGATTACTCTTCCCTACTTACTTTTGAGCCTCTCACGAAGGCGGGCCTTGCTGCTTTTGTGGCTACTTCTTTTCCGTTGCTTCCAGAGGATCCGTCGTTATGTGATGAGTTCCTGGCCTCTTATAGGAAGAAGACAGGCGTAGTCCAAGGAATTTCTATGACTTTGACACCTCGCGGCTTAGGAAAGGCTCTGTTTCTACCCTTCAAAGGTGAACCTTTTGTGACCACTCATAAGCTTTTCTCTAATGAAGAGATTCTGAAGCTGTTGCAAAAGCAGACAAGGGAAATACTGGATGTTAAGAAGGTGATAAACTCTTCAGGAGTTTCCTTTTCTATGATCACTGATCCCGTATGGAAGAGATCTGTCAGTTTCTTCAGGATAGGTTTATGCCTGCCAGAACGCCATCCCAATATTTGTCCAAAGAGCTTTTTACAGCTTCCAGGATGGTGTTGAAAGGAGTTGCTATTGATTGGAGCACTTACCTCCTCACTAAAATGGATCATCATTTCGTCAAAGTCACCAGGGGTAATGTTACCAATGTCACATATGGATCATATTTGTCTGCCTTCTTGACCTATTCAGGTTTACAGAAGACTGTGCTTCCACCTCCTCCATCAGATCCCGTACCTCCTCCTCCACCTTCCGAGGAGTCAGAACCCATTGACATAGAGGATGATGATTCTCCGCCTCCCCTGGTCATACAGCGCAAACGCTTGAAGAGGGTAGCGGATAAAGCTCCTTCCGTACTTCCTTCAGTACCTATTCCTGCTACTTCTGGCAGTGATCTCCCAGGGTATCTCACTTGTACTAACCTGTTCCGAGCACATCGTGAAGGATCCTTGGACATATCAGTTCCCTCCCTGAACAATCTCGTTTCAGGAGATGCCATTCCTTTCCTCTGTAAAGATATTCAAAGTTCCATTGAGTTGTCAGTGACAGCATGTGTTCAACAGCTGTACGCGTCCTTTTACGAAGAGCTCATGCAGTCTAAGGACCAGTTGCATAAGGCAACATCTGAGTTAGCTTCTGCTAAGGATACCCTAGCAGATTTATTTAAGAAAATGGAATAGCAAACCCAACTGGTTGCCACCCAAAGCGATGAGATCTCTTCTTTGAAGATCCAGTTACTAGAGGCTCAATCACAGGTTACTAGCCTTTCAGAGGAGAAGGAGAGGATGTCCAGAGAAGCACAGGAATTTCAAGCTATCTTAGATGACAAACTTTTAGCTTTACAGACTGCTAATGACACAGTGGCCAACTAAGCCTCCCAAATCAAGCAATTGCAAGATCAACTTGCAAAGTCCCGCTCTATTCTCCAAGCCCTCATGTTCCATTGATTCCTTCTCTTTCACAGCAGGACTTGGCTGCTCTTCAAAGACAGGCTACTTTGTGCCCTCTATTCCAAGATAAAGTGGAACGATTGCAGTCCAGAATGGACTTGTTATGGTCTACTTTTGAGCAGTTTCAGGAATATGTTCTACCAGACCATTCTTTCTTTGTCCACTACCACTTACAGAAGTTGGTTTTCTATATGAAGCTTTCCACGATGGATTTACCTCTTCCAGAGGATGGCTGGAGTGGGGCTTGGTCTGCTGAGTTGTTGACAGAGGTAGTCAGAATGGTCTTTGAAGATTCTGTCACACCAGATACCATGTTGATGCCATACATGTATCTACGAGGAGACTTGTTAATTCCAGATGAGGTGGATATGGCATGGTATATGGGGGATGTGGTCTTACAGGCTGTTTTGTATGTCAATCATTTGGAGTTGCGCATAGCTGACATGTTTCAGAGTTATTCCTCCAAAGTAGCTGATTGTCATGATAATTTGTGGCATCCCATGATTGATTCGGTGGTCTTAAATCAAAGACAAAATACAGCTCCTACTTTGCCCAGAGTACTAATCAACTGAGGATGGATCTCTTAGCCTATCTTTCAAAACATAATCCATTTGATGCTCCCTTCTTTGATGCCTATCATAGACGATCTCTCTTAGGACCTTTTGTTCCTACCCTCCTCTATTACCAACAAATGGCTCACCGCTATGCTATATATCTTTCCCTTTGTCAATGTAATTCCACAATTATTTAACCCTTCTTTTCCAACCTTCATCTTTCCCTCAAATTCCCATTTTTACTTACTGTTTCTTTATTGAGGATAGGGTATTTTCCCCTTCTCCACCCTGTTCTTCACCCTCCATTAATGTACCCTCCACATTTCCTATTTATCAGTTAACACCCTTCCTTAGTGATTCCCTCCAAATTTCTGCCACTCCTTCTTTAACCTTTTCTTCTTTTTATGATTTTTCCTATCCCTCCCTTCATCCACTCTTCCTTATTCCACTACCCTCTCCTAACACTTCTATATCTCAACCACCTCAGTTGGTTAGTGACTGTGACGGGTTTGATAATCAGATTTCCAGAAGAAGGGGATGGAGTTTGGATGATTGCCTTACAGGACCGCAGATCAATTGGCCAGTAATTCCAGGAGAATGGACAGCTTCCAGTCAAGCTTATCAGAACTATGTTCATTTTGCCCAGCAGTATTCACAGTCTGCAGATCCCTCAGTGAGATTAATTGCTCACTTTGCTTGGTACCTGGCATATATGCATAGGCACTCTCATAATGATTCTAAGCCTATTCCAAAGTTGTGCATGAATGTCAATGTAAGCATTGATTCCCAGCAGTTGGATATATTGTATTTTCATGCCCTCTGTTTGCCTAGCAGATACATGGTCCTGTTGGAAAGGATGTGCTGTCTCCAATTTTTTCAAAATCCTCCCAAAAACTTTGTAGATGAATCCTTATCTATGGATCGTTTCCGACAACATCAATCTTTTAAGAGGGATCATCTTCATTGATACCTTTCCAATGTATGGTGGAAGCTTTTTAATGAAAAACTCTCTTTTTGAAGGAGTCATTCAGATGGTTGTGTTGTGTATTAGTGTTTGTGTTGTGAGTTCATTTATGTAAAACGAACGTGGTGGTTTCCTATTGGATTTGGTGTACGAGCTACATTTTGGAGATTTGTGGTGATGGGGTCGTGGATGGAGAATTGAAGCTGATGCAGATGACGAAGAAGCAAACTTTTATATCCTTTACAAATTTGTTGTGATTTTTAGTTTACTAAGAGGTGTTAATGTATAAAGGGTTTTCCTTTCTTTGTATTTTTATATCAGCTACAGGTTATAAGTTGGGGTCGTGGTGGATGGATTATTTTTGAGGAGATATTGAAGATCAAAGTTGAGCTTTTCAATGAACTTGTATTCCCTTTTTCCTGGGTCGCAAGGACACTTCCTTATTAAGTGTGGGGATATGTTGAGTGTTGAAATGACTTGTTTTTTGGCTGATTTTTGTTGTTTTTGAGAGCTGAATGGTTGATTTTATGAGATGATTGATTGATTTGGAAGTGGTTTGAGAGTGTTTTGGATGATAATGATGGTGTTTTGGAAGTTCATGATGTTTGTTGGTGGTTCTGTGATGTTCTGATAGGTTCTGTATACCTTCTGTTTTGCTCTGTTTTGGTCTGTTTTGTTCTGATTGTCTTCTGAAAGGAGGGATGGAGTATTGATTGATGAAGATTGAGATCTTGTGAAAGTTTATTGAATGGTTTGTGAGAGTTTGGAATGATTTGAGAATGAATTATGTGGTTTTGATAACCTTCTGTAGGTCTTCTGTTCTGTTCTGTACTGTAGCTGTTCTGGTATTGTTCTGTAGACTGTTCTGTATGCTTCTGTATATGTTCTGATGGATGAGAGTGTAGCTTGGGAAAGTTTTCTAGCCTTGGAAAGAGGTGAATACAAGTGCAAAAGAGCTGAAAGAAGTGGAAGAAGTAGCTGCTAAAGACTCAAGTGAAGACTAGAGTGAAGTGATAGTAGTGAGCTATGAAAGGACACTGTAGTGGCTCTGGTGACCCTTCATATCAAACATACCTCTTAGGAGGGGTATCCACGACCTAAGAGGGATTATTGAGAGTGATTTTGAGAGATTGTAGTGAGGAGATGATGTATTATTGATGGAGTGAGAGAGAGAGAGTCAGAGATAGCCAATTCTACTAAAACAGAGTGATTGTATATGAGAGATTGAGAGAGAAGACTATGAAGATATTGAAGATGAATACTATGTGATGTATTTCCATTCAAAGATGGTGTATTCCTTTGCTTTCTTTGTTCTATTGATGGATTTTGTGAAGATGTTGAAGAATATGGTTGATTCTATTAAAAACCGTGGGAGATCTACATGATGCTACATGAAGATTTGTTGTGCCTGGTGTTCTTTTCTTCATTGTGATCATATGAAACATGATAAACAAGCTTGTTGATGTTACAAGATAGATTTTCTTGCAAGAGAATTCTCTTTTCCTTGGTGTTCCTCTTGGGGCTCCAACTATAGAGATGCTTTGGAAATCTAGAGAGTGCGACCATAAGGGTGATATCTTGAGGTGCAGTGCATGCCCTCAATCCTTAGCTTTGGCTTACAGTATCCCTCACCAAACTCTTGCTTTGGGCTTTGATACAGATTGGGTATTTGGGTTCCCTTGGATTTTGATACAGATTGCACACCGTATAAACTTGCGGTGCACGTTTTGCCGCATGAAGAAGTAAAGGAGGTGAATGTTACTTCCAATTGGAGTCTGAAAGATGTGAGGGATACCTTGGAATTGCTAGATAATACATCCCCTAGATATAAGTTCAAAGTGAATGGCGTAACAATTGGTAAAAGAGCCGAGCACTCTTTCTCTTGTACCAGTTGTTTGTCTCTCACAATTGTGAGTTTTGAGCCTTGAGAATGAAAACTTTGCAGGAATTTATCTTAATTGACTGTCCTTAAGATATTTCTTAGTGGGAACTCATAAGCTATCATGAAGCAAGTCGCCTTTCAAATGTATAGAAATAAATGTACATTACATTCGATTTATAAGTGAAAAAGAAGTTCGTTACATCATGAGGTACAAAAATGTCATATAAATGTACAAAGCCAAAATAATAAGGCTTGTGTATGCTTATGTTTGCTCTTTTGATTCTTATTTATCTGTTGCATTCCCCTTTGTTGGCTTTGTGGCTTCTTTATTGATTTCTTCAAAGATGTTTTTTCTCACAGGGCCTTTCTTCTTTGATTGTTGAAAGAATTTCACCTTCACAGGTACTCTCTTTTCTTGGGGCTTAAGAGGGGATGGATCAAATTTCAGAGGAGAAAGCGTTGGCATTCCTTTTCTTTTAGACTCGGCAGCAATGGTCTTTGTGGCTGACTTACCATTACCATTGCCATTGCCATTGCCTTTGCCTTTTCCCTTGCCCTTGCCATTTCCATTGCCCTTACCATTGCCTTTACCCTTTCCCTTGCCATTGCCATTACCATTACCATTGCCTTTGCTCTTTCCCTTGCTTGTGCCCTTGGCCATTGAAGTTTTGGGAGGAAGAGGGGAGTCAGGATCATATGGTGTGATTGCCTTGTCCAAAATCAACTCAATGCATCTCTCCCTTATCCACCAAACATACGAATCAGGATAGTCTCTACACTGTAAGAATAAATGTTATAAGTTAGTGAAAAGACATCATGATAAGGGTCACACAAAAATCAAATGAAATTAATAACTTACATTCACTCCTTCTATTTGTAACAACTTTGAATCCACTGTTCTGCAAATATTTGATATAACTCTCCATCCACAAGAATGCACATCACTTTGCAATGGTACTTCTTGTACAAGAAACGTATAAGGCTTTTGAGGATTAGCAAGATCCTCATATGTAGTATCCAAAAACGTAGAAACAAGTCTACCAGCACTACAAAAGGAAGCTTTGTTAGTTCAAAATATTTTTTGCAAATATAATCAAAGAAAGTAATTTTCTTTCAACATACATTCGTGCTTGGCCATGAACACCGCTGAGAGAGTTCATAAATATAATTTCTCTAGTAAGACAGTTGATATAGATAAGACTCCAATGCCCTTTGCAAATTCAAAATAGAGGTGAGCAGAAGGGTGAAAGAAAATGAATATAAATTTTCCTCTACAGAAAAGAAAAATACATTTCTACATAAGGGAAAAAGATGTGGTAATTTGTCACACTATCAAAAGTACGAAAGAATGGTGCAATATTAGACCCAGATCTTGCAAATAGTTCCACTGAGAGAAGTGGATCAACAACATAACAATACAAATTACATATAAAATATACTTGAACCTATAAGCCTTACCTTATGCAACGAAAAACAACGGAGTCAGATAGTTGGACATCCCTTTTCTCCAACATGGGCTTGTCCTCGGGAGATATACTAAGGTAATCCTCCTCAAGTTCCACAGAAACATTCACAAGTATTTGCCCATATACTTTACCCATCCTCTCGTAGTTGATGGGACCAAGTGATGTGGCTTTCCTCTTGTAAACTTCGTCTTTAGTTTCCAAGACCTCCTGCCTTTTTTCTTTCAAGATAGACTCCTGCTGCTGAGTGGCACCCCTTGTAGAGTAAAGGTAAGTGACATCCTCAACCTTTAGCTTTTTCCCTTCCTTGGACAATTTCAGGGGAACGTTAAGGATTTCAAAGGATTTTTGATCGTTGGAAGGCAAGGGCCTCAACACTTTATCGAACCTATACCTGATTTTGTTGATCATGTTGAAATCTTTATTCATTAGGGTAATTCTATGAGCATCCGCAGTAGCAATGTAAGCATCGTTCATGAAATCAATGAGAAGATCTTCTGCAGCCTCTTGTAGAGCAAGAATTGATGAGAGTTGCCACTTCTTATGAAGACCAGAGACAGTTGCCACTCTAGACAATCTATCAGAGATTTCTTTTACAACTCTTATGAAAGCAGCCTTTGGAATCACGTGCTCTGTGGCTCTCTGGGCTTTTCTAATCTCACTGAAATACCTCTGCATGTAGAATAATGGAGACTTCCTCTTTTTCTTTTGTGGCTTGGGAGGCTCACTGGCTCCAGCAGAAGTAGGATCGGGTGCAATTGGAGGGGATGAATCCTTCACATGGGAAGTCTCACCCTTTGCTTCTTCAACTTTAGGAGAAGAAACATTCTCTGCACTAGAATGCTTTAACTCCATGGAAGATGCGGAGCCAACACCTGGTGTAGGGGGGATCTCTGTGGCCAAATGCTCTAGGGCCTCTGATGGCCCAACCTCAGCAATATTTGAAGGGAGTTCCTCCTCAGATTCATCAAATTGTAACTTCCTTCTACCCCCAGTGTCCTTCCTATCTACATAAACTTTTCTTACAGTTTGCCTTGTCCTTGCCATGCAGAGGAAGAAATAAAAGAGCCAGAAAGACAAAAGAGAGATAGGAATTTTCTAGAAATTTTGACAAGAGAACAGCAGGCACGATACGGTGCGAGGAGAAACAAACAAACAAGACATATGTTAGTGTTTGCGACGTATCGGAGATGGGGACAACACGAGTAGAAAGCCTGATATGACGCGAGATGGCAATTAGGTAGACCAGCGAAGGACGCCCTTGCTCTGTATCAAACAAGCATCCACAAAATGCCACAAGTACCAAGGAAACTGGCCACGAAACGGTGCGAAATGAGGAAACCTGGCTAGATGTTTTTTGACCTTCGCTCCATATCGAACAAGCATCCACAAAATGCCGCGAGTAGCAAGGAAACCGACCACGAAACGACGCGAAATGAGGAAACTTGGATAGACGTTTTTTGACCTTCGCTCCGTATCGAACAACCAACCATGAAATGGCGTGAAATAAGAAAACTGGGAAAGAGGCAGGAGCACCCTCGCTCTGTATCAGGCAAGGGGAACCGATACGACGCGACAGGACAGGAACGCAATAGGCACAACACTGGGATCACCCCGTATCGGGCAAGCACGGCACGAGAGCTGGAGAGAATGTAAAGTGTACACGTAAGCAAAAGGGTCCTTTATATACCCTCGTCAACCATGCCACGTGTCGGACACGTGTCTCGCATTGATTGTGCCACGTGTCTGCCCAATGTCTATATGCCACGTGTCGACTAACGATCGTGCCACGTGTTTGCCATGTGTTTGTTGACCACGTGTTGCCCAACGGCTAGTGCCATGTGTCAGTGCCCAATGGCTAGTGCCACATGGCATTATTGCACGCCCTACATAATGAGGTGTCCGTCATCTGTATGACTTTTTCGGCTGCATTTGCGGACTTCCTCATTATTCTCCCCATACGGCGCGAGGGCGAGTGTTCATCTTTTTTTCTTTTGCTTGCTCGCGTCGTTTTGGGCGTAGCTATTCTTATCTTGCTTCAGCGCGGCGTTCGTTTCCAGACTTGAACTGATACGGCACAAGGGCGAGTAGCCGCTTAATTGGGTTTTACCTTGTCGCGTCATTTCGAGCGTAGCCTTTTGCTTTCAAAAATTCTAGTTTGCCTTCCCGATACGGCGCGAGTATCAACATCCGTGTTTAGCGTTTGAGTCTCATCGCACCGTATCGTGCAAGCGTTGGAAATATGTCTGAACCTACAGATTTTCTGGGTTCCAAGGTTCTGCCAGGGACTAGGAAAAGGAGAAGGCTTTCTAGAGGCTCAAGGGCTTCAACATGTGATGAGCCTGTGCATTCTATTTCTTCCCCATGCTTTGCCACCAGTGTTAGAATGCCAAGCACATCTCCAAGGAAGGGAAAGTCTGCAATGAGAGTTCTTGGAGTATTAGAGCTTACTGATGTCACTCCATCAGAGAGGCTTCTTGACTTTATCCTTCAGAATGGCATGGATCTCTCTTTCTATGGAGTTGTTAAGAATGTCTTTAATCCTGATTGGGACCTTGACAGTGTTTTGCAATATTGTAAAAAATATTTTTTGGAGGACTTTTTGGAGTTTGAAAATCTAGCAAGTCCTGCTATTGAAGTTGATACAAAGGAATATGTCCATGTTCCCATTGGGTCAACAGGCAATGAAAAGTCAGTGTTTACTAGGAGGTGTGGTGCCCACTCTCTAGACAGGTTTTATGCAAGAGACATATTGTGCTCCACTCATTCCAAGAACTGCAAGATTATGCCAAAGTCTACTGCTTTTATTGTTTTCACCCTTGTCAAATATCCTATAAAAGTTGATGAGCAACAGTTGGAAGGAGCAAAGTCTGCTAGCTTTTGTATGTTAGATGACCTGGCAGATGAAAAGGAAACAAAGGAGGGCTTCTATTGCTAAGAAGTTGGATGTTGCTCACTTCAAAGCTGAGACCATCATTGAGGAGAGCCAAGGAAATGCAAACCCTACAACTGATGAGAGTTCTCACTATACTATTCCTTCTCTACCATCTATAACTTTCAAGGAGAAGGAGTACATAATACTGTCAGATATTCAAAAACTTTTCAATCTTAGGGAAGATTATTGTCTATTCATTATTGTAGAGCCTTCTGATACTACAAATGGGATAGTTGACACAGAGAATGAATCAAAGGAAGAGATACTCAAACTTGATATCGAAACTGGAGATGATAAGTTTATTGATGCTGGTGAGGCCCTCTCTCTTTGTTTTGAAAAGGCAAAAGATGTTGAGAAAGAGTTGAGTATTACTGATGAGGAGTTCGATCGCATGCAAAGCCAACTTGGGATTTCCAATTTTGGAAGAGAGGAGTCTGAATACGTTAAAGAATTGATAAACACCAATGAGACATCATCATCAATAAATTTATGGAATCCAGTTAAATTGGAGTACGATGAAAACCAAGTGGTAAGATTATTTTGAATTTGCTTTTACACATTGGTAGGTTTGAGTTCCACGTTCATTTGGTATGGGTGTTATTTGCAGTTGGAGATTGCTGATTCAGATAACTTCTTGGGACGTGGCAAAGGATCGAGAGTTGGTGGTAGTACATTGAAAGACATTGCACTCGGCCACTACTTAGCTAGGATTGACCCTAATTCCTTTTTAGTACTTCATAGTAGTTTCTCAGAGGATGCAGCATGGCCCATACTTTGTATTAAAGCTCTTACAAGGCTTCTAGGTTTCTCAGGATTACAATATAATGCCCACAAAGTAATGTTTTTGGAAAAGACTACAACAATTAGGATTTTTGGCTACGGTCCAGGTTACTCTACTTCTAGAGCAGGATACTTTTTGGCCTTCACATCCTACGCCTTGGCTACAAACCGAACTGATGTAAAATCTATAGCTGACTACAAGAGAAGAAAATTTCTACGTTATAGAGGAAAGATCCCTGAGGAGGAAGAGAACGTGAGAGTTTTGGAAAGCTAGCATTGTATATATTCTATCTTATATATAAAAGTGTGACTGCTCATGTGTCACTGCCATCTTTTATCTGCATTCTTTGAAGTTGTCATTGAAAAAACCAATTGAATAGCTCCTCCAAAGCATTGCTTTTTGTAACTCCTCCCCCATGCCTTGTGCTTCGAAAATAACTTGTGCATGCTTAATAGTGGGATTTTTCCATGCCTTGGCTACTATAAGTCGCTAAGGGGCCATGCTCCTCCACAAAGTAAGGCCCATGAAAATGAAGAATATGCTGCAATACAAAGTAACACTCATTTTATACCAATTGAAAAACCTGTCAAAATAAACCCATATTAAATAATTGTTACTTTACCAGATAAAAAGTGATATCTTTTTCTCCCCATGCCTCTTTTATCGCCTGAACAAGATTTGTGATTGATCTTTTGAACTCTTCCGCATATGTATATGTTGTCTTATGTTGCCTGAGGAGTTTCAGAAAAACATCAAGGTGTATCCAAACCTCCATTCTAAGAAACGCAAGCCTCGGTGTGCTTGCAACATTTGTTGTGATCTCACATAGCTCTCTCCAACACTCCCAAGCCGCATTCACATGCTTTCCTGAATGGTTTCCTAAGAATCGTCTAGCTTTTGAGCCTCCCATACAGACATCGGTCAAGATATCTCTTGTTTTTCCTGAAAGTATTGGATCCTTTCTCAAGTGAACTTGGCCTCCATGAAATCCCATTTTCAATAGTAATGCCTCGCATTTATCAATACACTCATCTGATAAAGATAACGTCTTAATGGAATATGCGTAGTCAAGATGCAACCTGAGAAGCTTATCGATTATTCTAATCTCTGTATGCAAAGTACAAATATGAACATTCTTAAGAGAGATTGAAAGAATGGGATCCCAGTTGTCTTCTATGTTTTTAAATTTACTCAAATCTATAGAGTCTCTATTTGGGGCTCTTCTTACTGGTCGCAAACTACTCCAATCTTTGGATCCAACACTTTCCATGCAATAAATGCAAGGATATTTTGCATTTGCACTATTACATATTCCAAGCATACATTTGATAGTTTTTAAATCAGCACTCATATGCCATTCCACATTAAAATTACCAACCCCATCAACTACCAACATTTCGCTTTCACTTCGAGACTTAATGATATTTGGAATACTTGTATGGTTGAACAACCATTTCAACGTTTGATGATTTTCAATTGGTACCAGGGCTGCACCAATCCACCAAATCTCTGTCTCGGATTGGATCTTATGCAATGGAGCTTGGCCCTCACCATTGCTATGGTCCAATGCTATGTTCATGAGGCAAATGCTAATTCTTTCCATCTTCTGTCCCTTTTGAATCTGTGCTTCATCCAACTTCAAGGCAAACTTTAGAACGCCATAACTTTCTTTTACTGTGATTTTATACATGTGAACCATTGCAATTTGCACCTTTTTTAGATCAACCCATATATCGTTAAACACATTGTAATAAAAAATTGCTTTTTTTTTTGTTTTTCATAGGACATAGACCTTTCGATGTGAATGTAATCTCCAAAAACATGTGGAATCTTGCGATTCATGGAAATTCTTGCAGTCAAAACTGCAAGGGCTCGGGGCAATCCAAATACAATTACCCTATTGCGTCTAAGATTTTTAAACCCTAATCCAGAGATAGCACGATAACCTTTCTGACTTATACCCATAGTATCACACGTCTCTACAATTTCATTTGATTTCACTGTGCCTTTTAAGTCCTTCACTAACTCTTTGAGAGTTGGACCTCTCAAATCCGCATTTTCGGGTGACTTAAGAATCCTCAAAATATCTTTCTTATTCATGGTTTTCTTCAAAAGTTTGATTCTTTCCTCATTCTCTCAGATATTGATGCCTAATATGTTAGAGACATATTTCTTTGTAAGATTTAGTCTCCTTTTCTTTGCTCTCTCACACAAGTTGGTTATATTTTTTAATGGTCTCTTCCTCTCTCTAAATCCTACTGGAGTTTCTCTTAAGTGTGTTAGCTTATCCTGCAATAATTTGTTAACATTTTTCAAAACATCAATCTGACTTGTCAACTCTAAAATATTTGTTTGTGCAGTTTCTAGTGCTTTTTTCATTTCGTGCATTTAAGCTATATATGTGTAAGATGCAGAGTATAACCTCATACAGTAGCCAAGCATCCCATTGTAACCTTCTCTAGCATATCTTATATAGTCATGGACATTGAAAAAAGGAGGTGGTTTACCTGTAGAAGGATCCCTAGGATAAATATTTCCGTCCACCCACAAATCTATATGCTTCATTCCTTGTATTCACAACCTGTTGGCTTCAATCTCATCTATCAATACTCGATGATATATACTTCTCCAAGATGTGTAATTCAGATCTAGCTAAACAGTTAGCTTGTATTTACGTGTGCTTGCGCCTGTGTTATTTGAAGAGGTATTGCTAGACATTTTAGCAAATGAACCGAGCAAGAATCTCATAGTGATAGGAAGCAAGTGCAACAAAAAGAATGGCGAAAGAGAATAGTGTGTAGAAAGAAAACGCGGGAGCAAACAAATGCGATTTTCGTGCAAAAATCTCGAAAATACAAAATCTCTCGAGTTCCAAGACAAAAATGGCCGAAAAGATGACCCCTGACCTAGATTAAAAGACAAGGGCAATTAATGGCCGACCTCTTCAATGAACCAAATATTCTCTCATTAATCACATCTGGACAACCAAATTTAGAGGTTTTATTCTTCCTAAACCTCAACTAATTAGCAACTTAATGACTTTCTTACAAGTGCCTTTTTTGAAGCATTTTTGGCCCTAATGGATGTAAAAGAACTTTAAATGCTATAAATGATTAACCTATGGACATTTAAAGCATTTATTGTTTCAACTATCCATAGTCGATATATTTATGTTGAAAGCTTTGCATTCAATGTCTCTACATCAAAGTATTTACATGCATGTTTCAACAAAGAGGTTGCAGTGTAGCACTAGAAGTACTCTCTTGATCTCCTCTTGAGGTTGCATATAAAACATTCTAAAGATCTTATTCAAAGCTTTGGGAGAAAAGGGTGCCACAAGAAGGAGACTTGTTGTTTGGAGTCATTTGTTGCATTGGGCATGTAAGGTGCACATAATGTGCACATGACAAAAAGTATGAGCCGTTTTCATTATCAAATGGCTTAAAGGTATCCCATACACGTATTGCTCAATCTCGTGGGGACATTTATATTTTCCTTGATGGCATACAGATGGAGTACAACACTCATTAAGTGCTCATGTGGTAATGCCCCTTGAGAAGCAAGTTGGATGAATACATCAAGAAAGGTACGCTCAGTGTTGTCACTGTTACAATCATCAAGTCCTTGCTCAAAATTTTCAATGAAAATTTACAATTGCATTATATAATAGATGTTGGAAATGTTACTAAATTACATTAATTGAGTTAAGTACTTATGTAGTTAGCATTGTTGCCTTAAGTTATTGCATGACATTAAGTGCTCATGTAGTTGGTGTAATTGCCTTAAGTCATTTCTATTTATTTTAAAAAATGAGAGAGAGAGAGAGAGAGAGAGAGAGAGAGAGAGAGAGAGAGAGAGAGAGAGAGAGGAGCACCATATTTCATTCTTAAGGTGAATAACTCAATTTGTATGACATTAAGTGCTCATGTAGTTGGTGTTGTAGGCCCGATAACTCAACTTGCATGAAAAAGTCATCTTACTTACATGACATTAAGGTAAATAACCCGATTTGTATGAAGTAGTCATCCTATTTGCATGATATTAAGTGCTTGTGCAACTAGTGTTCTTGCCTTAAGTTATTGCTATTTATGTGTGTGTGTGTGTGTGTGTGTGTGTGTGTGTGTGTGTGTGTGTGTGTGTGTGTGTGGCTATTTCTTTCTTAAGCAAAATAACTCAATTCTTAGTTGAGAAATGCAATTATATGAAATAATCTAAGTTAATTAATAGTTGCATATGATATTCAATTGAAACACAATTACACAATATTAATTTAGATATGCATATATTCTTCAATTAAAAAATACACTTCTATGAATCCACTCTTGAGTTAAAAATACAAGAGCATTACAAGATTTCAAAATAAAATAGCATATAGCTAAGGACAATTACTAGGCAAATACCAAAGCCCATCATTGTGCTTATTCATATGGGATCTTTTAGGATATTATCTAGTTGCCAAGTACCTATCCATGCCCAAGGAGAAAGGGAGGATGTCACAATCCAAATGACATCTCTATACCAAGTTCATGACATAGTGCCAAGATGATAGAAACATACTTACCAAAAGACACACGTTGAATTCATGATTGAGTACCTATCTAACATTCACCTTTTAGCTACCCACATATGTTGTGAGACAAAGGTGCCATGACAATATATATATATGTCAAATACATGACACATGCCAATCTAGTGTCCTTGTAAGTGAAAGCACAACACTCTAACATACAAGTAATGCATGATAAGAGAAAACCACCTCAGGGCATTCATAATGCATGCCAATCAACGATATCCCCCTACCACACATGTGTGCAAAGCATATACACGTTCACACAATGAGTGATAGTACATGATTGGCACATTAACTCTCATGACATACATATGTTGAATTCACCGTGCATGCTAGTCCTTAAATGACCCTTCTATCACACATGTGTGTATGTTCAAGGGTCATTTACATCGGGTATTTGCTGCTATACAATGACCACTCTTTGTTGCCCTACATGTATCTCTTCTCGGAACATAACCCTTCTAACTTCCTCAGTCTTTTTGGGCTATTTATGCATGCGGTCTTCTCAAAAGGTAACGTCATTACTGGTACACTTTTCCTTTTCTCGGGATCCCATAATCTATACCCCATTTCATCCTTGTCACCATATCCTAGGAAAGCACATTTATAGGACTTTGGCTCCAATTTGCTACATTGTTCATTGCGTATGTGCACAAATGCCTCACATCATCCGAACATTCTCAAGTATGGATACGAAGGTGGCTTGCCCGACTACACTTCTTGAGGGACTCCCCCCCCCCCCCCCCCCAAAGACCCATTTGGAAGAGAGAGAGAGAGAGAGAGAGAGAGAGAGAGAGAGAGAGAGAGAGAGAGAGAGAGAGAGAGAGAGAGAGAGAGAGAGAGAGAGAGAGAGAGATTCTCTTTGTTTTAAGGCTTGGGTCTCGTATCAATGTTGATTTTTGATGTACATGGTCCAAACTCGACTAAAGCACAAATAGGATGGAGCATGGGACCTTTAGCCCACAACAATATGGAGCATGGGATGTTTGGGCCACAATAGAGATAAGGGTGATGAATCCAAATGGAGCAATTTGGATAATCACATTTCATATCAAAAGACGTGAATACATGGGTGAATGAGTTTCATCTAAAGTTTTTATTAAGATTTTATGCACTTTAATTTTTTATTGATTTTTTCTAATACTTGTATTGTTTTTATTTTGGAGCTTAATATTTTGGGCCAAAATCCACTAGCTCTTATGAGATAACTTATAAGCATAGATGGATGCATTTATATGAGGAGGGCACCATCAAGGAGAAAATTTGGTGTGAAATCAGGGTATCTAGAATTTTTTAAATTGCTCATTTTGTCATACATTTGAAACTTCTTCCTTATTTCCAACTTTATATTTTCCACATTATAGGGGCAACATTACAATTAGCTAGATAGAGAGAAAGAGAGCCAAGCAAGGGGCAATGAGGAGGAGGATGAGGATGATGATGAGGAGAACCATGAAGAGGAAAGTGAGGAGGTAGGGGGTAATACTGATGCCTCCTTAGATGAGTTATAACTTATGTCAATAGTACAATAAGTAGCTTGTTCAATACTCGAATTGATATAAATATCTTTGTTATTCTTTTGTGTACATTAATACAAGACATGGCTCACAATCCATATACATAATCATGAATGTATTGCTTGGTCATTCTCATTCTTGTTTTGTACTGTCATTGAATGTTTTGTTTTGTTGTATCAAACTATGTTTTTTTGTGTAGTTTTTAATCACTTGTGGGTTGATTTGTATAAAAAATGCCCAATGAGCATACAATAATGAGTTAATAATCAACCCATAGGTATGTAACTAACAACTCCCTCTTCTTTTAAAAATTTTCATATATTGTATCTATTTTAGCATATGATGACATGTTTAATAGCACCAAAAAATCGTAGACAAAGGCATATAAAAGTATGTTTAAACTGGTGTGAAACTACAATCATAGTGCATTAAAAAGCATTAAAACTCGCACTTAGCCTTCATAAAATACATGTGAATTTAGATACGCAATTTTTGACTTGCATCTAAGTTTGAGTGTAGATGTGCCCATAAGTTTGTTTTAAAAGTCAAAAAATACATCTATGTGGCTATCTAGAAGCTTATAATCCCTTGTAGTGTAGGTGTAGAACTTCATAAACTTACAATCGATCAAGCAACCCTTCAATGTCCATATGGATGTTTTCTATGCAACATTCGATTCTTCTAGACAATTTTTTGGCAAAGATAGTTAGGTCCTTAAACAAAACATATTTATTAAATGAGCTTTGACCATACTTTTCAAGGTTTGTACTGTATATAAATATCCAATTCACCTAAATTTTCTAGATAGAGGTTACTACTACAATGCTTATGCCTCTTTTGTAGAACACGTAGTTTAAAATTTCATACTCTTGTCATCAACCTGGCAATTACTCCTCAACACTCTTGTACACCCTTTCTCTACTACATTTGATTCTTTCTAGAATATAGTTGACTTTTGGCTAACTTATAGAGGTTAATGCTACAATGTTTATGCCTCTTTTGTAGTCTAACACTTAGTGTAAGATTTCATACTCTTATCATCAACCAAGCAATTACTCCCCAACACTCTTGTACACCCTTTCTCTACTACATTTGATTCTTTCTAGAATACAGTTTTGACTCTTGGCTAACTTTTTCAAATATTTATCAAGTTTCATTTGCCTTTGACACCACGAGCTAGCTCTTTTGTAGATGATGTTTTGTTAAGTGGAATGTTCTCTTTATCCAACATGTCAACATTTTTCCCACAAACATAAGGTTTTTCTTATAAGACATTTTCCCACAAAAATTATGGTCACAATTGAGCCTTTGTTGAGATTCCTTCCTTTGAGAACCTTTAGAAATATTATCATTTTTAGTAGCATCAGTTTATAGATCAACATTTTAGAATCCATCTTCTCTTAGTGCAAAGGGGAATTATTGGCAAAATTCCCAATTATTTTTGGGCAAACATAGCAAGTGCCAAGGAACGGGGAGAATTTGACATCGTGTAGAAATTTAAGGCTACTTCTATCTTGCAATTTAAAGAATCTTAGGCGGCCATTTGATTCCATAGTGCCATAGTCTTTTGGATCGAGGAAAAATGGAAGGGCATCTAGTACCATACCAAGAGAAGTGGTAACATTCTTGATCTCAAACTCCAAAATAGTGTATAACAATGGAAGAACATCTAATGCCTTACCACAACATTATAATAATGTCTTGCTAAAAATCTATATTGCATGGAATGTTATAGGAGCAGTGGCAATTTGTGCAATAGAGAGACATAGAAGAATGTAAATGTTTTGGTAGCATCCCATTTTGGAAGGATTTTGGATGTTTAAACTTGTAAGTTAGAGATTTTTAAAGAGCTGCGTAAGTTTGGGTCTACTTATAGAGTGATCTATAAGGCACTAGGGAAAATTAGCAAAATCTGGACAGCTCAGAATTGTCCCTACCATCAGGTGGTTGATGTCAATACTAATGTAGTTTCGCATTATCAAGAATAATCTATATTGCACTAGATATATCGTGATCATTCGTTCTTCAAAGAGCGCAGTAATGTAGTAAACCAGCGGGAAATTCATCCTGGGTGGAGACATTATGCCTCATGAAGGCCATAAGGATGCGTGCATGTACCTCTGCACCCCATTTTCCCTGTACTGACGACTCACGAGGCTTACGGCCCACGGAGAAGGAGGAGCAGCATGCAGAAGAAGCATGTCAGACGTCGTAGCGATACCTATAGTGGACACTGGACTGGACGCTATTTGGAATTCAAGGAGCCTAAGGAGAGAGCGTATTAACGGATAAGTAGACAACAGAAGATGTCAGACTCTAGCTAGCTGTTTAGATGATGAAAGAGAGGACGGCGTCGGACGGAGGACTTCTGCAAGCTAATAAGGCATCCAATCCATCGTGTCTTTGTCACACAGGATCAGGAGTGTTGCAAGATACAGCTCTTGTGTGCCTACTTCATGTAGGGGTACGTCGTATATAGACTCTTCTGCAGAAACAAGGTGGTGAAATTTGAATTGGTGTACTGTGTTCGACTGAGTCCAGGGGTAGACGTCGCCTCATTAACGCTCAATGTCTCTCCTCATATAGCTTTGTACGTGCGATGGTGTGACTGTACGTCGATCTGCGCCTCGCGGCTTTTGGTGTCGCTGGGTGGACTCTGGAGTCGTGCCGTGCCGTCTCCCCCCCCTTGCATGGCCTATATTCATCGGAATTTGGACCTCATAACCTAGTTCAAACTTTGTACTCCAAGAGCCTTTTGTGTACCTAATGCTCCTCACTATAGCACTTAACTTTTAAAAGAAAAGCTTTGCATTGACCTGTCAAAGTGGAGAAAAAAGATATGTTTTCTTTTTTTTAAATGGAAGCTTTAAAGTTGTATTAAGATAAATCAAAAGGTTTACAGCTGGTTAAGGGAGTGTTGCTTCAAAACGGGGAAGCTACCTTGACTTGAGAGTACAGATTATCAGCTTTACAAAACATAAACGATCTGAACTTAAGCATCAGATGTGTTCATCCTAAGATTAGTGTCTACATCATTATTCAACCTTCTTCTTGATGTCCAACAGTATGGCTGCCACGTCCACAGTGGAAACTGCTTTCCCTAGTCCCTCCTTCAAATTGTCTTCATGCTGCTTGAGAATTGTTGCTGCATCTTTCTCAGCCTGAAAATAAAGATCAAATTTAAGCCCATGAATAGGGTCCAAATCAGTATTTTCAAACGTTTTCTTGTTTTTGCTTATCCATATGTTCCATAGGTAATAACTTCTGATCCGATTCCATATTGGGGGAGGGAGTCCATATATTTCCCCCAGTAATAACTCCTTCTAAGTGAGTTTAGTGGGGTGATACTTGAAGACAAGGACCTGCATGAAACACCATATGTTAGAATTTTTAGGGCAGTTAAGGAATATGTGAGGGATTGATTCTACCTGTTGGCCACACCTTAGGCAAAGTCCATTCCCCATAAAAACTTTGAGTGCTCTCTCATTAGTCCAAAAACTTTTGAGAGTAATGAGCCACATTAGACAAGACATCTTTGGTTGGATTGAGGGAGCCCAAATGTTACCGAACCTGTAATTCCACTGTACTACTGACCAATTAATATGCCATATGTTATTTAGTTTAGAACAAAGAGGAGCATTGCTTTCTAATAGGTCTGGAAGGGGTAGAAGAGGTTTGTCCCCCATAAAACAGATTCCCCTGTGATTGAAGTGGTGATTAAGATTAATCATTGTAGACATGTTGGGTCCCCACAAGAGTACCCTTTCAGTTAACAATTCCAGTTCCTGTCTTTTTAATTTGAATTTTTGTTTTAGTTGTGTTCCAGTCATCCACCTTTTTAGGGCTGGATCCCAAATGTCCCTCCAACTTCTAATTCCTTTCTTGAAGAGCTTGTGGGCTAAGTTGAGCTGATTGTCTGGAATGGCTCCCTTAAAGAAGCTGAACCAGATGGAGTCTTTGGAACTCTAGGGCAGGGTGAGGTTGGGATGGGAAGAGGGGATTAATAGACTCTTGTACTTGAACCAAGCCTCCCAAAGACCTTTTGCCAAAGGAGAGCAATCTTTAGCTTTCAGTTTGACTAGACAAATAGTTATTGTTTCTGGGTCTAAGCCTTTCCATTTTGGACAACCCTCTACCTAAAATTTGTCAGTGGCTGCCTTTAGTAAAGTTATCCAGACTTCTTCTTTCCTTATTGTTGAGTGTTGAAATGACTTGTTTTTTGGCTAATTTTTGTTGTTTTTGAAAGCTGAATGGTTGATTTTATGAAATGATTGATTGGTTTGGAAGTGGTTTGAGAGTGTTTTGGATGATATTGATTATGTTTTGGAAGTTCATGATGTTTATTAGTGGAGATATGAGGTTCTGTGATGTTCTGATAGGTTCTGATTGGTTCTGTATACCTTCTGTATAGCTTCTGTTTTGTTCTGTTTTGTCTTGTTTTCTCTCTGTATGAGGGATGGATTGATGATTGATGAAGATTGAGATCTTGTGAAAGCTTATTGAATGGTTTTTGAGAGTTTGGAATGGTTTGAGTATGAGTTATGAGAGTGAAGTGACAGTGGTGAGCTATGAAAGGACACTGTAGTGGCTCTGGTGACTCTTCATATCAGACATACCTCTTGGGAGGGGTATCCATGACCTAAGAAGGATTATTGTGAGTGATTATGAGAGATTGTAGTGAGGAGATGATGTATTATTGATGGAGAGAGAGAGAGAGAGTCAGAGATAGCCAATTCTACTAAAACAGAGTGATTGTATATGAGAGATTGAGAGAGAAGACTATGAAGATATTGAAGATGAATACTATGTGATGTATTTCCATTCAAAGTGTTCAAAGAGTAGAGGAAGAGAAAGAGAAAGTGAGAAACTCCATATCCATGAGCCTTCGGGCTCTCAAGCTCATTCCTTCATTTCCACACACTAAAAACTGAAAAGCACACACACTCTACAAGATAAAGTGACCTAGTGTAGATGTAGACTAGACTGACTAACTCTAGTCAGGTCACTAACTGACTACTAACCCGACTTATTTAATGTAGTCATATGTAGACAGCTGTACACACTAGCTGTCATAGATGTCCGTCATAGATGAAGACACACTGACGGTGAGCTTGATTTCTAACACTCCCCCTCAAGCTCAAAAGACAAAACTCAAATCATCTGCATCACTCCAAGTAGCTGTCTAAAGTGAATGAACTTATCTTTACCAAGTGATTTGGTAAAGATGTCTGCTACCTGGTCTTCAGTCTTCACATGCTCCAAGTCAATCTGATCTGCTAAAACCATTTCCCTGATGAAATGGTAGTGAACCTCAATGTGTTTTGATCTTGCATGATAAACAGGATTGCTTGCTAACATAACACTGCTCAAATTGTCACAGTACAGCTTGACTTTGCTGTCCAAGTATACTCCCAAGTCATTCAGCAACTTCTGTAACCACTTAGCTTCACAGGCCGCTAAGGCCGCACCACGATACTCTGCTTCCGTACTGGACAATGCAACTATAGGCTGTTTCTTACTCTGCCAACTGATCATGCAGTACTACCCTTTTTCCCTTGGCAATTAACTTGCAACCATTTCCATACTCCTCAATGAAACACCCATCTTTGTTGAACCTCACTTGCAAATTCTGTTCTGCCATTTGACCCACAGATAACAGATTCTTTGTTATGGTTGGTACATGTAATACATCATGCATGCCTTTTTTCTTGCCATCAGGCATCATAAGAGGAACAATCCCTTTATGCTGTATGTCATGTTGGGTGTCATCCCCAGTACATACATGACCATGTGTACCTGCAACCATCTCATCAAACCACTCTCCATGCGAGGTCATGTGGTTTGACGCTCCAGAGTCAATGTACCATCTGTCATCTCTATCATGTCTCGATGCATTTTTAGATACATGCTGCATGGCAAAGAGTCTATCAACTGACTCATCATGAGCACCACTGGAAGATGCATAGTGCCCATGCTGTCTGCCCTTTGCCTTCATATCTCCTTGCTTCTTGTAACCATCCTTTGCAATATGCCCATACCGGCCACAATAATGGCAGTCCTTGTCCCTGTTGGACTGATCAGACGACTGCCATAAACCAGAACCACCACCTCTACCTCGGGGTGATCTCCCCCTGCCTCTAAACCCACCAGATTCACGCTGGCCTTGTGTATTTGCACCATGCCCATTACTCTGTTGCTGCTACTGTCCATAAGTATTACGAGTGTCACCACGACCTCGAAATGAACCACGACCTCTAGATCCTCTGCCACGCTGGCTAGAGTACAACATAGTGTCTCTACTCTGAGATGCACTAGAACCTGTATTCAAACCAAGTTTGACTTCCTCATGCAGCAACAAAGCAACTAGCTCTTCCCAGCTAGGGGGCTCTTCTCTTACAGAAATGGAAGTGTCAAAAGCTTTGTACTCTTTGCCTAAGCCATTCAAAGCAATAGCAATCATATCATCTTCTGATACACTTGAGCCAATAGTAGCAAGTTGATTAGCTATGGTCTTAATCTCCGTGGTATACGTCTGGATGCTCTTGCCATTCCTAGACATGTTGTTGAACTGCTGTTTCAACTGGATCTTTCTTGCATGTGTCATGGTTCCATAATTTTTCATCAGTCATAGCATCAGATATACATAAGGAAAACCAATGCAGCGCCTTGCATGCTCTTTCATTCCATAGCCTGTAGGCTCTTTTCTATTCATTTGTTGGATTGTGTGCAGGTAACTCAGGAGCAACTTCATCTCCTGTACATAAATCCCAATAACCTCTACCAACCAGAAAGTTTTTCATTCTCAATTTCCATAATGTAAAGTTCTTATTATCCAACTTCTCTCCAACTATCTGAGTGATATTGTCAGTCCCATGTGCATTAGCCATGATGCAATAGACTGTCTATCAAGTGCCTGACTCCCTGCAGTCCAATAAGTATGACTGACTAAGTTCAGTCCGTAACAGCTTATGATAGTTTTCTGCACTAAATTGCAGAAAAACCAGGGTATTTCAGCCCACTGACACCCCAAAACAACCCACAGACAAGTGGTCTCAACTGTAGATATAACTGTCAATACATAAGCTATGTGTTTGCTTCAGCTTAAGCTTCTATAACCTCACTGCCAGGGTACATACATGCAGTCTGAAAACTGTAAACTGTGAGTAACCAGCAGCAATTTCAAGTCCAAAACTGAGTGGTAATCATGTCATACATGTTCCAAAATCTCCCAGATAGCTGCTAGTACATTTGGCAGTCAAGACATGATCATAAGGGCACAGAACAGTGCATAACCAGCACATTCAACAAATTCAGTTGTAGGTTGCAGTCAACCAGAATTCAGCATACCAAGCTCCAAGCAGCTCCAAAATGTCTTTTGACCATGTCATACATTTACTTTGTAGTGGCAAGTTCAATACATGAGCATCTGAGTAGGCATAGACAACCTGTCTTCATTGACCAATGGCATAAACCTCATGAGCTGTTTGTAATTAACCAGGACAGTGTAACTGCATCTACTTCAGCTTCAAAATTTAGTTTTCAATGATGCTCATTGCTTGCTTCAATTCTCCATGCATTCAGCATGTATAGGCCAGTTCATATAGATGATGGAACCCCTAAGATGACCTGTATTGCTTCAGTAATGCACAATACTTGTCATTGACTATGTATGACAGTTTTCAGCCTGTCAATGATTTTCAGATCTGAGTATTCTGAGCAAAAGATCTCAACTCCAAGACATTTGATCCAATGTATACATGCTTTCACACATTCTTGTGCTCCAAAGATGCCTTCTGAGTATAGTACAAGGCTCCTGTGTGTCAGTAATGACTGAATGCATGCTGTCCATTCATGTTTACAGTAGTTCAGAAATGATTACAGGTCTGTGTCTGTCACTCCAGCTCATAACAGAGCTCCCACACAAGCATTTACTTCTTGCACACTTCAAATACCTTCAATAGTGAGCATACATGCTCTATGAACCTTGTCCAGGTACCCCACTGAAGATTGACAGGTTGCTGTCCACTCAGATCAGCAGGCGCAGATCACGCAGAATTCCTGGCCTTGTTTTCAGCTGGTCCTCCTCATCATGAGGCTCAATGACCACTTGCAGATGCTCAAAGATGCCCACCAAGGCTCCCAGGAAGACCTCAACCACAATGATAAAGCATGGAGTCCAAGATGAGCAAATGCATACCTTGATAGAGTAATGGCAGCCTGTTCCTCTTTTCAAAAGACCTTGTTCTTCAGCTTCTTCAAGTCTTCTTGACTTCCTCCTGCTCCAGAGAGCTCAACCTGGCAATGCTCTGATACCAAGTTCAAAGAGTAGAGGAAGAGAAAGAGAAAGGGAGAAACTCCATATCCATGAGCCTTCAGGCTCTCAAGCTCATTCCTTCATTTCCACACACTAAAAACTGAAAAGCACACACACTCTACAAGATAAAGTGACCTAGTGTAAATGTAGACTAGACTGACTAACTCTAGTCAGGTCACTAACTGACTACTAACCCGACTTATTTAATGTAGTCACATGTAGACAGCTGTACACACTAGCTGTCATAGATGTCGGTCATAGATGAAGACACACTGACGGTGAACTTGATTTCTAACACAAAGATGGTGTATTCCTTTGCTTTCTTTGTTATATTAATGGATTTTGTGAAGATATTGAAGAATATGGTTGATTCTATCAAATCCGTGGGAGATCTACATGATGCTGCATGAAGATTTGTTGTGCATGGTGTTCTTTTCTTCATTGTGATAATATAAAACCTAATAAACAAGATTGTTGATATTACAAGATAGATTTTCTTGCAAGAGAATTCCCTTTTCCTTGGTGTTCCTCTTGGGGCTCCATGTTTTTGGTGCGCAGCCGGGGAAACTTGCCACCAACAAGCACCAGAACAGGCTGAAAATGAAGGAAATGGCATTGCCAGAAAGAGAAGAATTCAATGGATGTTTATAAAGTTCCTTCTTCCACTGAAGAGTTGGAGTTTCTCATAATCAAAGCCACTTTCCACAAGAAGTTCATCCCACAATGGCGGAAACACATCACCATTATGATGCATGCTCTATGTGGTGGACAGTTTCCTCTTCCTGTTGAAGCAACAGAAACTTGCATCTTGGTGGCAAACTGTTTGGGAATAAACTTAAGAGCAGAAACAGAGAGAATGACCATCCATGGAAGATTTGGCATTCATTGAGAAGTTTCCAGACATCATCAAGTGGGAGATTGTGAAGAAGCTTCAGGAGTCTTGGTCTGTAGAGGTTCACAAAGACAAGGAAAAGAGTTGGAATTTGTTCGTGGATGCTCAACAGCAAGATACATGGGATGCTTGGTGCACTGATAATCTTCTGTTTTTCCAATTAGCAACCCACTGGAAGTTGGTAAACAAAGTGTTTTTCACAACATACACTGTTAAAACCATCAAAAGCTGGCATTACTATGATGATGGCACCACCACAATGCTCAGACGTATGCATTTTGGCACCTTCAGAACCGAATACCTTCCTCTGTGCAGTGGCATGAAAGCAAAATTCAGAGGCGTTGAAAAGGAAGAAGTAGAAGAAATGTTGGCAAGAGAGTCCTCCAGAGACTGAAGCCTTCTGTTATCCCTCTGTGGAGCACTAACAACATAGTGGAGCCAACCCCCTGATGAATGACACAATAAAGAGGCAAGCGTTAGAACGAGTCTAGAGGTACGTGAGAAGAGAGAAAGCAAAAATCAAAGCTGAGAACGAGCTCGCAGCAGAAGCCGCCTTTGATGCCCTTGCGGAACTCTTTACAGAAGTCCCAATGGCACATCAAGCCCTTCCTCCTCCTGCTGGAGGTCCACTTCCAAGCCAGATCCGTCCTGGAAATATTGATGACAGGCCAGCGAATGTAGTCCCATTGCCAGTTTTTAAGGGAGAGTACAATGAAGACCTCGATCGTCATGTAGCAGAGTTTATGGTAGCATGTGTGGCTAACAATGCCAAAACCCCTGAGCATTGGTTAGCAATATTCCCCGCCACTTTCAAGGGCGCGATATTTAAGTGGTATGAGAGACAAGCAGCAGGAACTTTTGGCACATGGGATGACCTGAAGTTGGCCTTCCTCACTAAATTCAGGTGTGAAGGTTTTGAAGAGCGGATGCGAGAGGAATTTATGAACCTAAGTCAGTCCTCTGGAGAAAGAGTAGAAGCTTATGTCTCACGAATGGAATCCATCCTGAAGAGATGGACTAACCATAATCTAGATGATGGCATTCAGAAGGGGGTGTTTCTCAGAGGATTACAACTAGAAGTCCGTAAGTTTGTGGAGCTGCAAAGACCAGCCACATTGCAAGCTGCAACAGAAGGTGCAAGACTGTACGATGAAGTAGAAGCTAGATTGGCGATGAATCCAGGAAGAGGAGTCCTACCTCCTCTGATGCCAGGAATGATGTACCCACCAAATGCAGTCCCAGGGACAGTCCCCTACCCCTACCAACAGATGCCCCCAGTATCACAGTACAGTGCACCAAATCCACAGCGGCCACAATCAATGCCTTAAATGATGGTTCAACCACAACAACAATGGTCCCAACCAATTTCCCCAATGCCAAATCAGCAGCAGCTGTGGAACCCTACCAATTGGAGCCAACAGCCAACAGTTCAAACATGAGCTCTGAATCAGAACCAGAACAGAGATCCCTCTGCGCCAGCCCAACCTGTTTATGCAGTGATTACAAAGACTCCTCAAAACCCTACTGCCAGTACCTCAGGAGGAGAAAGCTTGAAGGATTACTTATCCAACTCAGTTGCAAATATAAAAAACGAGTTGATGGATGTGATTACAGAGCAGCTACAGACGCTGAAAGTGAATACCGCCAGCATATCCAATGTGGCAGGAGCAGGAAGAGATGTGATGCGGTCAAATACTTGGTGTGGTAAGTGTCATCAAGCAGGCCATTTAGCCACTGAATGTACACGAAAACCAACCATCCCTGGAGCTTTCTGTTCCTACTGTTTGCGGAAGAACCATACAGAGGATATTTGCTCTCTGAAGGAGATGCATGATAGGAGAAGGAAGGAAGAAGATGCAAGATTCAACTTGCTGGAATCCAAAATGACAATACAGGATATTGGACCCAAGCCTAGAGAGTCTGGTCCTAATTTTGGTCCCAGAAGATTTCCATCCAAAAGTTACATAGGAAGACAGTCTGGCAGTGGTCAGAGATCAGAAGTGGAGTGTTACAAATGCGGAGAAAAGGGACACATTTCACCAAATTGTCCAAATCCCAGAAGGTCAGTGGATTATAAGCCTTTATGCAGTCGATGCAAAGGAGAAGGCCACACTGCAAAAGACTGTCCAAGCCTAGCCCCAGTGAAAAACAGTGCTACTGATAGTCCGGTCAAGGCCCAAGAGCCTACCTCCAATTTAGTGGAATTGGAAGTTGCTGCCATCACGCGTGCAAAAAAGAAGGGACCACCTATCCAGAAAGAAAATAATCCTCCTGCCAGAACAGTGAAGTTCAATCTTCCACCAAAAGAACAGAACAGAACAGAGCCTGACAGTGCCGTACAGAGCACTACAGTGCCACAGAGAGTTACAGGGACAGTTCCAGAGACAGGACCAGAGGTCCAGGAAATAGAAGAGGAGGAAGTGCCACAAGTGGCAGAAGAAGTCCCCATGATGCCCCTGTTGGAAGAAAGAAGGAAAATGAAAATGGGTGTTGCCCCATTCCCTAACTGGTTAGAGAAGCCCGTGGATCCTATTAAGGAATACGATCTGGTCAGAGATCTAGATACCTTTAAACCAAACCTCACATTTCGACAATTATTGATGGTTGTCTCCCAGTTGCCGCAAAAGGTTCAAAAGTATACTGACAAGAAGATGTGGATTAAGGATTGCTCCCTCAACAGCAACAAAGTCCAACAAAGCTCCAGAGCCTGTCAAAGAAGTGGACGTGGCTAACGCCTTCCTAGATCCAGGTACCCCAGAGACTGGCGTGTGGATAGAAGGCTGCTTCATTGCAAATGCACTGATTGATGGTGGGTCATCAGTAAACATAATGACGGATGTGACAATGAAGGATCTAGGTCTACAAGGTGTGCAACCAACCCAATGGCTCATCAAACTGGCGGATCAGAGCAGAATCAAGCCTTTGGGCATTCTCCCATATGTGAAGACTACAGTGGCTGGAACAGATTATTAGCTAACCTATCTAGTGGTGAATCCAAACTCTTATGGTACATCCTACCCTCTGTTACTGGGCAAACCATGGCTTTTTGAAGCCAGAGCAAGGACGGATTAGTTCAAAGGAACCTTGACCGTAGGTAGAGGACCCAACAAAGTGGTGCTGAAACTATATGGTGCTCAAAAAGGACATGGATCCACCTCCTTGGAATTATCTTTTGACTCCCCTAATGAGGCTACAGATGGAACATCAGCAGACGAAGATGCTGTCAAACAGATCCTTCCCAAGAAAATAGTGGTACGTTCCTTAACAGTGGATACTGTAAGCCAACTCCCAAAAGATGCAAAGCCATTGTCAATGGGTGAATACTTCATGCCTGAACTAGGAACGATTTCCGAAATCACTTCTGACACTGAGATAGAAGCATGGATGTACTGCTCTCCTTGTTATATGGCCATAGCAGAGCTAGAGACAGAGGCAGAAGATGAAACAGAGAACCTATTCTTCTCTTACAGAGCTCCTACAGAGACAGAGACAGAAGAGGATGGAGATGATATTGAAGAAGAAGGTTATGAAAGTGAGATGGAAGAGTCTATCCCACCCGAAGAGGATATATATAAAGAAGAAGTTCTAGAGGCATCAGAAGCAGACGAGCTCACGCTGTGGGATAGAATGGCGATGGTACCATTTGGTCTGGTAAATGGTATGTATCTACGAGGAGACTTGTTGATTCCAGATGAAGTGGATATGGCTTGGTATGTGGGAGACGTGGTTCTACAAGCTGTTTTGTATGTCAACCATTTGGAGTTGCACATAGATGACATGTTTCAAAGTTACTCCTCCAAAGTGGCTAATTGCCCTGATAATTCCTGGCATACCATGATTGATTCTGTGGTCCTGAATCAAAGAGAGAACACAGCCCCTACCTATGTCCAAAATACTAATCAACTGAGGTTGGATCTCTTAGCTTATCTTTCCAAACATAATCCATGTGATTCTACATTTTTTTATGCCTATCATAGAAGATCTACCTTAGGACCTTCTGTTCCTATCCTACTGTATTACCAACAAATGGCTCACCGTTATGATATATATCTTTCCCTCTGTCAATCCAATTCCACAATTATCTTACCCCTTCTTTTCCAACCTCAAATTTTTCCTTAAATTCCTATCTTTACATATTGTTCTTTTATCGAGGATCGAGTATTTTCCCCTTCTCCACCATGTCCTTCTCCATCCATTCATGTACCTTCTACCTTTCCTATTTATCAGTTAATACCCTTCTTAAGTGATTCCCTAAAATTTTCAGCCACTCCTTCTTTAAATTATTCTTCCTTTTATGATTTTGCCTACCCCTCACTTCATCCACTTTTCCTTATTCCACTTCCATCTCCTGCCACTTCTATATCTCAACCACCTCAGTTGGTTAGTGACTATGACGGGTTTGATCATCAAATTTCCAGAAGAAGGGGATCGAGCTCGAATGATTCTCTTACAAGACCTTAGATAAATTGGCCAATAATTCCAGGGGATTGGACAGCTGCCAGTCAAGCATACTAGAACTATATTCATTTTGCTCAGCAGTATTCACAGTCTTTAGATCCTTCAGTGAGATTAACTGCTCATTTTGCTTGGTATCTGGCGTATATGCATAGGCATTCTCATAATGATTCAAAGCCTATTCCAAAGTTGTGTATGAATGTCAATGTGAGCATTGATTCCCAGCAGCTAGATATATTGTATTTTCATGCCCTTTGTTTGCCTAGCAGATACCTTGTCCTGTTGGAAAGGATGTGCTGTCTTTAGTTTTTTCAAAATCCTCCCAAGACATTTGTAGATGAATCTTTGTCTATGGATCGTTTCCAAAATCACCAATCTTTTAAGAGGGATCATCTTCATTGATACCTTTTCCAATGTATGGTGGATGATTTTTAATGAAAATCTCTCTTTTTGGAGGAGTCATTCAGATGGTTGTGTTGTGTGTAGTGTTTGTGTTGTGGGTTAATTGATGTCATAAGATCGTGGTGATTGCCTATTGGATTGGCTTTCGTGCGAGCTACATTTTTGAAGAATTGTGGTGATGGGGTCGTGGTTGGAGAGTTGAAGATGCTGATGCAGAAGAAGAAGAAACCTCTTATATCCTTTACAAGTTTGTTGTGATTTCTAGTTTGATAAGAAGTGTTAATGTATAAAGGGTTTTTCTTTCATTGTATTTTTCTATCAGATACAGGTGATAAGTAGGGGTCGTGGTTGGATGGATTGTTTTTGAAGATATATTGAAGATCAAAGTTGAGCTTTTGAATGAACTTGTATTCCCTTTTTCCTGGGTCGCGAGGACGCTTCCTTATTAAGTGTGGGGATATGTTGAGTGTTGAAATGACTTGTTTTTTGGCTGATTTTTGTTGTTTTTGAGAGCTGAATGGTTGATTTTATGAAATGATTGATTGGTTTGGAAGTGGTTTGAGAGTGTTTTGGATAATATTGATTATGTTTTGGAAGTTCATGATATTTATTAGTGGAGATATGAGGTTCTGTGATGTTCTGATAGGTTCTGATTAGTTCTGTATACCTTCTGTTTTGTTCTGTTTTGTCTTGTTTTCTCTCTGTATGGGGGATGGATTGATGATTGATGAAGATTGAGATCTTGTGAAAGCTTATTGAATGGTTTTTGAGAGTTTGGAATGGTTTGAGTATGAGTTATGAGGTTTTGATGACCTTCTGTAACCTTCTGTAGGTCTTCTGTAGAGCTTCTGTCTCTGTTCTGTAATTGTACTGTAGCTGTTCTGGTACTGTACTGTGACTGTTCTGTATGCTTCTGTACGTGTTCCGTAGAATGTATGTGTAGCTTGGGAAAGTTTTCTAGCCTTGGAAAGAGGTGAATACAAGTGCAAAAGAGCTAAAAGAAGTGAAAGAAGTAGCTGCTGAAGACTCAAGTAAAGACTAGAGTGAAGTGACAGTGGTGAGCTATGAAAGGACACTGTAGTGGCTCTAGTGACTCTTCATATCAGACATACCTCTTAGGAGGGGTATCCACAACCTAAGAAGGATTATTATGAGTGATTATGAGAGATTGTAGTGAGGAGATGATGTATTATTGATGGAGAGAGGGAGAGAGAGTCAGAGATAGCCAATTCTACTAAAACAGAGTGATTGCATATGAGAGATTAAGAGAGAAGACTATGAAGATATTGAAGATGAATACTATGTGATGTATTTCCATTCAAAGATGGTGTATTCCTTTGCTTTCTTTGTTATATTGATGGATTTTGTGAAGATATTGAAGAATATGGTTGATTCTATCAAATCCGTGGGAGATCTACATGATGTTGCATGAAGATTTGTTGTGCTTGGTGTTCTTTTCTTCATTGTGATAATATAAAACCTAATAAACAAGCTTGTTGATGTTACAAGATAGATTTTCTTGCAAGAGAATTCCCTTTTCCTTGGTGTTCCTCTTGGGGCTCCACTTATGATGCTTCTTGCAATCCATTTGGCTGCCAGTTTGTCAGCTAGAATACTAGGATTGGGAAGACCAAGACCGCCTGATTTCTTAGGTGTAGTGCACACAGCCCAAGATACTTTAGGTACTTTGAACTTTTCCCCATCCCCACTCCATAGAAAATTTCTCCCTAGTTGCTCTAGTTACTTCATTCCTGACTTAGATGGTTTCCAGCACGTCAAGAAGTAGATTGTGGTTGGAATTAGTATGTGTTTCAGAACAAGACATCTTCCTACCATATTGAGCTGCAGACCCTTCCATTTTTCAAATTTTCCCCTGATTTTTTCCAAAACCCAATCCCACCTTTGTTTCATTGATATCCCAAAGCCCATGGGTATACCTAGAAGTCTGAATACTTTACATGTTTCAATCTCCTTACACCCTACAGCCAGGAGCCAACCAGGACAAGGACTGATTAGTGTTTTAATTCTTGTTTTGTTTGGATTAATCACACCAGAAGCCTTGCAAAAGGTTTGCAAGAAGTTCCAAAAATCTACTAATGAGACTGGATCATTATTTACTGTGCTATTTGTATCATCAGCAAACTGGTTGAGTACCATATCTTTGTTGTTAGGGAGTTTAATCCCTTTAATGTTGCCTTTATCAATCTTTGCTTGAATGAGCCAACCCAGTGAATCAGCTGCAATGGCAAACAGAAGGGGAGCAAGAGGGCAACCCTGCTTGATGGATCTTCTCAAGGGAAAGGAATCAGTCATCTCCCCATTAATGGCAATTCTTGTGGAGGCATTACCAAAAAGAGTACTATCATACTTGATGAACTTTCTACCTAGCCCCATATCATGGAGGGATTGGAGGATAAAATCCCATTCTAACCTATCATAAGCTTTGTCAAAATCAATCTTGAAGAACACAAAATCTTGGTTGGATTTTTGGGCATGTTCAATGCCTTCCCATAGGGCAATTATTGAGTCTAGGATATATCTCCCTTTAATGAACCCTTTTTGTTATTTTCTTATCCAGTGATCTAGCAAATCAGATAGCCTTCTAGCTATGGCTTTTGCAGAGACCTTATATGCTGATGTGAGACATGTAATGGGTCTCCAATTGGCTACGAGTTCTTTATCATCTCTCTTATGGATTAACTTGACTACTCCTTCATTGATTATGTGGGGTAAGGCTCCAAATTTCAGGGATTCTCTCCATACCATGAGAAGGGGGTGAATAAGAGAATCTTTAAATTCTTTGAAGAATTCATTCGGAAGGCCATCAAGCCCTGGGCTTTTCCCTGATGCTAGAGAGTCAATGGTGTCACTGATCTCAATAACTGATAGCTCCCTATCCAAAATCTCAACCAAGCTTGGAGGGACAACCTTCCTCCTAACCATTGCTATCTTAGCCTTGGTAGTGGTCTCTTCTTGTGAACTCTTTCTAGAGGAGATAAACATTTTAGAGAAAAATTACTTAGCTATAAGGAGATTCTCTCCATTGTTTTGGGCATGTGTGCCATCTTCCCTTCTCAACAATGGGACGAAGTCTCTATCCTTTTTCTTTTTAAGGACTTGGAACATGTCTCTGGTGGGTTTGTCTGCTTTGCCAGTCCACCATTGCCTAGTGAAGAGTTGTATGTCCATAGCTTTTTTTTCTTCAGCAAGATCTAAGTTCTTGTTTAATTCTGACTAGGTCAGGCTGTAATTGGGTCTCCCCAGCCTCTATCCTGATCTCCAAAGATTTATACACTGAGTATTGTCTAGCTCTATGATCCCTAGTCTGCTGTACTTTTTTATTTTTGACTTCCCTAAAAAATTGTTGAGTGTCTTTAATGGCTTTAGCCATGAATGAGCTGGGGAGACTGTTTGCTAGAAGGCCATGGTCCAGATTCCTTTGATAGTGTCCCTAACTATTTTGTTTTGAAATAGTCTGGGGTCAGTATGAAACCAGCCAGCTTTTATTATTTGGGATGAGTTAGAGAGGACTAGCTGAATAGGCATATGGTCAGACATGACTAAGTTATCAAGAGCTTTAACTTTGAGATTGACATAAGAGGCCAACAGACCTGCAGATATGTAAAATCTATCAAGTCTAGCCTTTCGGAGATAGACTCCACTTTGATTGTTACTCCATGTAAATCCTAGTTGCTCACTGACATCCGTAAGCCCATGATAGGCTTTAGTTACCAGCCACTTACTCTTTTCAGTTCTTACAATACATGTTCCCTTTTCCAAATACATGTCTTTTGTTGTTTCGGCCATATTGAAGTCCCCTGCAATGATAATGGGGCAATTGATGGCCTGAAATGAATCCCAGAGCCTGCCTCTTTCAGCAGAAATATTAGGGGCATATACTGAGACAATAGCAAATTCATCCTGATTTTTAAAAAGGACTGCAAGCCAGTTATTCTCTGTCTATCATAACCTTACATATTTGATCCTTAATTTTAATGGAGACACCTATGCAAGTCCCCCCCCTCCTATTGGTGTGGTTTGTCATAAAGCATTCATACTCCTTAGACACTGTCGGCAGGTTTTTCAGTAGAGGGGGGCCTGACACTTTTAATTCCTGTAGGCAAATAACATCGGGGTAAATGGCACTAACTTTAAGCCATTCCCTGAATGTAGTTGCCCTTTTGGGGTCAGTCAACCCCTTGATGTTATAGGACACAATTTTAAGTTTATTCATTTAACAAAACTATGTTTTTTTTTGTTTCCCTTTCTTTCGAGGACCCTTTGTTTGACCAAATGGGTTACTAGCACTTTGTTCTACACTTGAGTATCTCCTTTTGGCGTTTTGTATACTTCCTCCCTCTTTGGTTGGGCTCTCAGTAGGGATAGGACTGAGAGGAAGTTCTCCTCCCATTGGAAGTTCCTCTTCTTCTACCTGAGTAAATTCTACATCTTCATTTTGTTCATTAAGGTTAATGTTAAAGTTTTCTGAATGTATGTAATTCTCATTTGTTTGGGTTGCCTGCCCTTTGTTTTCAACCTGAGTTTCTTCAACTATAACATCATCAGAGTCTGACTCTACTGGAGCAGTCTCTCTTTTTTCACTAGTTTCCCCCTTTTCACTATTCTCTACTAGTACATCCTCTAAGTTCATGAGAAGGGGGGAGTATCTGTTATTGTAGGTGTTTTTGCCCTTGCTGATATTGTTTTGTTTCTGGGTTGACTGATACTTTCTTTTTCCCTTCGTGTTGACCGATTGGAACCCATCATCTTGTGGGTTAATGGTTTTAGGAGGGGACTTCTCCTTGTTGGGTTCTGGGCTCTCTTTGGCTTTCCATTCAAGGCAATTTCGAATGAAGTGTCCCGATTTGAGACACTTGAAGCAAGCATTTGGAAGATTCTTGTAAAGGACAGGTTGGTCCTTCACAAAGTTGCCCTCTGAATCAGTAATCAGCAATGATTCTATTAGGGTTTTGCTAAGGTCAATCTCTATGAGTAGTTGAGGATGCCACCACGGGTTGATGTCTGTGTAGGGCCTTTGTCCTAACAGTCTACCTAGGGGAGCAGCTAGGGTTTTCAAGAAGGGATATAGGTTCAACGGAAGGTTTGGGAATTCGACCCAAATTGGGACACAAGTAGGTTTAGGACCAGAGGGTTCGAACTCAGGAGTCCATTTGAAGAGGGACAATGGTGAGCTTCTCAGCATCCATTGTCCATGGCTTAATAGGGTTAGGGCTGCATGCTCGCTCTCAAAGAGGAAAAAGAAATAGTTGTTTGGGAGGTATTGAATAGCCATGGGTTTCCCACCGAGTGATTCCCAATTCAGCTTGACCCAGTTTCAGAGAAATTCCATGGGGGGGCATGCCCCATGACATAGACCAATAAGTGCTCTAGATTGATAGGAAATTGTGTACTTCTTCAACTCCAAAGCAGGGACTGAGAGACAGACTTTTTTACCTGGCATACCTGTTGGATTTTCTGCCTGCCCATATTCCGGAGACGCTTTGGGGGGGTGGTGGAGTCTTGCAACCCTTTTTGAGCTCCTGATTGAGTTTGATGTTCACCTCGTTGAGGAAGACCCTGCTGACCTTGAGGAGTTGAAATGTTGTCAGCTCCTTCAGCTTCTTGGAGGCTCTCCCTTTGATTTGCGGGGCTTCTACTATCAAATCCTGCCAGTTGTTCTGCAGGACCTCCCAGGTGGATGGCTCCATTCCCAAAGGACAGTCCCTCTCCACATCCTCCTGAATATTGGCTTGCATGTTGCCCAATAGGTCCGAGATGCCCTTGGCTTGCATATTGAGCAGAGACACCATTGAACAATGGATTACCCAGTATTTTGGCGAAGGCTCTTTGTAGGGAGCCCGCCATGCCAGGATCATGATGATACAGAGAAGGGGGTGTCGTCTGCATGATGGGCACTGACATGGTACCAAACTGTGGCAAAGCATGGGAGGAGCTCTGGGCCAGCATCCCGAGAGGCAAAGTTACCTCCGCTCATACCCTATAAGGCGACACGAGGAAATACAGTCCACCCACAAGCTTCCTTGAGTGCTCCTTCCTCACGCATGCAATCCGTCGGTCTTGTTGTTTTTCGAAGAGGGGCCAACCTTCAAGTTTCGGCTTTGGCTTCATATGTTTTGTTTTGTTTTTTTTTTTTTTGGTAATGCGCACTTGTTTATATTTCAAAAAAGATAAAGTAGTTACAGCATCATTGGTGATGCAACTGGCATTATGCCATAATACTTAGCTTCTACCAAAAGAGTCCAGTGTCTGAATATCCAAGACTTCTTCTTACATACTCTATGGACAAAATTTCTACTTTGTGTTCCACATTCCTATCAAGGAGTTCTTGTTTCTCTCAAGCCATAGAAACGTCAAGGCCACTCCTGACATGAGGCTAATCAGGTTCCAAGTGTTGTCATCAAAGTCTAAATGGTCTGCAAAGAAGACATTTGACATGATCCCAAATTCACTTCTCAAATTGGCCCCTTTAACCATTTCTCAAGAATCAGCCATACGGGTCTCACGTGCATACAATCCCAAAATACATGCTTTTATGTCTCCTCTGCTTGGTCACAGAATGGGAACAATAATGGAGAGATCCTAATATTCTTTGTGAGTCTAGTGCGCAAGGGTAGCTTCTTTATTAGAATTCTCCATCTCATCACGTTGACTCTAAAAGAGGGAGATGCTTTCCAGACATTGCAGACTCTCCTCTTCCAAGTCGATATCTTTGCCAAGGGACATTCCTTCCTCCATTTATGCTGCAAGGTCATCAGAATGGCAGGTGAAGGAGTCTTAACATCCCTCGTTTGTGTACAGTGTGCCAAGGATATCCCATACGGGCTTTCTAGATCATATAGCATATAATCATTCCTCTTAAACAACAGAGGTCAATCAGTCATCTCTGTGTGATTGCAAAATAGTTTGCAGCCAGTCAACTTCCTTGTCATTTAGAAAGACTGGGAAAAAGATAAGTTATAAGTGAGACAAGCCCTCATCATTTGTCACATAGAGATTTTCCCACCAAGTGAGAGGAGATAGTGATACCCTTTCATATCAAGCATACCTCTTGTGGGGAGGAGTGCCTTCACAACCAAGAAGGGGATTATTGGTTATTCTTGGGTTATTTTGTTTGTGTTTTTTACTTTTGAGAGAGAGAGAGAGAGAGAGAGGGAGGATAATTATATCATATCAATTCTATGTGCTATATTTGAGAGATTGTAAGAGAGATGCTATGGAGAGTCTAATCATTGGTGGTTTACCGAAATACCACGTGATCTATTTAGACTATTAATTTCCTTCTCTTTGGATATTTCTTTTGGTTCAAAGTTGTGGATAATAAAATGAAACATAAGTGCTTCATTGATCATGTATCTAGGGGGGATGTGTGCTACAATGCTACGTGGTTTTAGTTTCTTGGTTTTATTTCCTTATTTGTAGAATATAAAAGAGAAATATTCCCTCCCTTGTTGATGATAACATTATATATTTTCTTGTAGCATTTGTATGGGTTCCTTGGTGTTCTCTCAAGAACTCCATGTTTTTGGTGCACAACAAAGGAAAACTACCATCAACAAGCACTCTAACATGTTGAAAATGAAGGAAATGGCACTATTACAAAGGGAAAAAAGTAATGGAAAACCAAAGAAGACATTTATTAGCAAAGTAACTTTTCACAAAACATTCATTCCCTAATGGAGTCTACATAATGACATTCTAATGCAATCATTGAAAGATGTATTGTTATCACTCTCTATCGATGCAAAGGACATTTATGGCATTATCTTGAAATATTTGGAAGAAAAATAAAGAATTTGAAGGAAAAGAAATGTTTGGTGATGGTAGATTTGTTCTTCATAAAGATCCACCAAACAATATCAAATAGGAGATTGTGAAGAAGCTTCAAGAGTGTTATTTTAGAAACATCTCGAGGGGTTCACTACATGTAAACCCTTTATATCACGTGTATTCAAGGTCTATTTAAAAATACCCTTATTTGTGTATTTCTGTGAAATAAAACATACCTCTTTTCTATTCAATCTACAAATGACCATTTTATATGGCACTTCTTTATATATAAAAACTGTGTAAAAATGTTACTTTTAAAATCTATTTCTTGAACCCACGTGATATGCTTATATGACCTATAATAGTTAATGAAAGCTAAAAAAATGAATTGGGCTTTGAGCACTTGATCTTAGAATTGAATAGTTTCTCTAGGAAAAGTAGAATTTCACCCATCTACTTCTCCTTTATCTCCATGATCTTGAATTTTTCTTCCTTGGAGTGAAAGGAGCCAAGTTCTTTGGTAGCAGCTACTTTGGCTTTCTCTTTATAATTTAGTTCCCAAGCATGAATGTCTTTTTAAAAATTCCACACAAACAAGACTCAAGAAATCATCAATCACCTTGTGATTGAACAGTTTTCCATTGCTATTGAGCTAACTATGAGTCTTCTAATGCTAATTCAAATGGTAGGTAGAATATGATTGGCTTCTCCTAATCCCAATTTCTTCCAACTTAAGAGTGTAGGGATGATGAGGGGAAAATAAGCCTATGGATGGTAGATAACAATTTTCTATTGAGATGGCGACGGATAAAGGGATGGTCTGTGGTCTTTATTGCTCATTTGTATGAAGAATAAGCCCTATTAGATTGGACAATACGCCCTATCAGAACTAATGGTTTTATTAACAAGAGTTCCAATTTACCAAACAACATTTATTGAGTTTAGTGATTAGGTAGGCATTACTCCTTGGAAGGTTTGATACTGACAACAAAACCAATCAATCATTCTAGTTGAAATGCTTGAGATTGACCAATGAGTTAAGTTGAATAAAGAAAGGATTAGAGTTAGCATTTTTACTTTTCCTACTATTTATAAAAGCAATGTCTTTCGTTTTAAGCCCATGGATTCTTCTTAGGATGTTTTCCATCTAAGTTTGCACCAAGGGTTCCATATGTTCTCAATATAAGTTTTTGAATGCATCTTGATCTAAAGTTATGTTTCCATGCTTGGAATCCAATAATTGGTGTATTGGGATGAAATTATGTAAATATAAATATAGTATTTACATGTATGACATATGGGACCACTATGTTCATAGATTTTTTGATGAGTGTAGTCAGACAATATCTTTCTGTATATCTTGTTTAAGGCATATCATAACTAGCATATGTCCTCTCCCACCTAGAAGCATGCTTTTGAGCATAACTAGAAGATCTTTGTATATATGGTGTACCTATAGAAGTGGCACCTACTACAGGAGTGCTACCCATAGATGGTTGAGAGAATCCAGGTGTCACAAGAGTGGTTGTGCCTATAGGTGTAGCCACTATGGGCGATGATCAATGAATGGGAGGGAAACACTGCATCTATATCTTTGTAGTAGCCGTTAGAGCCACCCTCCACAAAACCTTGTCGGAAGTGAGGAGTATCAATTTTCCATGGGGTCATAGCATCTATATCTTCACACTATCCATGAGAAATAGTTCTAGTACAATGAGGAGAAGAAGTCTTTGACTATCTATAGCATCCACCAAGGCCATCACCTCCACCAATCGAGTGAGGCATACCTAAGTTCCCTCTCTCTACAACAAACTTGGAGTGTTGACTATGCCTATTAGAGTTCGATGCATCTGAGCATACTGAGACAAAATGCAAGGATGGCAGTGAGATAACTTTGCATCTACTCTATCTCTAAAGTGCACTATATGTTATGTAGATATATATGCAAAAATCCCCATACATCACCTCATTTGTGAATGATAAGCTATACTGCTCTCTAGACCAAGTATGGTGACCTACCAAACCAAAAAGAGATACCAATTAATTCAATGTAGAGGTGGAAGTGAGTACAAAAACATATATATGTGGACTCATAGGTGAGTTAATATATAATAAATTACCAATATAAACAAGGAGTCAATGACTTTGATAGTAAGCTACCGTAAACATGATCAATTCTACGACTTTATAACATCATCTTGGCATATTTCGGCATATATCAAAAGGTCTATGTGTAGATCTTCACAAAAAGGAGAGTTTCATTTTCTCTCAAAGAATTCTTGTATGCTCATCTCCTCCACTAGTTGTGCTAGACTCCCTAAGCTTGTATTACATGTCGTAAGTCATTCTTATCTTCCACTTCTTGCAACAAGTCCTTTTCCCCTACTTGTAAGCTCTCCTCATCTACACTAAGGACATTGCTTTCATCATACACTAGAGTTTTAAAAAATGTTATAGGCACAATATATAACCAATGAGATTGTTATGGGCTAGGGATATTGATGTCATCATACACTTGAGCCATCTAAAATGTTGCAAGCACAACATACAACCAATGAGGTTATTGTGGGTTAGGGTAGAAGATCACTTATATGGAATATATTAAGAATTAATCATCGATAAAATATATTTGTGGCCTTCAACTTGCTATACTGAAAAGAAAAAGCATATGCACCTTCTCATAGTGACATAGCAAATCATTCCACTTCTTCTCAGAATCTACCTCTAAGAATCCAAGTAGCCCTCATCAAAGGATGGCCCTCCCTCCTTCCAACACTTCTTTAAACCAATACACATAAAAAATTCATTAGGGGAAATATGGACTAAAAAAGAGCCATTTAGATTAAGAGTTAATGACTCTCTTGATGACAAGATATTTGAGGTGGATCAATGGAAAGAGTGGGTGGTGTGTAAATTTTATCCAATTTTTCCCACATTGGACCCATCACTCATCGTTTTTCACAAAAGTAGAGTGGTTTGGTCATAGAGGAATCTTATATTTGTATTTTAAAAAGATGGTACATCTCAAGGAGCAGCTTCTTGACTGCCACGTAAAGGTTGATGGGAAAAATGTTAAACTTAATCATTGAAAAAAATAAGTTTATGAATGTTAAAATATTGAGAATGCATGCTATGGAGGATCACTGATGAGCAAATAAACAATCGTAATGAGGTAGAAGCATTGACAAAGAAGAATAACTAATATTATCCAAGCAAAATGCAAGTACAACTGATTGATAATGATTGATGGAATGAGTGTGGGGATCAATGCCTTTTATAGGCTTACAATAGGCGGTATTGGTAGGTGGAGATAGGTGGAAAGTGACCATGGTATTCACCAACTCTCGTTTTAATAAACCATACATACATGACCTAGTCTAAGGCTTTATTTACAGTATGTTTCTTTGCCTTATTTGTTCCAAACAAAGAGACATTGGTGGATGTGATTGTACATTTCTCAACACCCCTCCTCAATCACAACCGGAAAAGACACTGAGTATACAGAGGCTGTCGTGAGTAGAACCTTGCTAAGTGTAGACATGGAAGAAACAAAGACAACCATACAAAGCTAGATGTTAAGTTACAAGGCCTCACTAAGTGTGTAGAGGCTCTAGTGTGCAGACGTTACATGAGGAGTATAGGAGCTTATGGTGGGAACATTAGGCAAGTCCACATGTTAAACTTTAAAATTTTCTATAAGAAAATGAGCTACAAAAGAGGGACTAGTGAGTCCTATCCTTTTGTTCTTGGGGTTCTTCTTCTCCTTCTTCAATGTTGTCTTCATCTTCTTTGACTGTAGCAAGATATGCTCGTTGAGACCTTTTCTTAGCATAGCAAAATTTCTCAATATGCCTAGTTTTCTTACAAAAGTCATAGACTATGCTCTTCTTCCCTTTCACATAATGGAGTTGTTGGTCTCCTCTTGGGATGATTGTTTCTCCTTTGTTCTTGATCTTCTTTTCCTCTTCCAAGAGAGAGGCTTTGATGTCCACAAGTTTCGGCTTTGGCATGTTGATTAATGTGGTAAACACATTATCAAACTCAGGTGGAAGACTTTTGAGAAGCACTCCAATGCAAATGTATTCATCTAGCTTCAAGTTGATTCCTGCAAGTTGTGTCAACAAGCTTTCCATATAATTCAAATGAGTTGCAAGTGAGGTATTACTTTGCATGTTAAGCCTAAAAAATTCAATCAGTAAACCATATTTTGAGGATTTGGAATGAGCTCCAAATAGGGTTTCTAATCGATCCCATGTCGCATAAGAAGTTTCACAATCATCAACATGATGAATGTAGCTGTCATCAAGTTCAAGCTTGATAATAACTTGAGCCTTATCATCATTTTTATCCCATACGACTGAAAGTGCAAATTCCCTTGGTTTCTTCTCTTGACCACTTGTAATTGACCACAAGCCTTTCTTCATTAGGATCAGTTTGATCCTAGTTTGCCATATATGGAATCCAACACCATTGAATCGGGGTGTCTAAGAGTCTTTGCCCATTTTGAGATTGCAAGATCAGCAGCAAATTAGCTCCAAAAAATTCAAATTTCAGTTGAGCACAAGTACCAAGAAGCACTAGGTGATTAGTATCAAGAGAGACTAGGTGATTTGGTGACTATGACGCCCTTGAACTTGGAATCTTCAAGATCTTGCAAGTCCAAGTCTTCCCCTCCTTGATTTGATGCTGGAGTTGCAAAAAAAATTAGATTTGATTAGAGGCAAAGCGGATTGTGTTAAATTTCATAAGTGTTGAAAGCACTAGATGAGTGTCAATGGACACCATTCTTGTATTTTCTTGGATTGAACGTGAATCTTCAAAAAAAGTCTCCTTCTTGTTGGTTTGATGCTTCAAATGTTATTGGAAACTAAGTAATAGCTCTAACGCAAGTGGAAAACAACTCCAATTGACTGAAAAACTAAGAAAATGAAGGGAAATAGAAGCTTGATGTTGAAGGAGCTATGGCTTCTCAATTAGGGTTTCAACAGCTGTCTGATTTTTTGTTGATTGCAGCACATAGACCCAATCATTTTACAAACCCTCTGAGATGCAGATAGATTGGTTGTGTGGCTTCAATTTCCCTATGGTCTTGGGCAGCATCATTGCATGTGCAGGCGAACTAAGAGGGTGCATAAACTAGCAACGACTCAGTAAAGGCGCAATGTTGGATAGTAGAACCACAAATGTTGGGGTTTGGCGTGATGGGAAAGAGCGCCCTGAGTTAGGGAGTATTAGAAACCACGAGCTAAAACAGCTCGGAGAGGGAGATTCAAGTCCTCCATTGAAGATGGGTAGCTATGAAGGTAGGTGAGAGATTCATGGAAAAGTGGAGGGAGCCAAAAATTCAAACTGGAATGACTCAATTAGTGGCTTGATGACTCACTAACTTAAAACATGCTCTGATACCATGTTAAAATATTGAGAGTGCATGCTATGGAGAATCACTGATGAGCAAATAAACAATCATAATGAGGCAAAAGCATTGACAAAGAAGAACAACTAATATTATCCAAGCATAATGCAAGTACAACTGATTGATAACGATTGATAGAATGAGTGTGGGGATGAATGCCTTTTATAGGCTTACAGTAGGTGTTATTGATAGGTGGAGATAGGTGGAAAGTAACCATGGTATTCACCAACTATGGTTTTAATAAACCATGCATACATGGCCTAGTCTAAGGCTTTATTTGCAGTATGTTTCTTTGCCTTATTGTTCCAAACAAAGAGACATTGGTGGATGTGATTGCACATTTTTCAACAATGAAGCCCATCTTGGCACAAAATTTTGGAGCACACACCACATACATATAGCCCACAACCTTTTTAGACCCCCCCATAAAAGAAAGCCACCGTCACTACTTCAAAGTGTAGGGAATTGAATCTAGGACCTCCCACTTATAGGCCCTCCATCATACCATTAGGAAATAAGGCCCAATCATATTTAAGACAGGTAAGAAAAAAAACATAAACATAAACTTGGGCTCCCCTTTTTCCCTTTTTTAACAAAAGATCACCATTCTCTTGGTGAAAACCACTCTTAGTGCTCATCATGATATTCAATCCCACTACCTTATTTGAATTAGAAAAATCTTTTCCTAATCAAATTCTTATGAGGCTCTTTTTGAGTCCACGTTTTTCCTAATGTCATGGAAAAGCTACAATAATCTACTAAAATCACACTTTGCAAGTTTTCAAAGTAGTCTATCTTATCCATACAATATTCAAATCTATGACATGCTATCAGCTTTCTTATTCAAACTTCATCGCGATACCACAATCTATCATTGAGCATAATTTATCAATGTGCTCTACTAAAAATTGTTGCCCATGTGACTACGCTATATGGTAGACTTTTATTGTACATTGAAACTTGAGGGTTAGTTTTCACTCACACTTATTGGATACAACAATGATGAAAGAACACATTTACCTTTAGACTACATCCCTTGGAGAAGTACTCATCTTATGTGACTACCTCACCTTTGTGTGATGCTCTTATTAATGCATCATGCAATGTAATATGCCTGCCTATCAGCTATCCAGGCATGTTTTTAGCGATCCATTGAGAGACAAATCTAAGCAACACTTCTCGGCACTCCCATGGAATGTTACGGGGTTTGTTGCCTAGGGTTTCACGAGTCCGTCTCACAACAGAATGTTTGCGACCAAACCCATTGAGATCGACTTGAATTTGGATCCCTAGTGGTCAAGTTCTCCTGACAACATTCTAGTGTCGAGGCCCTGGACATCCTACTTCACGCAGAGATACCAAGCCAAACCAGATCCATACCGCACTTGGTTCAAAGAGAATGGGAAATGAGAGGGATGCACTGCTCAACCTCTCTACTTGTAGGGCATAGTCCCATTCCGGTCCCCTAAAATGGCATGAATTGGGGTTCTAACCTAACAATTTCCAAGGGTTGTCGGTAAAACCTTGTGAGAAGCCTCCCAATTCTCTTGGACCACCCTGCCATAAGGCAAACCCGTCAGGGTTCCACCCAACACCCGCTTCCCTCAATAGGCATTCTTTAATTATTTAATTAGGTCCTACCACATTTATGTGTGACATTTAAAATCAACTTCCTTAATTAAGCCTTTTAGGAATAGGGTTAGTTCGCGTAATTTACAGCACAGACATGAATACAGAGCAAGCAATCCTTTGACAAACAAGTTTCTTAACTTATCTTCAGGTTAATCTTTGTCTCCTGCACATACATGAGAAATTATATGTTCCTTTGCCCTACAGAAGTAGTTGGTCCAAATCACATGGCACCATAATTTCCATCCTTTATCTAGAATAGGATCTTCCAACATCACAGATGTTGAAGCCACGAAGGTCTTCGACTCCATTCTAGACTTGGCAAGGGATGTCTAGAGCTCCACTTGACCCGCAAGATGCCTAGGAGTGAAACATTATTTCCATGGTTGACCTTTTCACCACACTCAACCTTTGGCCCATGAATCAAGTAGTGCCCTTTTCCGGTTGATTCGTAGTGCAATCTTGGAGGTGATCCACCCATGCAAAAAACATTTCCTTAATTAAATCATTTAAGAATCAAGCACAGTCAAGGCAGTCAGCCCTAATGTCATCTTTCAAGAAAAACATTCATTTATCCCCATGGCAATTTGTCCCCACAAACCCCTGCCATGAATTTACCATCAATCACAAGCTCTTGGAATAATCATCCAAATGACAATCCAACAATCAATTGAATGTAAAAGCATTTAGGATGTTGTTTGATCAACCAACAAACTAATTGTATTTCCAAACAATGTAAGAATAGACACAATAGCATTTTCATCTGCATATTCACTCTCCCCCTTGGGATCTAAGAGCGATACTATGCAAAATTTTACTTAACACTCCTTTCCTTTGGCTAAGGCATATGTTAAGGTCTCATATAACTTTACAAGATGTAAGTTCTATTGATCACTTGCATTGATCAACAACCCAACATTCTTCCCGACAAGTATAAAAGTATTGGTTTTTCCTTTGTCTTAGGGTTTCCTGCTCCTGGCTTTGAGGCCTGGAGTTGTTTGTATCTAGCCTAACCCCCGAATTGGATTGATGAAACTAGTTAACAGAATGATCTCAAGGTATCTTGGTTTTAATCATTTGATCATTGCTTGTACTAACTACGCACATCATCAAGATCCCAATCTATCAATTCATAATATTTGCAAGAGCTTGGGAAACGACCTAGAGTTTCTTAAAATGAATTTCCTTTAGACTAAGTTTCTTACCATGCAATCCATCAAGTGTGCAAGCTACAATGTACACCTTCAATGTGGTGACAACATACCTACTATTTGCAAGAAAGGGAATTTGACAATACTTTGGAACCTTATATGTTGTTTATGCTATGTATGAATTTATCACATAGCATCTAAGTGCAGTTAACTTCTCTTGATACATGCATATTGAAAACTCAATATTTCAAATATTTGAGATGAAATTCATCCTTTTCAATAAACTATTCTCATGCGGTATACTACGGACCCTAATGTACCTCATGCGAGAATCAAGCAAGCATCTAACAACTTAGAAATGTATTATTCATATCCAGTACCTTAGTTGTATTGGCAGTGACACCCTCACCCGAAGCTTCATTGTTGGTTGTGGGTTTTCCATCCGCATGTGACATTCTCCATTATGGAGCCATTCTGGATCTTCCTCTCTTTAAGTGAAACCCCTGCATGGACTTTAGTAGCCTCTTGCTCAAATAGAAGGGGGGGGGGGGGATGGGGAAAATAGGCTCGCAAGGGATAGAGGAAAAATAGGTGCATGTGGTCACCCTTTAAGGAGGGGGAAAAAAAAAACCTTCTACAATGTTCTCTCTCTCTCTCTCTCTCTCTCTCTCTCTCTCTCTCTCTCTCTCTCTCTCTTTGCGTGTCAGCAACTGGTTGAGGCATCCTCCTTCCCTTTCCATGGGGGGGAAGGGATAGTGGTTTTATAGGTGGTTGGGGGGCGGGGGGGGTGTCTCCCCCGGGGGGGGGGGTGTCTCCCCCACCCACCACCTGTTGTCAATGTGCATGGCAACGGGGATTCTCAGCCTCTCGCGGACTAGGCAAGGTGGCATGGGGGGTGGCAAGCCACGTGGCCTCCCCCTCTCTTCATTATCTTCTCCTTCCACCCTGGCACTTGTTTAGCGTCGATAGCAGAGGGGGAGGAGATTAAAAAATTTGCAATAATTTTTATGAAAATTATAGGGGGGTTTATTACATGCAAACACCTCATACGCATGAAGCATAGTAACTGCCACTATCAAGGAAGAACTATGACTAATAGTGAGTGAATTGATCTCCCAAGAGCAAGCCTCAATGGGTGGGAACAACTAGGGAAGAAGCAGGAGAAGGATTCATACCTTAGGAAGAAGAGGATCGAACTGCCATGGAACCTTCAAGCTAACGCTCTGTCTCAGGTTGAAGCAAACTAAAGGGAAGAGCTCCTTGATCTCAATTCTTATACCAATTTAAGGAAGTGAGCTTGGAGTAGAGACACACAAGTGAAAGCAAAAAACTATGGTGGAGAGAGAGAGAGAGAGAGAGAGAGAGAGAGAGAGAGAGAGACTCCAACAATCAAATGTGACACCAATCTTCCCTTATTCAAATGTGTGACCAACGTTCCCTTTTCAAATGTCATTGAAGGAATAAAAAATAAAGTGATAGTGATGGGTGCCCACCACCTACAATGTACAAGTATGCGGATACTATCAATGTAACTAATACAGAGGTGGCTAGGCACAAGCACCTTTACCCTCAACACTCAAAAAATTGAATAGATTGCTTACATGTACTATGCCAAGTGTTCAGCACACTCCCTGTTGTTGCAACCTCGTACCTATGAAGACACTTCTCCATGGATATCCCATTTCCAATCACCACATATGTAGTTAGCTGATCATCATTCTTGAGGGTTTACATCAATCTATTGTCTATATCCATTATCACAAGCCACTCAAGGTGGGTCTATATCATGAGCATGCTTGTGGGTAAGCACTTCTTAGAAAGACAATTTGTCTCCACTTCTCCTTACCTTGTTGATGGAATTGAATATGTCATTATCTCCTTCTACAATATGCACTACACTAAGTTTGATAACTTATAAATAATTAAATGTATTTTTGGAGTGAGAAAACCTACATTAGGGGAGATTCGGACTCAAGTTTGGTGGGCCTTTTTAGTTTTAGAGAGAAAAGGTCTCTCAATAGGGTGACAGCTACTGTTATGATAAAATGAGAGTTGTCCAATTTTGAAAACTTTAATCTCATTTAAATATTTTTAAATAAAGCATTTTGAGATATTTTTAGAGAAAAATTTTGTGGAGGCATAAGCTATAAGAGGTATTGGTACAATTAAAGATGCTAGATATATATATTTCTTATCAATCGCATATAGCCTTGTAGTCTCCCAATCGTTTTTCAAAATTCTTGAATAATAGACCCAAATGTATTCCCTCCATTATGATATTCCTCTCTTTTCCTTCAAATCATTCCCTTCCTTAATGGAAAACTCTTGAAGCTTGAAATTGAGATTGATACGTCAAGTGCGATCTCGAGCAAGAAAGTGTATACCCACCCTTCATTTTTACATAGGATTTTCTATTCTCTCTTTTCACTCGACGTCCTCTTCTTCATCTTCTATTCCAATGGAAGCTTCACATCCTGAATGCCCTTTGTCTTCTATTAGAGCAATCATAATATATAACCATTTTAACCTTGATAATAATTGGTGGATTCCTATTACCATCCTTATTGATTCTTGGGCCATGTTACTAACAAACAAGAGAAAAAAAGTGTGAAAATAAATTCATTAACACTTACAAGGGGCGACTTAAGGATTTGAAGCTTGAAATATTGGAAAAAAAGTCAAGGAGATGTTTATACAATGTGCATATATGCACTTCGAATTACACTCGCAGAACTAGCCACCATGCAATAGACCAAAATGCAAGTTTAATAGAATATTTCAATAGGTTTCACACTTACTTTTACATTTTAAGAGTTTACTAAACTTTGTCTACATTTGCATATACATTAACATCAAACCTCAAAGATTTATAACTTGTTGAAAGCATAGCTGGAATCTTTGGTGCATTCCATGGCTCTATTCACAAGCACTTGTGCAAAAAGGCATCAAACAAGTCATTGGCTGAGGAATATTTTTTCTTTTATAATAATTTTCCAATGCACCATCAAACCATGAGATGATCTCTCATGCCTCTTTCACTTCCAACTCTAGATAGCATAGAGTGGCTAATTTTGGATTTGGAATCATGTGAATCTTTTAGATTAAAGATTCGTACACATATTTAAAGATATATGCAACCTAATGTAGTGAGTCAATAGGTGATGATCATAGTCTTCATAGTCATTACATGTTTTCACATACTTCTTTTATGATAAGAAAGTTCAAAAAACATCATCAATGTTCATGTGCAAATCAAAGAAATGCATGGACTTCTTAGGTCAAAGTTGGGATTCAAAAGAAATATGTGGGATTATATCTAAAGTGCAATAGAAATCGATTGTCTATAAATATATGATTACATCACAAAATTTTATTTTGACTTTCAATTACATGAGATAGCATTATGTGGATGGAAAGCTTGTAGCGATTGATCAAGGACTATAGAATGACATTAATAATCCTATGATCATGTTAGAGGTTTGATTAGAGAATGAGCTCATAACAATGCCTAGTGTAAGGGAAAATGTCTCCTTACGTCAAGTATGAATAGACCTAGCAAATGTTGTTTCTACCCCTTTCTACCTCTCCTCTTCTTAGTGGCAACCATTTACCATCAGGTAAGGACCTAGCAAATGTTATTTCTACCCCTTCCTCCTTCTCCTCTTCTTAGTGGCATCCATCTGTTCATCAGGTGAGGAGATTGTTGCTCTTCTTTAGAATGACAATTTCACCCCCTTGGTGCCCAACAAAGTCATTACTAGTTCAAGGGTATTAGTGGGCAGTATCTCATCTCCTATTTGGAAGTAGTTATGCCAATTCCTATAGGATCGCTTTATATTGGCATGCCTATCTAAGGAGCTTTTTATTGTTTATGTGAAGATCCTTGAGGGCGTGAAGTTTAGTTGGGCACATTTCCTTTTGACAAAGATGAATCAACATTTCAACAACTTGAGATCTTAGGAGAGATTAGTAATTTTTTTAATGGAACCTTCCTCTAAAAGGTGATTACATTTAAGCTTTCCCCTGGTGGTATTCATGTTCTTGATTCTTATGCTACTCTTGTGCAACCTCCCCCTATAGTTCCTTCCCCTCCTCCAATGCAAGAAAAAACTGATGAGGAAGATGAACCTCATACCACCACAGTGATCCATAGAAAATTTTCTTGCTTACAGAATCCTTTGGAACTCACCCTCATAAGTAAATAGCTTAAAATCAAGAACTACCATCAGATGACAAAATCAGACTTCTATATCAAGGAATCTTGAATATCTCTAGCAACAACTAACTTATTTTTCATCAAAAGCAATGGATATTTTTTGACCATTCGACAAATTAGTAGCTTTGGTCATCTCTTTGTGAATATCACTTAGAGTGGCTCTTTTTGATGTTGAATCCTCCAAAGCTTTATTCAATTGACAAGTCAAGGAATTCAACATTTCTTGCAAAGAGGTATAAACTCCTATATGCTTAGCTTAGAGAGAAGAAGTCATCACTCTCTTTAGTGTTGCCTAGACATTGGAGACTATCTAAGAAAGCATGGGCCTCAGACACTGTTGTTTCAAAAAATAGTGAATTTTGAGAATCAAGTTTCATATTCCTTTGTGTTGCAAATAGATTGGTATAAGAAAGGAATGTAGGAAGAGAACTACTAGAAATAGTAGGCATAGGAGGCTATATAGAAGAAGGATCACTAACAAAAATAGAACAATATTATTCCTATTCCTATTGATCCTCCTGTTGTTTAGCCTATTCCATCTGCTTTTTCTATCGCTCTCTTCAGATTTTCTTTTTTTCTTTTCCTCCTTCTCTAGCATCCCCATTGCTTAATATTTCCACTTTCTATGATTTATGCTATCCCCCTCTCCATTGTTTGATTGTGATTCCCTTACCTCAATCTTTTGATTATATAAAGCTTCCTCGACCATCAATCATGGATACCAGTGGATTTGGCATTGATATAATTCATCATCAATAGTGAAATTTAGAAGATTCTTTGAATGAACCAATTTTTTATTGGCATGTTATTTCAATCATGGGGAACTTACTCTGCATGTTTACATTCTTATCTTCCAATTTCTCAAGTATATGCTCACTCAGAGGATATTTATGTGAGACTATGTTAACCTCAGTTCAAGATGGCAGAAATATGAAGCAAAAAGCACAGAAAAAGAACAAAGGTGTTAACCTCAATTCAAGATGGCAAAAATATGAAGCAAAAAGTGGAAAAATGAATAGAAAAAGAACAAAGGCGCAAAGGCAGCCCCTAAAAGCTAAGCTGAGGAGAAAGTGCAATTTTAAATAGAAGGTGCCTCAAAAAACTCAAAAAACTCTTGTAAAAGAGCGCCAGGCTTCCTCTTGTGCCATTTGTAAAAGAATAGACGAGTGTAGGCTTAAGGCATGAGGCAAGAAAAGGGAAATAGGAAAAAGGACCTTGCCATAAAGGCCGGTCATGTAAAAAGGGATGGGCTCCCATGAAATTTTAGGGCTCGTATATAAAGTTCAAAAAGTGAATGGAAGCTCATTCTTGGGTGTGTGGCTAACAAGAGACCTCTCTCCTTGTATTCTTCTATTTTCCTTATTTGTGTGTATGTGATATTGAGAGAGGGAGATTGAGAGGGTGAGGGAGTGAGCATGTGGGAGTGAGGGATCAAGAAGGTGAAGCTCTTCACCATTCCCCCTTCTCTTCTTTTTTCTTGTGCACGCACAGCTATGGTGGATGGAGCTTGAAGGAGGGGGCTTGAGGATGCTTGAGCTAGCATCTAGGATCGTGGAGCTACCGGTGTGTGCGAAGGAGGAGGCAACTGATTTTGGCATCGAGGTAAGCTCACTACATTCATAGGTTTGGAGGCGCGTCGGCTAGGTGAGAGGTAGCCATTAGAGCTCCTTGGAATGCTTGAAACAATAAGCAGTCCGTGGGTCTTTGCGGTCGAGCGAGAGCTCCCACATTTTGGTTCCATTGCTGGGACCATCTAATTCAAGCACTTATGTGTCTCATACCGAGCATCAAAGTAAGGGATTCATCCCCAAACTAGAACTTGAGATAGGTAAGAAGTTGGGGCTGTTGATCTTTGATACAAGTGAGTATTTTGGTTATTTTGGTTGTTTAATGATTGGGGAAAAAGGGGAGATCATTTCAGTTATTTGCTTTTGATTCTTGTTGTATTTAGCGTAGGTTAGGATTAAGAAATTAGATTGGAGAGGTGTAGGGTTTACTGCTGTAAAATAGGGTAAAACAAGCACAAATCTGGGTAAATGGAAAAAAAGAGTGGTTGAAATGGTTAATGCCAGTAAGGGAGTGATTGGGATAGCAAGACCTTTCTCAAAAAGGGGTGTAAGGGAGTGATTGGGATAGCAAGACCTTGCTCAAAAAGGGGTGTAAGGGCCAGGAGACCATAGAAGAGCTCATTTTTCAACCTAGCAAAGAGAGAGAGAGAGAGAGAGAGAGAGAGAGAGAGAGAGACCAAGAGAGAGAGAGAAAGAGAGACCGAGAGAGAGAGAGAGAGAAAGAGAGACTAAGAGAGAGAGAGAGAGAGAGAGAGAGAGAGAGAAAGAGAGAGCAAGATAGCTTTCATCATTGATTCCATTCTATCTTGCCATCGGGGGAGTTCTTCCCATGATTCAAGTATATCAAAACCTTCATGCTATGTATTTGTTGTGATCTGGAAGTCGGCGTGCCTGGTGATTGCGTGGATCATTCGATTCAACAAGATCATCCTCGACGTAGTTGTCATTGTGCGCAACTCGGCTTATCCGAGTGGCTTGGTTTTGGGTCGAGTCCCAGAATCAGCCCATTCAGACCTCGAACCACTCGACCTATTCAGCCCTCAGACCACTCAACTCACTCGGCTCTTGGCCACATCTATTCGACCGTCCAAGCTGCAACTTCGGTCAGTGTTCCTATTCGGCCTGTCCGAGTCTACCATTCGGGCCACTCGGCCCTCGGCCACATCTGTTCGGCTGTTTGAGCTGCAAGTTCAACCTGTGTTCATATTCGGCCCTCAGCCCGTCTGAGTCTACCACTTGGCCCCTACAATTCAAAAGAGTCGGGCAGAGTCAAACTTTTGCAACTTTTGTGGAAGTTTGCAGCAAACCCATCTAGATCTCAATGGCGCCAACCTTTGTGAGCAATCCCGACGCCCATAACTCAATTCTAGCACAAGGAATATGCAAATTTGCAAGACGTGGCTGCTTAGTAGCTTGAGTAGGTCGTCAAGAGAGTCAGCGCCTTAACGGCAGCTAGTGGAGACATAAACCCCAAACAAACCTAAACCGAGTAAGACAGTGCAGCAAGAAACCCTAAAATCTACCAATATAGCCAAAAATTGATCAAACAAGCCTATCAGGCCTAAGACAAGACGAGATCAAATGGAGCTTATCCCGATAATTGCGCAACAACCCTTTGAGAAGTGGAAATTTGACTTTGTAGGACCTATTAGTCCTATGGCACAATACTCTCAAGCCAAGTATATCATTGTAGCCACTGACTATCTGACGAAATGGGCAGAAGCAAGAACTACGAGAAAGAATGATGCGAGAACGACTGCCAAGTTCCTATGGGAGCAGGTGATCTCACGATTTGGTTGACCCATCAAACTGGTTAGCGACCAAGGCACACACTTCATTAATGAAGTGATCACGCATCTTCTATCCACCTTTCTAATTATCCATCGGAAATCCTCGCCATACTACCCTTAGGCAAACGGCCAGGCGAAATCCACCAATAAAATTCTAGTAAACGTCCCGACCAAGGTAGTCTTTGCTTCGCACAGTGACTGGGAACAAGTTGATGGTAGCCTTGTGGGCTTACTGCACAGCCTACAAAATGGCTGTGGGCCAGACGCCTTTTAGGTTGAACTATAGGACTAAAGTAGTTCTACCTATAGAGTTCTTCGTTCCTAGCCTGAGGATCGCGCTTCATGAATGATGGGGAGGGAAAGAAGCATGGACGAAACATCTAATTGAACTCGAACGCCTCTTGAAAACTCGCCTTCTAACTAGCACGTGCTTATATGCAAGAAAGTACGACACAAAAGCTGGTTTGACAAGCATGTCAAGTAGCGTGACTTTGAACAAGGCGACTTAGTGCTCCTGTACTCCGTTAAGGGGCATAAATAGAAAATTAAGTTTAAAGGTCTGGGGCCCTTCAAGGTTCATATCATCAACCAAACTTGTAATGTCGAACTCGAGACTTTGGAAGGCAAGGATGTAGGCTTCTTCAATGGTAGCCACATCAAGAAGTATTATCCCCCCATGCACCCCCTACACAAATCACCAATGTTAGAACTATCGATCAAAGTACAGGTAGCCACAATGACGGAGATTGACAATGAAGATGTTGAGTGTTGAAATGACTTGTTTTTTGGATGATTTTTGTTGTTTTTGAGAGCTGAATGATTGATTTTATGGGATGATTGATTGATTTGGAAGAGGATTGAGAGTGTTTTGGATGATATTGATTGTGTTTTGGAAGTTCATGATGTTTGTTGATGGTTCTGTGATGTTCTGATAGGTTCTGAATGGTTCTGTATACCTTCTGTTTTGTTCTGTTTTGGTCTGTTTTGTTCTGATTATCTTTTGTAAGGAGGGATGGAGTATTGATTGATGAAGAATGAGATATTGTGAAAGCTTACTGAATGGTTTGTGAGAGTTTGGAATGGTTTGAGAGTGAGTTATGAGGTTTTGATGACCTTCTGTAACCTTCTGTAGGTCTTCTGTAGAGCTTCTGTTTCTGTTCTGGTACTGTACTGTAACTGTTCTGGTACTGTTCTGTAGACTGTTCTGTAAGTGTTCTGTGGAATGTATGTGTGATTTTGGGGAAAGTTTTCTAGCCTTGGAAAGAGGTGAATACAAGTGCAAAAGAGCTGAAGGAAGTGGAAGAAGTAGCTGTTGAAGACTCAAGAGAAGACTAGAGTGAAGTGACAGTAGTGAGCTGTGAAGAGACACTGTAGTGGCTCTGGTGACCTTTCATATCAGACATACCTCTTGGGAGGGGTATCCACGACCTAAGAGTGATTATTGAGAGTAATTTTTGAGAAATTGTAGTGAGGATATGATGTATTATTGATGGAGTGTGAGAGAGAGAGTCAGAGATAGCCAATTCTACTAAAACAAAGTGATTGTATATGAGAGATTGAGAGAGAAGACTATGAAGATATTGAAGATGAATACTATGTGATGTATTTCCATTCAAAGATGGTGTATTCCTTTGCTTTCTTTGTTCTATTGATGGATTTTGTGAAGATGTTGAAGAATATGGTTGATTCTATTAAAACCGTGGGAGATCTACATGATGCTGCATGAAGATTTGTTGTGCCTGGTGTTCTTTTCTTCATTGTGATCATATGAAATATGAAAAACAAGCTTGTTGATGTTACAAGATAGATTTTCTTGCAAGAGAATTCCCTTTTCCTTGGTGTTCCTCTCGGGGCTCCATGTTTTTGGTGCGCAGCCGGGGAAACTTGCCATCAACAAGCACCAAAAGAGGCTGAAAATGAAGGAAATGGCATTGCCAAGAAGAGAAGAATTCAATGGATGATTGTAAATTTCCTTCTTCCACTGAAGAGTTGGAATTTCTCATAATCAAAGCCACTTTCCACAAGAAGTTCATCCCACAATGGCGGAAACACATCACCATCATGATGCATGCTCTATGTGGTGGACAGTTTCCTCTTCCTATTGAAGCAGCAGAAAGTTGCATCTTGGTGGCAAACTGTTTGGGAACAAACTGAAGAGCAGAAACAGAGAGAATGAACATCCATGGAAGATTTGGCATTCATTGAGAAGTTTCCAGACAACATCAAGTGGGAGATTGTGAAGAAGCTTCAGGAGTCTTGGTCTGTAGAGGTTCACAGGGACAAGAAGGAAAAGAGTTGGAATTTGTTCGTGGATGCTCAACAGCAAGATACATGGGATGCTTGGTGTACTGATAATCTTCTGTTTGTTCAATTAGCAACCCACTGGAAGTTGGTAGACAGAGTGTTTTTCACAACATACACTATTGAAACCATCAGAAGCTGGCATTACTATACTGATGGCACCACCACAATGCTCAGACGTATGCATTTTGACACCTTCAGAACCGAATACCTTCCTCTGTGCAGTGGCATGAAAGCAGAATTCAGGGACGTTGAAAGGAAAGAAGTAGAAGAAATGTTGGCAAGAGAGTCCTCAAGAGACTGAAGCCTTTTGTTAACCCTCTGTGGAGCACTAACAACATAGTGGAGTCAACCCCCTGATGAATGACGCAATAAAAAGGCAAGCGTTAGAACGAGTCCAGAGGTACGTGAGAAGAGAGAAAGCAAAAATCAAGGCTGAGAACGAGCTCGCAGCAGAAGCCGCCTTTGACGCCCTTGCGGAACTCTTTACAGAAGTCCCAATGGCACATCAAGCCCTTCCTCCTCCTGCTGGAGGTCCACTTCCAAGCCAGATCCGTCCTGGAAATATTGATGACAGACCAGCGAACGTAGTCCTATTGCCAGTTTTTAAGGGAGAGTACAATGAAGACCCCGATCTTCATGTAGCAGAGTTTATGGTAGCATGTGTGGCTAACAATGCCAGAACCCCGGAGCATTGGTTAGCAATATTCCCCGCCACTTTCAAGGGCGCGGCGTTTCAGTGGTATGAGAGACAAGCAGCAGGAACTTTTGGCACATGGGACGACCTGAAGTTGGCCTTCCTCACTAAATTCAGGCGTGAAGGTTTTGAAGAGCGGATGAGAGAGGAATTTATGAACCTAAGTCAGTCCTCTGGAGAAAGAGTGGAAGTCTATGTCTCACGAATGGAATCCATCCTTAAGAGATGGACTAACCATAATCTAGATGATGGCATTCAGAAGGGAGTGTTTCTCAGAGGATTACAACCAGAAGTCCGTAAGTTTGTGGAGCTGCAAAGACCAGCCACCCTGCAAGCTGCAACAGAAGGTGCCAGACTGTACGATGAAGTGGAAGCTCGATTAGCAATGAATACAGGAAGAGGAGTCCTACCTCCTCTGGTGCCAGGAATGATGTACCCACCAAATGTAGTCCCAGGGACTGTTCCCTATTCCTACCAACAGATGCCCTCAGTATCACAGTATAGTGCACCAAATCCTCAGTGGCCACAATCCATGCCTCAAATGATGGCCCAACCACCACAACAATGGTCTCAACCAATTTCCTCAATGCCAAATCAACAGCAACAGTGGAACCCTACCAACTGGAGTCAACAGCCAACAGTTCAAACAGGAGCTCTGAATCAGAACCAGAACAGAGACCCCTCTGTACCAGCTCAACCCGTTTATGCAGTGATTACAGAGACTCCTCAAAACCCTCCTGCCAGTACGTCCGGAGGAGAAAGCTTGAAGGATTATTTATCCAACTCAGTTGCAAACATCAAAAAGGAGTTGATGGATGTGATTACGGAACAACTACAGACGCTGAAAGTAAACACAGCAAGCATATCCAATGTTGCAGGAGCAGGAAGAGATGTGATGCGGTCAAATACTTGGTGTGGTAAGTGTCATCAAGCAGGCCATTTAGCCACTGAATGTACACGGAAACCAACCATCCCTAGAGCCTTCTGTTCCTACTGTTTGCAGAAGAACCATACAGAGGACATTTGCTCCCTGAAGGAGATGCATGACAGGAGAAGAAAGGAAGAAGACGCAAGATTTAACTTGCTGGAATCCAAAATGACAACACAAGATATTGGACCCAAGCCTAGAGAGTTTGGTCCTAATTTCGGACCCAGAAGATTTCCTTCCCAAAGTTACAGAGGCAGACAGTCTGGCGGTGGTCAGAGATCAGAAGTGGAATGTTACAGATGCGGAGAAAAGTGACACATTTCACCAAATTGTCCAAATCCTCGAAGGTCAGTGGATTACAAGCCCTTATGCAGTCGATGCAAAGGAGAAGGCCACACTGCAAAAGACTGTCCAAGCCCAGCCCCAGTGAAAAACAGTGCTACTGATAGTCCGTCCAAGGCTCAAGAGCCTACCTCCAATTTGGTGGAATTGGAAGTTGCTGCCATCACGCGTGCAAAGCAGAAGGAACCACCTATCCAGAAAGAAAATAACCCTCCTGCCAGAACAGTGAAGTTCAATCTTCCACCAGAAGAACAGAACAGAACAGAGCCTAACAGTGCCGTACAGAGCACTACAGTGCCACAGAGAGTTACAGAGATAGTTACAGAGACAGGACCAGAGGTCCAGGATACAGAAGAGGAGGAAGTGCCAGAAGTGGCAGAAGAAGTTCCTGTAATTCCTCTGTTGGAAGAAAGAGGGAAAATGAAAATGGGTGTTGCCCCATTCCCTAATCGATTAGAAAAGCCAGTGGATCCTATTAAGGAATACGATCTGGTCAAAGATCTAGATACCTTTAAACCAAACCTCACATTTCGACAATTATTGATGTTGTCTCCCAGTTGCCGGAAAAGGTTCAAAAGTATACTGACGAAAAGACGTGGTTTAAGGATTGCTCCCTCAACAGTGACAAAGTCCAACAAGGCTCCAGAGCCTGTAAAAGAAGTGGATGTGGCTAATGCTTTCCTAGATCCGGGTACTCCAGAGACTGGCGTGTGGATAGAAGGTTGCTTTATTTCAAATGCACTGATTGATGGAGGTTCATCAGTGAACATTATGACGGATGTGACAATGAAGGATCTAGGCCTACAAGGTGTGCAACCAACCCAATGGCTCATCAGACTGGCGGATCAGAGTAGAATCAAGCCTTTGGGCATTCTTCCATATGTGAAGACTACTGTGGCTGGAAAAGATTATTAGCTAACCTATCTGGTGGTGAAGCCAAACTCTTATGGTACATCCTATCCTCTGTTACTAGGTAGACCATGGCTTTTTGAAGCCCGAGCAAGGACGGATTGGTTCAAAGGAACCTTGACCTTGGGTCGAGGACCCAACAAAGTGGTGCTGAAACTGTATGGTTCTCAAAAAGGACATGGATCCACCTCCTTGGAATTATCTTCTGACTCCCCTAATGAGGCTACAGATGGAACGTCAGCAGACGAAGATGCTGTCAAACAGATCCTTCCCAAGAAAACAGTGGCACATTCCTTAACAGTGGATACTGTAAGCCGACTTCCAAAAGATGCAAAGCCATTATCAATGGGTGAATACTTCTTGCCTGAACCAGAAATGACTTCGGAAATCACTTCTGACAGTGAGATAGAAGCATGGATGTACTGCTCTCCCTGTTATATGGCCACAACAGAGCCAGAGACAGAGGCAGGAGAGGAACCAGAGAATCTGTTCTTCTGTTACAGAGCTCCTGCAGAAACAGAAGCAGAAGCAGAAGCAGAAGCAGAAGCAGAAGCAGAAACAGAAGCAGAAACAGAAGCAGAAGCAGAAGCAGACGCAGAAGCAGAGACAGAGACAGAAGAGGATGGATATGATATGGACGAAGAGGATTATGAAAGTGAAATGGAAGAATCTATCCCACCTGAAGAGGATACAATTGAAGAAGAAGTTCCAGAAGTATCAGAAGCCGATGAGCTCATGCTATGGGACAGAATGGCAATGGTACCATTTGGTCTGGTAAATGGATCTTCTCATATGCAAAACCATTATAAGAAATGGATTAAGAAGAGCAAGCCGTCTTTTAAGTGTGGCTCATGCCGTCCTAACCCATCCTTGCCAAAGAAAGATGATGATGATGCACCGTGCCAACAAGCACCAGTCCGACAAACCCAACAGAAATTAGAGGGTCCCTGCTATGTGACGTTCCTGGATGTGTCATCTTCAGAAGATGAGTCTTCAAGCCATGAGGTAATTAATTTTGAAACCAAACCCGAAACGGCCCTTATCCCATTCCAACGTCTTAAGGAGCAACCTAAGTCTCCACCAAAAGAAGAAGTTGGTTCTAGTGGGACATCAGAAGAGGACATCACTCCCTTGAAGGAGTCGGATCTATATCCAGAAGCAGTCCGCGGGACCTTCATCCGTGAAGTAGAAGGTGAAAGGCAGTTAACCTTTGTGGATTCAGAAGGCACTGAACGCCACTTGAAGGTGGGTAGCAGTCTCCCAGAAGGGGAGTTGTCAACCTTGTACAACTTGTTGAAAGAAAATTTGGACGTGTTTGCGTGGTCTTACAAAGACCTAAAGGGGATTGATCCCACAATATGTCAACACCATATTGATTTGGAGCCTGATGCCAAGCCAGTACGGCAACGACAGAGACGAATGAACCCGAATTATTCCACATTGGTGAAAGCGGAGTTGCTGAAGCTTCTGGAAGCCGAGTTCATCTATCCAGTGGCAAATAGTGAATGGGTTTCACCCATCGTGGTTGTACCCAAGAAGAATGGCAAATTGCGAATATGTGTGGATTTCCGAAAGCTTAATTCCAAGACAAAGAAGGATCACTTTCCAATCCCTTTCACAGACCAACTGTTGGACACAGTGGCAGGACATGAGCTTTATTCCCTTCTGGATGGATTCAGCGGATACAACCAAGTCCAAATTGCGGAAGAAGACCAATCCAAAACAACCTTCACCACAGAATGGGGGACCTATGCTTACCGAGTGATGCCATTTGGGCTCTGCAATGCCCCTGCTACTTTCCAACGAGTCATGATGGCCGCATTTCAAAATCATCTGCATGACTTTATTGAGGTATATTTGGATGACTTCTGTGTCTATAGTTTGATCAGTGAACACTGGGGACATTTGGAACAATGCTTTGACCGATGCCGGGAGTATGGGATTTCCCTCAACCCCGACAAATGCATCTTTGGGGTCTCTTCTGGAGTTCTGTTGGGCCACATTGTCTCAGCACAAGGGATATCAACAGACCCTGCAAAGATTGAAAAGATTGCAGCTCTGACAGCACCCACCAACCTCAAACAGTTGAGGGGATTCCTAGGCCATGTGGGTTACTACAGAAGGTTCATAGCCCATTTTGCGACAAAGGCAACCTCCTTGCACAAGCTTCTGAGGAAAGATGCAGAGTTTACTTGGACGGAAGAATGTGACAAAGCCTTCCACACTCTGAAGCAGTGTCTGATAGAGGCACCCATACTGCAACCTCCTGATTGGACGAAAGAGTTCCATGTACACACTGATGCATCAATTGAAGGCTTAGGTGCTGTCCTCTGCCAAAAGGGCTCCTCGAAGTTGGATCAACCGATCTATTATGCAAGCCGAAAAGTCACTGATAGGGAACGGAACTATACAGTGACAGAGCTGGAGTGCTTGGCAATGGTGTTTGCCCTGGAGAAGTTTCGCCATTACCTCCTATCTACCCACTTTAAATTTTATGTGGATCATGAGGCCCTGTCCTTCCTGATGAACAAAGCAGATGTGAAAGGACGAATGATGAGATGGCTCCTTTTATTCCAGGAGTTCGACTTTGAGGTGATTACTAAGCCTGGTCGTTCCCATGTTTTGGCTGATCATCTGTCGCGTATCCCACAAACTGCAGACGAGGAGCAAGATGATCCAGACCTCCCTGATGCTTCCTTATTCTTGGTAGAAACTGTAACTCCGTGGTATGCAGACATTGCCAATCTGCTGGCAACCCAACAGTACCCTCCTGGTATTTCTAGTCGAGAAAGGAAGAAGCTCATGCTAGAATCAGCCCCATACACCCTGCTAGGTGGTGCACTGTACAAGAAAGGCAAAGATGAAGTGCTCCGAAGATGTGTTGCAGGAGATGAGATTGGGATTGTTTTGAAGGCTTGCCACGACGAGCCATGTGGAGGTCACTTTGCAGGAGAAGCTACAGCCAGGAAGGCTCTGCTAGCAGGATATTGGTGGCCTACCATTCATAAGGATTCCTATGATTACTGTAAAAGATGTGATGCTTGTCAAAGAATGGGGAAACCAACCAAGACAAGTGCCATGCCACTGCAACCTATTCTTCCGTTGAAGCCGTTTGAGAAGTGGGGCATTGACTTCGTAGGTCCAATCGACCCTCCTACCAGAAGGAAATAGAATAGATACATCCTCGTATGTACGGATTATGTCACAAAGTGGTGTGAAGCTAAAGCCCTCAAGCGGGACGATGGTAACAGCGTGGCCCTGTTCATGTACGAGAATATCATCACCCGTTTTGGCAGTCCCTTAGAGCTGGTAAGTGATAGAGGCACTCATTTCCTTAACAAAGTCATGGAAGAGTTGGCAGAGTTGTATAAGATCCGCCAGCGCAAGTCCACTCCTTATTACCCCAGAGCCAACGGCCAAGTCGAAGTCACGAATCGCATCCTCTGCTCGATTCTGACAAGAACAATTGCTGCACATCATCGTGATTGGGACGATCGACTTACGGAGGCCCTCTGGGCGTACAGAACCTCCCATAAAGCAGCAACAGGACAAACACCCTTCCAGTTGGTGTATGGTACAGAAGCTGTTTTTCCTGTTGAATTGGAACTACCCTCTTTGAGAGTGGCGATCAAAGAGCGTTTGGGGGATGATAATTCACTGCAACGCCGTCTCCTGCACTTGGAATGTTTGGACGAAATTCGTAGGATGGCTCTACAGTGCATGGAAGCCACGCAAGCTCGACGTAAGGCTTACCATGACAGTTTCATCAAGCACAAGGAGTTCAAAGAAGGTGATTTGGTCCTAGCCTATGATTCACGATTTGGCAAGTTTCCTGGCAAGCTCCAACAGCGGTGGATGGGCCCCTATAAGGTACTTGCCGTCAACCCTAATGGTTCTGTTCAAGTACAGACCCTGGATGCCTCTGATGATCCCTTTCTGATCAATGGATATCGCCTGAAGAAGTACTTCCCTCCTTGGGGATCTTGACAATTACGGTCACTTGATCCTTCCCCTCGTTGGCACGGCACTGTACTTCTTATGATGCTACTTCTGATAGCCGTTCTTCAATCATTCTTCATCTGATCTTGAGCCTTCCTTAGATTCACCTTGCATTGCTGAAGAAGGGTCTGCATTCTATCCAACTCTTCCTTCCCATGAGGGTTGATCTTTTCGTTAAAAATGACTGTGGGTAGGGGCACCTTGTAACCATACAAAGCCTCAAAGGGTGAAACTCCTATGCTCGCATGAGTGGAATTATTATAAGCAAACTCAGCCAGGTGTAACCAAGAATCCCATGAGGTTTGGACATCATAGCAAAAATGGCGAAGATAAGTCTCCAACCATTTATTAACTCTCTCTGTCTGTCCATCAGTTTGGGGATGATAAGCCGTAGATGGAGCCAACTTGGTACCCATAGATGTAAATACTGCTTGCCAAAAGTTACTCATAAACTTTGAGTCCCTATCATGGACAATCACCTGCGGTAATCCATGCAATCTGAAAATATGCTCCATAAACTGGTTGGCCACCTGAGAAGCAGTAAACTGAATTTTTGTTGGGATAAAATGAGCTGCTTTGGTGAGTCTGTCAACCACCACATAAATGCTATTCCACCCCTTCTTGGTAGTAGGTAAGCCAGTGATGAAGTCCATAGTAATATGAGTCCATTTACCCGTAGGAATAGGCAATGGCTGCAATAAACCCCCTGGCTTATGGGTGCTATCCTTATTTTGCTGACAAGGCATACACTTCATAACGAAGTCCTTGACATCTTTCCACAGTCCTTTCCAATAAAAGCTCTTGCTGATCCTGTCATAAGTCTTGAAAACTCCCAAGTGTCCAGCTAAAGGCGAAGAATGCATCTCCTCCATAATTTTTCGCTTGAAAGAAGAAGTAGAGGGAATAACAATCTTGCCCTTCCACCAAATAAGACCATTTTTAAGCTGGTAGTGCGAGTTTTCTTCCATGAGACCTTGCTGTAATTTCTGAAAGATTTGGCTGAATTCCTCATCTAAGAGATATGCCTCTTGTAGCTCTTCAATCCAATCACTATGTAATTCCGTCATGGCTGATACTTTGCAGGCCCACATACGAGAGAGAGAATCAGCCACTATGTTATCTTTGCCCCTTGTATGAGTGATGTCAAAGTCATAATTTTGTAATGTTGCTACCCATCATCGTTGCTTTGGAGTAAGATTTGACTGAGTAAGGAAATACTTGAGTACGCGATGATCACTATGCACTCTGAATCGGCTGCCATATAAGTAATGGTGCCATTTCTTGATTGCATGCAAAATAGCCAACATTTCCTGATCATAAACATTCATGGCCATCTCCTTATCAGTAAGCTTACGGCTTTCAAATGCAATTACTCCATGCTCCTGAAGCAAAACAGCCCCAATGCCACGGCCACTAGCATCACATTGTATAGTAAACTCTTTAGAGAAATCCGGGCATACAAGAATAGGAGCGGAGGTAAGTAATTCCTTTAACTGGTTAAGGCTGCTATCTGCAAGAGAATCCCAAAAGAAAGCCTCTTTCTTCAACCTGTTAGTTAAAGGGGCTGCAATTGCCGCATAATGCTTTATAAATCTGCGATAGAATGAAGATAGACCAAGAAATCCTCTAAGAGAGGTAGTAGTAGTAGGCGTTGGCCAATCTTTTATGCATTGCACCTTCTTGGGATCAGCCTGTATTCCTTTTTCACTGACTATATGTCCCAAGTATTCCACTTCAGTCTGCATGAAAGAACACTTCTTCTCCTTAGCAAAAAGCCTATGATGTCTCAACACATCAAAAACCCTCCTCATATGCGACAAATGATCCTGAAAAGTCTTGCTGTAGATCAAAATGTCGTCGAAGAATACCAAGACAAACTGAAAGAGGAAAGGTTGTAGAATCTTATTCATCAGGCTTTGAAAGGTAGCTGGAGCGTTTGTAAGGCCGAATGGCATCACCAAGAAATGGTAAAGCCCACGATCAGTCCTAAAAGCAGTCTTGACCTCATCACCCTCTCTCATGCGAATCTGATGATACCCTGATCTCAAATCAATCTTCGTGAAGAATCGAGCCCCCTTAAGCTCATCAAGCAAATCATCTATCCTGGGTATAGGATACCTGTTCTTCACTGTTATCTTGTTAAGATCCCTGTAGTCAATGCACATTCTGAAAGATCCATCTTTCTTTTTGACTAACAGGACTGGGGATGCATACGGTGAAGAACTTGGTTCAATGAATCCCATTTCAAGAAGCTCTTTGATTTGCTTGGCTACTTCCTCTCGTTCGCATTTTGATAGTCTGTAAGGTGGCTTATTGATCGTCTTTGAGTTGGGTTCCAAATCAATGGGGTGATCCACCGCTCTCTTAGGAGGCAATGAAGTAGGTACTTCAAATAGATCTCTGTACTCCTCAAGAAGAGCTGTCAAGGCTGGATGGTTTGCTGAATTTTTGGGCTGATCCTGTGTTTCTTTGTTCAAATGCAATACAAATATCTGTGAGTGCTTCTTGTACTCTTTCTTGAGTTGTTGAATGGTGATAAGCTGAAAATCAGATTTACTAGGGATCCCCTGTAAACGGATGAGCTGTCCATTGGAGAAAAACTCCATATATAACTGTGAGAAATCCATAGTAATCCTGCCTAAGGTCATCAACCAGTCACAACCAAGTACAATATCTATGGGCCCCATTTCCAAAGTGATCAGGTTTACTTTGACTTCAAAATTTTCAGCCATCTGCAAAGAAACCTGTGGACAAATCTGTGTGCTGATTTCCTCTTCACCATTAGCCACTTGTACTCTAATGGGCTGCTGTAAGTCGGTGGGAACACAATTCAACTTGTACAAAATGGATTTATTGACAAAACTGTGAGTACTGCCACTATCTATCAGGATGAACACTGGCTTTCCACATATGCTTCCCTTCATACGAAGTGTATTAGGGTTCTTAGATCCCGTCCAAGCATCCATAGAGATAGAACAATTAGTGGCAGCAGGCAACTCATTACAAAATCCACCAGGATCAAATGGGATATCACCGCCTGGATCAAAAGGAAAAGAGTCAGATGGATCATAGAAGTACTCCTGTCCACCATCATCCTCGAAATCTTCATTTTCAGCATTGATTGGGACTGCATTCACTTCATCTATGTCATTTTCAAGGTCCTCAAGAACTAGCATACTCTGAATTTTTGGCTTGGCATTTTTGTATACACATTTTGAAGCATGGTCAGGAGTATACTTTTCTCCACACTTGAAGCATAAGCCTTTGTCCTTTCTTTCCTTATAAAGATCCATGGGAATATTTCTGAAATTTGTATTGGCTGAAGTAGACTTAGGCTTATTGTCACCTTGCTTAAATTCAACTTTTGGACTGTTTGCTGTCCTGAAATTGCCTTGAAGCCTAGAAGCATTAAATGGGGGATAAGTTGGTATCCGTAAACTCCCATTAGGCATATGGTTGCTGCCATAATTGTTACCAACTTGCCCTTGCTTTAAAACAGTCCTTGGCTGTCCATAACTTGGCTGAAATGAAGACTCTTTCCTATACTTCCTTCCAAAGCGCTCTGCAAGCTCAATAGCCTTGAAAAGTGAAGTAGGATTTTGCGCCATAACATCAGCTGACAAGGATGGTTCTAAACCATACATGAACTTGTGTAACTTGGCCTCATCACTGATGTTTTCCACATACATGGTCAAGTTAAGGAATTGGTTTGTATAATCTCTTACACTTAGGCTCCTTTGTTCCAAGTTATACCATCTTCGTTCTAACTTCTCTTTTTCAAGAGGTGAAACAAAGACTTCAGCCATAAGTGCCTTGAAAGCTTCCCAATTCTCAATAAGTACATTCTCTTTCTTGATATACCTCCACCAAGTGTGAGCAAATCCTTCTAAGTGCAAGGAGGCAAAGTGTATCTTCATAACATCAGTTTTAGGAAATATATCAAAATAAGACTCCATCTTAGAGGTCCATTCCTCTAATTCTGATGGTGAAGATGACTGGCCATTGAATTTGGATAAAATAATTTTGTCCTTGAATTCTCTATCATGGAAGGGTTGCTGTCCCAAAACTGGCTGATCAGAATTTCCAAGTACAGAACCCCCAAAATGAGATTGAAATCTTCCAACAGGTGGCTGAGAATTACCCTGTAATCTTCCTGTTGGTAAAGCACCCCTAGAATGCTGTGTATGCAGTCCGAAAGCTTGAGTATTGGCACCGTTCAAACTGCCCAAATAGTCATCATGCCTTTGTGAAGCTTCTCCCACTTCATATTGACTATTGGGTATGCCTCTTCTTCCTATGATTCCATCTCCATGACCATTTTGGTTGGATGGCTGAAGTGGAACTGAAGGATCAGTATTTGAACAGGCCTTTTCATTAGCTTCTTTTGATGCCACTTGTAATTGTAAAAGTTTAGAGACTTGTGCCATGAGTAGTTCATTGGACATTACCAATCTATCAATGGAAGCCTTAGTCTGATCAGTAGATTGAACCATCTGATCCATTCTTGATAGCATGGCCTCATGTCGCTCTCTATGCCTTAGTTCATGGGCACACAAAGTATCATTGAGCATGCTAATTTCTCCTTGTTGAGGCTCTTCAGGGTTCTCTTGAAATGTGCTTTCCATCATAGAATCCCTGATTTGCTGTGCATAGTCCTCCTGGACCTTATTTTTGCCTTTATGCCCTGCCATACTAGTGCAGTCCTGCAGTACCCCCTGTCAGTAAAACGGCTATAACTTTGGCTAGAAAACTCCGATTGCAAAACTTTTTTGTGCGAATCGAAGCTTACAATGCCCTCTTCGAGATGAGCTATAGCACGCTATAACAGGTTTAGGACAGAAAATTCTGTAACTGACTTTCAGAGTCTGAACTGTCCAGTCCTGCACCCTGTTTAGACCTGTAAGTGCCCTGTTTTGACCCTGTAATGCAAGAAAGTAACCTCCAAAGGCTACCAAACCCTGCAAAGGGGTATATAGGACCTGTGGGTACCCTGTAGTACCTGCACCTGTACTTCAGTATCAAAGGGTGTACATGTATCCACCTGTAAATACCCCGTGGGTAACCTGAAAATGCCCTGTTTTACCCTGTTTTACTCCAATAGGTACTTGAGTCGTTGGAAAGTCTTCAATCTTCAATTCTCCACTCGCTGTACCTGTGTGAGGGATAAAACGGCAGGACGGGCTCCCTACACGGGCTCCGAATCACCGGGAGGTGGGCAAAGTTCCCCCCGGGTCGGTTGGTTGCACCCCTTCGGGATCTTCGATAGTGAGGGAGGGTCACCTCTCTTTTGTCCCACTATCTCCCCCGGCATCCACCTTTTTCCTCGGTGGGAATATCAACATGGCAGAGGCTAGTGTACTAAGCAATCAGCATGATATGCATTTGGAAAATATTCATTCAGCCTTTCATGAGATGCAATTGATTGAGATAAAAGACTTGAGATGGGAGAAGGGTTTTTACCTATGCAATTCAGTGACTCACTGATTGCTAGTACTTACCCTTTACAATTTTCCAATTTAGGCAAAAGAGAATCAACCAATCAATTGGATTAGAGTAAGCAAAGGAATCAATGAATGTATTCAGTCCATAGGATTCAAATGTTATGCTGAAATCTCAGATTAAGGCCCTTCATTCACTGATTGAAGCTAATATGCATTAGACAAGCATTGCATTCATGAATAGATGAATTCAAGCAAAGGTTGGCTGAGAATTTGATGAAAATGTTCAATTCTTTAATCTCTCAGTCAAATGGCTTAAGCTCAGCAATTGGATTAATGAGAGAGATTAAAAATTGAAGAGAAATACCTTGACATGGCTGAAAATAACTTGCCAAATGCTTGATAGGGCTCCCGGTTGTCCAATGTTAGCAAAATAATCCAAGAAGCTTGCTTATCTGATGGTAGAGACCAATCTTGAGGCTTCAAATGCTTGAAATTGAAGCATTAAACCCGTTTCCCCCAAATTTTTGCTCCATAGAAGCTCTTGATCTTCAATCTTAAGCAATCCCGTGCTTAATCCTTGCAATTTGTTGAAGAATCCTTGCTGAAATGATTCCACGGGCCAAAAGGATGAAGAATCTTCAAGAAATTGTCAAGAAATAGAAGCTTGGGCTGAAGCTTTCATGGCTGCCCATGGACTGATCATGTAAGGTTCAAGAGATGCTGAAGAATCATGAATGGAGCTGAATCCTCCCTTGTTTGCTGAAGATTTTACTTGCCAAGGGATCAGGAAGAGTGCCAAGGGCTGATGAGGAAGCAACCTGAGCAAGATGCAGGCTGGAATCAGCCCGAAAATTGCGCCGCAATTTTCGGGGCTGTTTCCTGCTCCATGGCTGAGAAAAGATTGAGCAATCCTATGCTCTTTCTGAAGGTCTTGAACTGAGGAATCATTTCCATGTGGTACTTGACCAAGAAACTCAGGGATAAGAGAGATATGAACTGATCTTCAGGGCTGATCTTCCATGAAACCTGCAGGAAACTCCAGGAAAGGGAAAAGAGGAACCCCTCTTTTGAAAGTAACCACAGTTTGTTCTCAAACTAAGCCCGGTTAACCATTCTTTACCCTAGTTACCTCCATTTTTGCATAAAATTTGATGACGTCCAGCCATTTAAGCCTTTACCCGCCATATCTGACCTTGAATATCTCCAGATGTAGTCATTGCTAACTGTAGTTGTCCTGCAGCACTCCACTAGTCACTGTCTTGTACCATTTTTGTCTGAAATTGGTTTTGAAATAGGAAAATGAGAGTGAAAATGGAAGAAAATAATGGATCAAAGACTGAAGCTCTGATACCACTTGTCAGAGAGAGAACTAAGGAGAGAAGAAGAGGAGAGAGAAAGACTGCAGAGGAGAGAGAAAGACTGCAGGAAGAGAGAGAAATAGAGTGACGAGGAGAGAGAAAGACTAGAATTGGAGAGAGAAAGACAGGAAAGATGAAGAAGCCATGGAAGCTTGGAGCAAGAAGGGAGAGAAAGATTGTAATTGTATTGATATATCAAAAAGATATGAAAAATTACAACTTCTCTCCTTATATACCAGTGTCAGTGTGACATGGCATATTATTAACATTCTAAGTATTCCCAGCTTCTTACATCCTACTCCTCCTTCCCCTTCTTCTCCCTCTTCTCCCTCCATCTCCACCTCCTCTCCTTCTCTCTCCTCCCTCACGACACCCTCCCTGCCTGCGACCTCCTCCTCCCCAGCGCGTTCTTCTCCCCCCTCCACGACCTCCTCCTCCCTTCCTTCTCCCTCTCCACCCACTCCTTCTCCTCCCCTCCTCCTCCTTCTCTCCCGCCTACCCTCCTCCTCCTCTTTTTCCCCTCCTTCCCCTCCCTCCTCCCCTCGTGTCGCCACTGCCTGCTCGTCCCACCCGCCTCCAGCCTCTGCTCCGGCCGCTCGCATTACCGACGTCGCCCGCCAGTACTACCGCCGTCGCCGCCTCTTGGACGCCCGCCTTCGCCGCCTGGTCGTCGCCACCGCCCGCCATCGCCTTCGTCGCCCACGCCAGCCTCTGCCCTCGCCGCCGCGCCGCCGCCGCCGTCGCGATCGCTGCCACTGCCACGTCGCCACCGCCTGCCGTCGCCTTCGTCGCCCACGCCAGCCTCTGCCCTCGCCGCCGCGCCGCCGTCGCCGTCGCGATCGCTGCCACTGCCATGTCGCCACCGCCTGCCGTCGCCTTCGTCGCCCACGCCAGCCTCTGCCCTCGCCGCCGCGCCGCCGTCGCCGTCGCGATCGCTGCCACTGCCACGTCGCCACCGCCTGCCGTCGCCACGACCGCCGCCCTCGCCGCCTCCTCGCCGCCCACCACCTCCACCTCCCTTCTCCTCCACCACCCCCACCTCCTAAGGTTAGATACTAACCTTAGTTAACTTAGGTTAAATTAATCATTAACACTAACCTAATCCAACTTAACTTAACAAACCTAACCTAACTTAACTAACTAGACTTAGTTAGACCTAACTTAACTAACCTAGGTAGACTTACCTGCCTAGACTTAGGTTGACTTACCAGACTAGCCTTAGGTAGACTAACCTGACTTACCCCTACTAACCTGACTAACCTGACTTATGACTAATGTGACTCATGTGACTAATGTGATTAATGTGACTTAATTAATCACTACATTAATTTTTCCATAAAAAAATTTCAGAAAAATTTCTAAAAATTCCTTTTGCCTTTTGTCAATTTTTGGAACTTTGTCTGCTAGGAATTGCCTTCCCTATAATTTCTGAAAAATCCATATTTCCTAAATTTACCCCTAAATTGCCAAAAAAATGTAGAAAATTCATTTTAAAAATTGTAAAAAATCCTAAAAACTTCTAAAAACATTCTAAAAAATTCCCCTCACCTCCCTTGCTCATTTTCCATTTATTCCACCATAAAAAATCACAACTAAAAAAAAAATAAAAAATAAAATAAAAAAAACCAACACAAACCAACTTAACACATCTGCTAAGGTGTTGTCATTGTTGTTTCATCAGTGTTCTTTGCTTTTCCTTTACTGGAACTCTTCCGTGCGCATTCCTGCATTACATACACACCCCTTCCAGGTATTTATTTTATGTGCTTTATTTATTTTCCCCCTTAATCACAAATTAATTGTTAAAATAAACCTTTCATTCACCCACAGTTTCCACGCGCATTCGCGCTAAACACACATATCTTTTTTAATTAAAATGAACCAGCCGTTCACTTAGCACGCGCTACGTGCGCTAAAGAGGCACTTTAAATTTTTTAATTTAAAATAAACCAGCCGTCACATGAGCACGCGCTGGCAAAAAAGCGCTCCACATCACCTTAAATTATAATCAATGAATTGCATTTAGAGACCCAGTCGGGAATCGAAGTCCGGGAATCGTATAAAAGCACCGGTTTAACCTAATAATTGGTAAATAAATTTATAATAAGGAACCGCCGTTTTCTTATTAAGGTTTATCACCTACTAAAAATTCACCCATTTTTAATAATTGATTAAAATCAACCCTTAATTAAATTAAATCCCCCTTCACTGCACTTAATCCCCTTTTTAATGAACCGTTTCGTGGGATGGGTATACGCAGTTCTTAATGTTATTTTCCATGGTCCAGTCTTGGTTCTATCACAGATGTCGTATTGATATGTGTCGGATGTGGTATGGTTTTGGTTTCATGTCTTAGTTACGATTACGGGTACGGTATGCAGTTTTTTTTCTTTTATTGCCTGATACGGGGTTTAGGGTGTTTGTTTGATGCATCGCATGAAGCTTTCGGTCGCATTTGTCTCGAGGTCATGTCAAATTTTTTCTAGGATGTGGTTTGCTTGGGGTTAGTAGGTCGTGTCACGTTTGATTGGTAATTCTCTTATCCTTGGTTTTTGTCTGTTGCTTTGCAGGCATTCTCCTTGATTGTCTGTGTTTGTGGTGTGTGTGTAACCATCTGAATGGCGCCTTCTCATGCTCCTCCCCCTATCCAGTACGTCCCACTAGTTAGTAGGGATTACTCGTCCCTACTTACTTTTGAGCCCCTCACGAAGGCAGGACTTGCTGCTTTTGTGGCCACTCCTTTTCCATTACTTCCTGAGGATCCGTCCGTATGTGATGAGTTCCTGGCCTCTTACAGCAAGAAGACAGGAGTAGTCCAAGGCATGTCTATGACATTGACATCTCGAGGCTTAGGGAAGGCTCTGTCCTTACCCTTCAAAGGAGAACCTTTTGTGACCACTCGTCAGCTCTTCTCTAATGAAGAGATTCTCAAGCTGTTGCAGAAGCAGACAAGGGAAGTTCTTGATGTTAAGAAAGTGATAAACTCTTCAGGAGTTTCGTTTTCTATGATTACTGATCCCGTATGGAAGACGATGTGTCAGTTCCTTCAAGACCGGTTCATGCCTGCCAAAACGCCATCCCACTATTTGTCCAAAGAGCTTTTCACAGCTTCCAGGATGGTGCTAAAAGGAGTTGCCATTGATTGGAGCACATACCTCCTTACTAAAATGGATCAGCATTTTGTTAAAGTCCCGAGGGGTAATGTTACCAATGTTACCTACGGATCATATTTGTCTGCCTTCTTGACCTATTCAGGTTTACAGAAGACTGTACCTCTACCTCCTCCATCAGATCCAGTACCTCCTCCTCCACCTTCAGAAGAGTCAGCCCCCATTGACATTGAGGATGATGATTCTCCGCCTCCCCTGGTCATACAACGTAAACGCTTGAAGCGGGTAGCGGACAAAGCCCCTGCTGTACTTCCCTCAGTGCCTATCCCTGCTACTTCTGGCAGTGAACTCCCTGGGTATCTCACTTGCAATAATCTGTTCAGAGCACATCGAGAAGGATCCTTGGAGATCTCAGTTCCTTCCCTGAACAGTCTCGTCTCAGGAGATGCCATTCCTTTCCTCTGCAAGGATATTCAAAGTTCCATTGAGTTGTCAGTGACAGCCTGTGTTCAACAGCTGTACGCATCTTTCTATGAGGAGCTCATGCAGTCCAAAGACCAGTTGCATAAGGCAACATCTGAGTTAGCTTCTGCTAAGGATACCCTAGCAGATCTATTTAAGCAAATGGAACAGCAAACCCAACTGGTTGCCACTCAAAGTGATGAGATTTCTTCATTGAAGACCCAGTTACTCGAGGCTCAGTCACAGGTTACTAGCCTTTCCGCGGAGAAGGAGAGGATGTCCAGTGAAGGGAAAGAATTCCAAGTTCTTTTAGATGACAAGCTTTCAGCTTTACAGATGGCTAATGACACAGTGGCCAACCAAGCCTCCCAAATCCAGCAGTTGCAGGATCAGCTTGCAAAGTCCCGCTCTGTTCCTCCAAGCCCTTCTGTTCCATTAATTCCTTCTCTTTCACAGCAGGACTTGGCTGCCCTCCAGAGACAGGCTACTTTGTGCCCTTTATTCCAAGACAAAGTGGAAAGATTGCAGTCCAGAATGGACTTGTTATGGTCTACCTTTGAATAAGGACTTTGTCTTACCAGACCATTCTTTCTTTGTCCACTACCACTTGCAGAAGTTGGTCTTCTATATGAAGCTTTCCACGATGGATTTACCTTTTCCAGAGGATGGCTGGAGTGGGGCTTGGTCTGCTGAGTTGTTGACAGAGGTAGTTAGAATGCTCTTTGAAGATTTTGTCACGCCAGACACCATGTTGATGTCATACATGTATCTCCGAGGAGATTTGTTAATTCCAGATGAGGTAGATATGGCATGGTATGTGGGGGATGTGGTCTTACAGGCTGTTCTATATGTCAATCATTTGGAGTTGCGCATAGCTGATATGTTTCAACGTTATTCCTCCAAAATCACTGATTGTCAGGATAATTCGTGGCATCCCATGATTGATTCGGTGGTCCTCAATCAAAGACAAAACACAGCTCCTACCTTTGCCCAGAGTACTAACCAAGTGAGGATGGATCTCTTAACCTATCTTTCAAAACATAATCCATTTGATGCTACCTTCTTTGATGCCTATCATAGACGGTCTCTCTTAGGACCTTCTGTTCCTACCCTCCTCTATTACCAACAATTGGCTCACCGCTATGCTATATATTTTTCCCTTTGTCAAACTAATTCCACAGTAATTTTACCACTTCTTTTCCAACCTTCCAATTTCCCTCAAATTCCTATTTTCACTTACTGTTCCTTTATTGAGGATAGGGTATTTTCCCCTTCTCCACCCTGTCCTTCACCCCTCATTAATGTACCCTCTACATTTCCTATTTATCAGTTAACACCTTTCCTTAGTGATTCCTTACAAATTTCTGCCACTCCTTCTTTAACCTTTTCTTCCTTTTATGATTTTTCCTATCCTTCCCTACATCCACTTTCCCTTATTCCATTACCCTCTCCTAACACTTCCATATCTCAACCACCTCAGTTGGTTAGTGACTGTGCCGGTTTTGATACTCAGATTTCCAGAAGAAGGGGATGGAGTTCGGATGATTGCCTTACAGGACCGCAAATTAATTGGCCAGTTATTCCAGGGGAATGGACAGTTTCAAGTCAAGCTTATCAAAACTATGTTCATTTTGCCCAACAATATTCACAGTCTGCAGATCCTTCAGTGAGATTAACTGCTCACTTTGCTTGGTACCTGGCATATATGCATAGGCACTCTCATACTGATTCAAAGCCTATTCCAAAGTTGTGCATGAATGTCAATGTGAGTATTGATTCTCAACAGTTGGAGATATTGTATTTTCATGCCCTCTGTTTGCCTAGCAGATACTTGGTCTTATTGGAAAGGATGTGTTGTCTCCAATTTTTCCAAAATCCTCCTAAAAACTTTGTAGATGAATCCTTATCTATGGATCGATTCCGACAACATCAATCTTTTAAGAGGGATCATCTTCATTGATACCTTTCCAATGTATACTGCAAGCTTTTTAATGCCAAACTCTCTTTTTGAGGAAGTCATTCAGATGGTTGTGTTGTGTATTAGTGTTTGTGTTGTGAGTTCATTTATGTCAAACGAACGTGGTGGTTTCCTATTGGATTTTGTGTACGAGCTATGTTTTGGAGATTTGTCGAGATGGGGTCGTGGTTGGAGAGTTGAAGCAGATGAAGATGATGAAGAAGAAGCAAACTCTTATATCCTTTACAAATTTGTGGTGATTTTTAGTTTGATAAGAGGTGTTAATTTCAAAAGAGTTTTCCTTTCTTTGTATTTTTATATATCAGAAACAGGTTATAAGTTGGGGTCGTGGTGGATGGATTCTTTGTAAAAAGATATTGAAGATCACAGTGAAGCTTTTCAATGAACTTGTATTACCTTTTTCCTGGGTCGCGAGGACGCTTCCTTATTAAGTGTGGGGATATGTTGAGTGTTGAAATGACTTGTTTTTTGGATGATTTTTGTTGTTTTTGAGAGCTGAATGATTGATTTTATGGGATGATTGATTGATTTGGAAGAGGATTGAGAGTGTTTTGGATGATATTGATTGTGTTTTGGAAGTTCATGATGTTTGTTGATGGTTCTGTGATGTTCTGATAGGTTCTAAATGGTTCTGTATACCTTCTGTTTTGTTCTGTTTTGGTCTGTTTTGTTCTGATTATCTTCTGTAAGGAGGGATGGAGTATTGATTGATGAAGAATGAGATATTGTGAAAGCTTACTGAATGGTTTGTGAGAGTTTGGAATGGTTTGAGAGTGAGTTATGAGGTTTTGATGACCTTCTGTAACCTTCTGTAGGTCTTCTGTAGAGCTTCTGTTTCTGTTCTGGTACTGTACTGTAACTGTTCTGGTACTGTTCTGTAGACTGTTCTGTAAGTGTTCTGTGGAATGTATGTGTGATTTTGGGGAAAGTTTTCTAGCCTTGGAAAGAGGTGAATACAAGTGCAAAAGAGCTGAAGGAAGTGGAAGAAGTAGCTGTTGAAGACTCAAGAGAAGACTAGAGTGAAGTGACAGTAGTGAGCTGTGAAGAGACACTGTAGTGGCTCTGGTGACCTTTCATATCAGACATACCTCTTGGGAGGGGTATCCACGACCTAAGAGTGATTATTGAGAGTAATTTTTGAGAAATTGTAGTGAGGATATGATGTATTATTGATGGAGTGTGAGAGAGAGAGTCAGAGATAGCCAATTCTACTAAAACAAAGTGATTGTATATGAGAGATTGAGAGAGAAGACTATGAAGATATTGAAGATGAATACTATGTGATGTATTTCCATTCAAAGATGGTGTATTCCTTTGCTTTCTTTGTTCTATTGATGGATTTTGTGAAGATGTTGAAGAATATGGTTGATTCTATTAAAACCGTGGGAGATCTACATGATGCTGCATGAAGATTTGTTGTGCCTGGTGTTCTTTTCTTCATTGTGATCATATGAAATATGAAAAACAAGCTTGTTTATGTTACAAGATAGATTTTCTTGCAAGAGAATTCCCTTTTCCTTGGTGTTCCTCTCGGGGCTCCAGAAGACGAGGAAACTGTAGAACCTACCTACCTCCGCATCACAATCACTGCCAAGTATGCACTATCAACACCTTGATCGATCAGGGAGTAGACTTCAATGTCTTAACCCACAATCATTGGATCCATATCGGCAAACCACAACTACAGCCCACTACCTCCAAATTGAGCCCATATGGGGGTCGATCATACGCACTCCTAGGGAAATGCAGGGCTGCAATTTCTATCGAGTCTAAGAGCATACCAATGACATTTTATGTGTTTTCGAAAGCTGAAAATGCAGGCACTGAATCGCTACTGGGTTGAACCTTTAAAAAGTAAGCTCATTGCCATGTCAATTATGAGTCACGGTACACTTAGCCATTGGCAATGTTCGCATAGTGTCGGCTTTCAGTAAGGGCTGCGTGACTCCCACCAGACCTACAATGCTACTAGTAGACATGCATTCAACCAAGTCCAAGGAGGAGGGTTGTGATTTGTTACACCCTCCCAAGTCTCTATGCCAGCAACCTGCTGAAACTAAGGTCAATTCCCATGAACCCCAATTAAGGTGGGTGCCTAAATGTCAGAGCCTACCACCAAAAAGCAATTGGCCATGCCTTCACAAGGCTAACAACACAACCTCAAAACCTAGGAGGACAAAACAAAGCTACAAACAGTGATGTGTGGTCAAGCCGTGATGGGTTCTTAAGACCCTATTGCAGTTGCAAAGTTATTATGAGGGTAATGCCTAGATATGGATCCCTAAGTCTAAAACAGCCACAAGCACTGATCAAGTCCCACCCTCACACGTAACCATACCCAACCATACAATGTGTCAAGGCCTAATGCCGCAAAAGCCTCGAGACACCAAGCACATTGACTCACAACTGATTATGCACACGAAGACCGACAAAGTCTACCGGCCCAAATCTCAGCTTGCTATTCCTAAACTAGTCTCACGCAACTTAATTAAGACTCAGGAGGCCGCATCCGCAAGTAGTGATTCCCCATTCACAATCCAGTTGTCCCAGCCCGTTGGGAAAGTGACCCAGCCATAATCTCAGGAACAACCGAGCCTGCAACTATCTGCTACCAAACTCTCTAGTTATGTCAAACCTCAACCACCCGCATGCCTTAGACCCTCCTATGGAGCGGAAATCATTATTGTCACTAGCTACAGATCTAGCTAAAGACACAGGGGATGATGTCATTGCTTGCCTCAGATGCCACATTCATGTTGTTGGCTTTGCTATGGCCGCTTGTGTTGCAAGATCTTTGCAGCAGAAGTTCGTACAATGCCTTGTTCATGGGACACACTTGAATTTGCATTCGTCAAAGCACCCCACTCAACTACAAAGTTGCTCCACATTGAGATATCTATAGAGCAAGCCATCAAATAGTGTCTCATCATGTCATACGATAACCGAGCCTCTTCTGCTATCACTGATCGAGAATTAAAGGAGTTGAAAAAGCTTGCTGAAATTGAATCCCCATTCTTATGAATCTTGTACACTCTTCGATTGCAATGGGAACTCAAAGGATGCCAAATAATGACCAATGTTGAGCAGCGATGCGCCATCAAGACATTGGAATACGACCGGAATACGATCCAACTTATGTCTCTCCAACTTCGTATAGGCTATTAACAACTATTCGTGACCGACCCCTAGAAGAGCACATCAAAGGACACCCTTACCTTGATCGCTAGAGGAAGAGTTACATATTGCTAGCCGCATCGATTTCGATGACGTCCTGACAGATGTCCTTATTACATCACACACATAGGTAGTCGACCCTTTGATCTAGACAGTGACACTCAATTGGAGTACAATCCAGACTTCTATGCTTGCCTCATGTGAAAGTAAATGCTCAACTGTACGATGAATGCCATGGGCCTGCTAGCCTTCAATCCTAGGAAGGATTCTCCCCAAATCTGAGAGGGAAAGGGATAAGGTGAGTGAGATAAGGTGAGTGAGTCAAATCGAAACCAATCAAAATCTAGCAAACACATAAACACACTAGGAAAAACACACCACTGTGAAAACCTCAGTCGACATTTAAATGCATGAAGAAAAGAAGAACATTAATTTGCAATTGAGGAAAAATGTCACGAAAATGTTGAAATAAAGGGTGAAAAGTTTGAAAGGAAAGTTTATGTTGGAGCTTAAATGTTTTCATTCAACAAACATGAAGCCTTTCTTTTCAGCAAATAACTCTTTCAGAAGCACTAATGGGAATGATGGTTCATGACAAGAACAAAAGATGTCACCGCACTCACTGAGTCCCTTTCACCGAGAAGGAGAGAACACAATACGGCATCAACTTAGAAAACCGTGCTTATAGTCAACTGAAATTCCGCAGCATTCACAACCTTGAGAAGGTGGTAGCCAAGGAAGAGGCCGAAAGGAGAGTAGTGGAATAGTGTAACCTCTTGAAGTACTTAGAGAAGTTTGTGCATGAGCCTGACCACACGAAGGGTGTGGAATTTCTGAGAACGTACAACCCTGATCAAGAATGCAGAATGGTGACTATGGGAAGAGGGGACAATGCTCGACAAGTGCATGTGCCATTGAACTAGGCCTTGGTGGAGAAGGAACTGGGGCTAGAGCCTAAGGTGGAGAAGAAACGTAAGAGGGATCTGTATGCTATGCTAAAGATGAAGAGGGAGGATGTTTTGACAAACAATGGCATTAGCATACACGATATCCCCGATGTTGAGATCCGCATGCAAACAAAATTGATGGACTCACTTTTCTCCAGCCAGCGCTATACTCCCTCATGCACCGAATCAGTGTGCCTGTGCTGGAGAATGTGGCAGCCCACACCTTGGATGAGGTGGATTGAAACGGCTACGTGCGCAAGACTGTAGACCAAGCAGCCAAACCACTAGCCCTGGGTAGCAGACATGCAAGTGGAGAATCCCCAGCCTCTAAAAATACGGAGAGAAAGAAACCTTCCTTGAAAGCCTCCTTCATTGAGTATGGAAGTGTGATGACGGCCATTATCTAGGAGGCTGTAAAAGAAGCCCAACAAGAAAATGAAGGAGTGGATGAGACTTTAGATAGGTCGCCGATCCACCAAGGGAAAGAGCCATCAAGTGACAGGACAGAAACTAAGATAAAGAAGGAGGACCAAGAGGCTTAATCCGGAAGGAAAAAACAAGAAAGCTCACTAAAAAGACATCTCAAAAGAAGAAACAGAATGGGGGCAGGAAGAAGGAAAAAGAAGATCTAGAGAGAGCCAAAAGGGAATCCCTAAGAGAGGCTACAGAGAGGAAAAAGAAGGAGAAGAAAGAAGTTGAAAAGCTAGCAAAAGAATCAAGGAAAACAGAGGAAGAGAGAGAAAGAAGAGCTATGGAAAAAGAGGTGGAGTTGAGGAGATAGGAGGAGGAAGACATGGCCGAAGCAACTTGCTAGTCCATAGAACAACAAAGCCGACTCAATGGCCTAGGGGATTTAAGTCTGCCTAGGGATGAAAAACCTAGCTCAAGTGTTCACATGCCCGAAGTCAATGTCGCATGTGGTCATCGAAGGCAAGGATAAGGCTGCCATCCATCCCATCCCATCCCTCTTAGTGCCTGCCAATGAAGCAACCACTATCACTCCAAGCATCCTAGCCAGCACTCATGTGAACAGTTTTGTGGCCTGGATGCAGTACTTAATCAACAAGGAACTAGCACAAGGAAAGAGTGGGGAGACTATAGCCACAAACTATGGCCACTTGGCAGAAAAGGCGGGCCACAGATGCTGAGTCTAGGCAAGATCCAAAACGCCAAAAGATGAAAGCTTCGACCACCCTAATCCCTATTACTATGACGCCACTAGCAAACCATGATGAATATGTTGATGAATTGCTCTCTCAGTAAGAGAAGGCAAGGGAGGAAAGAAAGATAGCGGGAGCCAAGTTGGAAGCGGAAAAGGAGTCAGTGGCAGTTTTCCAGCTCGAAAAGACAAGGCAAATGGCTATGCAACAAAAGGAAATCCTTGATCTGAAATGGGAACTAAAAGCCAAAGATGAAAAGGAGCAAAGCTGGCGACAAAAGCTCTTAGATGAAAATCAAGAGCTAGTGAAAATGCAAAGAGAGTGTAAGCTTCTAATCATGCAACATGAGGATCAAGCAGCAAAAATAGGTCAGATCGAACAAGGCATGAAAGAGTTTGCCGCAAGGGAAGAAGGAAGGAAGCGAGAAGAGGAACAAGACCACAAAGAAATGGAAACCATGACCAAAAAAGTGAGTCTTGAAAGAGAGGAACAAGAGAGAATGAGCAGGAAACTGGAAGACCAGGAGCATAGACTCATGGCCCTGGTACAAAGAGAAGGAGAAGGTATGGAGGAAATGAAAAAGAGAGCCAAAGAGTGGGCAGGCCAAAATGAATGAAGAGTGAAGACCTTGGAGCGTTTCCTGGCTCTCATGGAAAAAGAGAAAGTCCTAGTAGAAAGCAGAGAAGAGGCAGCCCAAGTGGGTTTCAATACTCAACAATGAGTCTTCCTGAATACCCTACTGGATGCCACTCACACAGAGGAAGGGGAGTCCTTGGAGGTGGTAAAGAAGAAGCTGAGCATAGCGTGCAAAGATCTACGAAGAGCAGGGCTACACATGCCCCCCCAACCCGTTGCAGTTGGGCTGAGCCTTGATGAGAACAACATAGGTACCTATTGTTGGCCGGCCTAACCCCCTGGAGATTGATGCTCTGGGGTTCGTAGAGGAGGTACAACAGAAAGAGTGCTCAGGAATTGAAGCTAAAGTGCCATTTGACATGGGCGGATTTGAAGAAGTGATCCCACAACCCCCTTCACCCCATTCTGAAGAGCAGCAGCAACCAACAGATGCGTCTGTGGAAAGAAAAACCACCCTGAGGGAGAAGAGAACATGCAAGGACCAATTTGGATGGGGATATTCAATCAAAATTAGATTTTGATGTGGTTAAGGCAGGTTCACATGGAGTGGAAGAAGCTAGACAAAGATTGAGGGCTAACCCTATGGCATAGTCATCTCTGTACCCCTTCCACCATGCCTAAATGACTTATCGACTAGTTTCCATGCAGAGATCGTAACCTGGGAGAGACAAGAAAAAGAGAAACATCCTCTCAACTTTAGCTTCCTCATCCCGCATGCCTTGCGCAGAGTCATTTTCCCTAAAATTGTGGATGAGGTGATCGGCATCGAAAGCCGACTAAGCCAACAATGGCTGGAAGAAAGAGAGAAGAATCCCACCCTCTAGGGCACTGAGGATGCGGAGTACTGGCAAAATAAGGTTTTTGAAGTGCCTCGGTCCGTTCCCGGATATGAATGCCGGCCATTGTGGTAGTGGAGACGTATTTGTGACAGCAATGTGTTCTCATGGATGGCTTTTTGTAATACCCTCCCTTCTGAGAGAAACAACCCCACCTACATGGCATATCCTCGTAGGGTAGGAGTAGACTTTGATGCAAACACCCGTGATCGTTACGACTTCCCTGTCATATATAACCCCTTTACTACCACCTTAGCCCAAGCCCTCACCTTCAACTCCGACAGCCTAGATGCCACCATGACCCGCTTTATTGCTGACTTCTCCTCCTATCCAAATCCCACCTTCATCATTACCACATGCAACTATCTTAGGCTACTAAAAATCCTACTTAGGCAGGACCCCACCTCGGCAGAATGTGGTCTCCCCCCACTCTTTTTTGACCCTAACGCCATTGATAGCTGCATGATGACCTGCTAATGATGGGAGCCAGCCTTCTACCTTCCTTTTGCCTCGCTATTCTTGAAGATATGCATGACAGCCAGTTCACCCACTGCAACCACCCATTCCTCTCCACCACCCCTTTCCAAGTCCGATTAAACATTAAGGGTTTAATGCAGGGCTTGAAATTTTTGAGTTACTCCATTAAATCCCCTTCACCACCACCTTCTAATGACAAGAATTAGCAATTAGCTACTGCCCGAATCCTGTACCTCAGCAAGGCTTTTTTGTTTTTAAACTAACAATGCAAGGAGCCCACAACATGTCCAAATGCAAGTCGCGCTACATAGCTCACAGTCACTACACCTAGGGGTCCTCAAGTTAGGCACATCCAGTGGCCTCGGTCGGCCAGCCCCATTCCCCATTCCTAACCCCCTAGCCCTTTTTGCCTCCCCACTTCATGCTTAGGGCACCCCAAGGGCAGGACACACCTAAGGAGATAACACTCACCTATGGTTAGACCTGTCAACCTAAGCTACACACACCGCACCTCCCTTTGCATGAACAAGGTCCTCAAGTGTGGGACATCACCCACGCTTACCTAGGATTAGACCCAACTTTGTGTTCCACTAGCGCGAGCACTAAGCACCGCACAGCGAGGTAGATACTCCCCTTAGGTCGAGCACTTTCTCCTTCCAGGTACAACAGGATGCTACAAACCACCAACTTCAAAGATCCCCATCATCCACTCGATACACCTTGCATTCTACATCCAAATCATTACCAAAGCTTCCCAATCAAACAAGTCCACCAGCCCTGGCCGAGACCCCACCCTTCCACAACAAAGACCTCGAAGTGCCATGGGATTGGAACCTGTCTTGGAGGGGGGTAATGTTAACCTCAGTTCAAGATAGCAGAAATATGAAGCAAAAAGCACAGAAAAAGAGCAAAGGCATTAACCTTAGTTCAAGATGGTAGAAATATGAAGCAAAAAGCGAAAAATGAATAGAAAAAGAGCAAAGGCGGACAGGCGGCCCCTAAAAGCTAAGCTAAGGCAAAAGCGCAATTTTAAATAGAAGGTGCCTCAAAAAACTCTAAAAACTCTTGTAAAAGAGTGCCAGGCTCCCTCCTGTGCCATTTGTAAAAGAATAGACTGGTGTAGGCTTAAGGCATGAGGTAAGAAAAGGGAAATAGGAAAAAGGACCTTGCTACAAAGGCCGGTCATGTAAAAAGGGAAGGGCGTCTATGGAATTTTAGGGCTTGTATATAAAGTTCAAAAAGTGAATGGAAGCTCATTCTTGGGTGTGTGGCTAACAAGATACCTCTTTCCTTATCTTCTTCTCTTTTCCTTGTTTGTGTATGTGTGATATTGAGAGAGGGAGATTGAGAGGGTGAGGGAGTGAGCATGTGGGAGTGAGGGATCAAGAAGGTGAACCTATTCACCATTCCCCATTCTCTTCTCTTCTCTTCTCTTTTCTTGTGCACGCACAGCTATGGTGCATGGAGCTTGAATGAGGGGGCTTGAGGATGCTTGAGCTAGCATCTAGGATCGTGGAGCTACTGGTGTGTGCGAAGGAGAAGGCAACTCATTTTGGCATCGAGGTAAGCTCACTATATTCATAGGTTTGGAGATGCATCGGCTAGGTGAGAGGTAGCCATTAGAGCTTGCTTGGAATGCTTGAAACAATAAGCGGTCCATGGGTCTTGGCGGTCGAGCAAGAGCTCCCACAAACTATTTGCTCACTTTTGTTGGTATTTAGCTTTTATACATCAATAGTCGTACCTAAATACAAGGAAGTCTATCTGAGCTCTTCTTATCAATCCTAATGGGAATGTATTAGGAGCTCAAATGGATGTGCTATACTATTTTTCTCAAGCTTTTTCTACTAGATTTGTCATCTTGATGAAAGGGATGTGTTGTCTCTAATTCCTTCAAAATATTTCTATCTATTTTGTGGATGAGAGCAGATCATTGGAGAGACTAAAGCTTAATATGCAATTTAAAAAGAAATATCTTCATCCTTACAAGCAAGTAGATTAGCTTTTTGATGTATCTTGATTTTTAATGAAAAATATTCTTTTTTCTCTCCAAATTTTTTGGGGGGTTATGCCACTCAGACTGTAGTGTCTTGTCAATGTGAGCGAAGGAAGGTTCAAAATGGGTGCATATGTAAAATCGTGTGTGAATCCCCCTTAAATCCTAATACTAAGTTTCATATAAATTATAGAGTTCTTTCAGTTCATTTTCTATTTCGTACTTCAATGTTTTGTAAATGTTTTATTTGTGTAATGTATTTATATCTGTGATTTATCCTTATTATGAGGAGACAAAGTTGAAGTTGAAGATTATCAAAGTTGGATGATGATTGAAGATAAAGCTATGAATTTGATGCTCATGGAAGTTATTATATATATATATCCTCTATATCATGTGCATTCAAGACCTATTTATGAATATTTTTATTTGTGATTTTTTCTAAATAAAACATAACCATTTTCTATTCAATCTTTAAGTAATGCCCTTATATTACAGCCTTATGTATGTAAAAAATGTAAAAAAAAATTACATTTTAAAATACCTTATTTTGAACCCACGTGATGCACACATATATTCATGAGTAACTTACCCAAGATTTTATGCAAAGAAGAAAGAAAAGTATTTATATCCTTTAATAGTTTGTTGGATTATCTTTTGCTAAGTTAAAGGATTAGTTGATATGGGTTTATGGTTTTCCTTTCATATATTTTTTCAGAGACTACTCATGTTATTTTATTGCCTGGATGGAATTAGAGTTGATGATTGGAGTGATTGGTTATTTTTGAGCTTTTATTATACTTTTCTCAAAGGTCATGAGAGGACACTTCTTGATTAAGTATGGGGATATGTTGAGAATTGAATTGACTTACTTTTATGTTGTTTTTTGTTGTTTTCTAGTATTGAGTGGTTGATTGATTGATTTTTGGATGGTTTGGAAGTGTTTTGGAGTATTTTGGATTAGGTTCAGTAGGTTTTGAGAAGCTAATGATGGTTTTTGATTGAGTTATGATGTTTGATTGATTATATTTTCTATCTATTTGATTATGATAGGTCTATTTTGCCTCTATTTTGATCTACTTTCTTTCTATTTGAGAGCTTATGATTTTGAATGAGTGGTTTGAGGAATGATTAAAAGTGTATTGGATGGTTCTCTCTCTCTCTCTCTCTCTCTCTCTCTCTCTCTCTCTCTCTCTCTCTCTCTCTCTCTCTCTCTCTCTCTCTCCACCATAACTCTTGCTTCGCTCCATGCTTCCACTTTAGGACTCACTCCCTTCAACTGGTATTAGAACCATATTCCTTGAGAGCTCTAGCATGACCTCACATTACTTTAGCTTGTGGAGAAAAGCTTTAGCTCCTCACAATTTCAATGGTAGCCATGGATTCTTCACCTTGAGGTATGCATTGAGCTCCATCTTGTTCCTGGCTTCTTCCCCCTTCTTGAGGCTTGATCTAGGCCCTTACTAAAGGCCATTGAGCATTGCCACAAGGCCTACTAAAGCTATCATTTGAAGCAAACCCTTCATAAGTAGTCCATATATTTGCACCTATTTAGGTAGCTCTCCCTATGTCTGATTTGACAACTCTTCCATCTCATGTGTGGCCTTTGACACTTGGGCAATCATATTTAATACACCTTGGCATTGGTTACTTGAGACTTGAATCTCCTAACCTCCATTCCTTACTATCATAAATAGGAGACTTGTTGTTATACAAGTGTGATGTAAGAAAGCAATCAACCATGGAATGAAATCTAACTGAAATTGAAAATTAACTAAGCAACAACAAAGAATTAACAAGTCTATTGCACCAAGACATCCTCATCATGTATTAATGGTTGGGGATTCAAGAATACATGACGGCCATGGCTGAGTGCTTCATAGGCTAAGAAGAAGCTAACTCCAAGAAGATGGAAAAGCCAAGATTATTGAATGATCAAAAGATGTCTTGCCTTTGGCCTCTAGTCCCTTTTGTTCTAACCCTCTTTCCAAACTTAAGGGCTGTTCACACATGTACACGTAGGCTAGGGCTGAATTTACAAAGGCTGGAATTAATCCAAGGTGCAAATATTAATGTTGTATTTTCCTTCATGACAAACCATCCCGTCCTGAAGATGGTTTTGTCCTCAAAACCAAGAAGTAATGGACTAAATCCAAGTCAAGGATGATAGTAATCATGCCCATTCATCTTCCAAGTGATAAGAAAGCACTGTCCATGAAAAGAAGACCTTTTTGCATGCCAAACTGTGATAAAACTGGCTACTGTCCAAACAGGGCTGATTCACTAAAACTGCCATAACTTTTGATATATTGGTCCAAATGAGGCGTATGAGGTGTAGAAATGAAGTATGCACTCCCAAGCATCACCCCATAACATCAAAATCAAATTTTGATGAAGTCAGGACAGTTTTATTGTCTGCAGAAATTTCATACAGCAAGCTGTCTCTGCACAGTCACTGCATACTGCATCATATATCATCCTGTAATAACCAAGAAAAGTGGATGGTTGCCAAGAAGACTCTTCAATGGGAAAATTCTTCCACTTAATGAGATACTCAATGAGAGTACGATTTCTGAGAACTTTCTCTCTCTTTCCAATAATGCTTTCAGGTTCATATATGATCAGTCCTGCCTCATCCAATGGTGGTAACTCTTCCAATACTTGTACATCGGGCCCAACATACTTCTTCAGCTGTGAAACATGGAATACATCATGTATTCTAGTAGAAGATGGTAGCTGAAGTTTATAAGCAAGCTCTCCAATTTTGTCCAAGATCAAGTATGGCCCATAAAACCTATGACCAAGCTTATTGTTCCCACCCTTTAATGAAGCATAATGCGTCTTGGGCACTTTGAGAAATACCCAATCTCCAACCTTGAAGTCTAAATGTCTTCTTTTCTCATCTGCATAGACCTTCGTTACCTCTTGTGCTTTCCTTATGCTATCCTTGCATTGCCTCATGAGCAACTCCATTCTTTCCAACTCTTCCTTTGCTTGTGGGTTGATGTCTTCATGGAATAAAACTGATGGAAGTTGGACTTTATACCCATAAAGAGCTTCAAACGGAGACATCCCAATGCTCATGTGGTGCGTGTTATTATAGCAAAATTCAGCAAGGTGGATCCAGCGATCCCATGAAGCTTGTGTGTCATGACAATAATGCCTAAGGTACACTTCCACCCAATGATTGACTCTCTCCGTTTGCCCATCAGTCTGAGGGTGATAGGCCGTGCTAGGAGTGAGGAAAGTACCCATAGATGAGAATAGACTTTTCCAAAAGTTGCCCATAAACTTCGAATCACGGTCTGATACTATTCTCATAGGCATACCATGTAGTTTGAACACACCTTCCATAAATTGCTCGGCGACTTGCCTTGCTGAAAATTGGACTTTAGTTGGGATAAAGTGGGCTGATTTGGTCAATCTATCAACTACCACATAGATACTGTTCCATCCATGACTGGTAGTAGGCAATCCCATTATGAAATCCATGAAAATATCTGTCCATTTGCCCGTAGGTATGGGTAAAGGCTGAAGTAAGTCGGCTGGTAATAGAGTGGAATCCTTATTTTGCTGACACTCCAAGCACTGAGATACATACTCTTTAACATCTTTCCATAGACCTTTCCAATAGAAGCTTTGATGAACTCTATCAAACGTCTTGAAAAGGCCCAAGTGACCAGCCATTGGCGATGAATGCATCTCTTGAAGCACCTTCAGCTTGAATTTACTGCTGGGAATCAAGTACACTTTACCCTTAAACCATAAAAGGCCATTATGCACTTTAAAATTAGGAAATTCAGCATCACACCCTTGCTGTAATTTCTGTAAAATATGGGCAACATGCTCATCAAGCACATATTCCTCTTGAATGTCTTCAATCCAATCCTTATAGATGGTAGACACAGTAGATAGACTGCATGCCCACATTCTTGATAACGCATCAGCCACCACATTATCCTTGCCAGCCATGTATGATATTTCAAAATCATATGATTGCAAAGTGGCCAACCATCTCTTTTGCTTGGGAGAAAGATTGGGCTGCGAGAGAAAATATCTCAAGACCCTATGATCGCTTTTGACTTTGAAGTGTGTCCCATAGAGGTAGTGGTGCCATTTCTTGATTTCATGTAAGATAGCAAGCATCTCCTACTCATAAACATGCATCTCTCTCTCTTTGTCATCAAATTTTCTGCTCTCAAATGCAATGACACCATGCTCCTGTACCAAAACTGCCCCCAAACCTCTACCACTGGCATCTGCATAAATGGTAAAAGTCTTGGAGAAGTCAGGGAAAACTAGTATGGGTGCTGAAACAAGCAATTGCTTCAGCTCATTAAAGCTCTTGTCAGCGATCTCATCCTAGAAGAAGGCCTCCTTTTTCAGCCGATCGGTAAGAGGAGCTGCAACATGAGCATAGTTCTTCATAAACCGTCGGTAAAAGGATGACAAACCAAGGAAACCTCTTAATGAAGTGGCATTGGTTGGCGTAGGCCATTCTTTGACGCACTGAACCTTCTTAGGATCCACTTTGATTCCATCTTCTCCCACTATATGACCCAAGTACTCAACTTCCTTTGTCATAAAAGAGCATTTAGTGGCCTTGGCAAACAGTTTGTGTATCCTCAATATGTCAAAGACCTCTTTTACATGCTGCAAATGGTCTTCTTTATTCTTGCTATAGATCAAAATGTCATCAAAGAATACCAAAACTATTTTAAAGAGCAATGGCTGAAGTATCTTATTCATGAGAGACTGGAATGTGGCTGGAGCATTTGATAACCCAAAAGGCATAACCATAAACTGGTAAAGACCCCTCTCCGTCCTGAAGGCTGTTTTAAATTCATCCCCTTCCTTCATGCGTATTTGATGATATCCCGATCTCAAGTCAATTTTGGACAACACCTTGGCATCCTTCAATTCATCTAAGAGATCATCTATTCTAGGTATTGGATACCTATTCTTGATAGTGACCTTGTTGAGATCGCGGTAATCAATGCACATTCGAAAGGAGCCATCTTTCTTCTTCACAAGAAGGATTGGAGAAGCAAAAGGTGATTGGCTTGCCTTAATGAGACCCATTTCCAAAAGCTCTTTGACTTGGCGTTCTACCTCTTCTCTTTCCACTTTGGAGAGGCAATATGGTGGTTTGTTGATGGTCTTTGTATTGGGCAGCAAGTCAATGGGATGATCCACTTCTCTTTTGGGAGGAAGAGAGGTAGGTGGCTGAAAAATATCATCATATTCTTTCAGCAATTTACAAAGACATGGGTCCATATTGTTGGTAGGAGAAGAGGGCTGATCCTCTTCAATCTTGGAAAGAAGAATGGTGAACATACATGCCTTTGCATTTATCTCTTTCTTAACCTTCTTGGGGCTGATCATCTCCATTCTTTTCTTTTCAACTCCATGTAGTGTTACTTGTTGTCCACACCATTTAAACTCCATTTCCATGTTGTTGAGATCCATGGTAAATCTGCCCAAAGATTTCAGCCAATTGCAGCCAAGTATTATATCAATGGGACCCATTTCTCACCCCTTTCCTGTTGATATTCCTTCAATTCTTCATTGATAGTATCCAAAACAGGGTCTCTCTTCTTATTCCTAGCCATGGGTTGATTTTTGTCCTGAATTTCCTGTAGTAGAAAAACTTGATTATCTTCACTTATAGAGCTCCAAATTACGAGGTCTTTGGCTCTGTTCGAAGCTTGAAGAGTCCTCTATCCAACGAGCTATCAAGTGCAGAAAATGGATGAGTACAGAAATTTCTGTAAGGGATTTTCTGTTGCTGTCTGAAAATTCCTACAGGCAGTGAATACCTATTCTAGTCAATTAATGATTTGTACCATCAATACCAAGCATGTACCAACTTCATAAACCTGTAGGAGAGTCTCATACATCTGCCCATACTGAAAATAACCTCTGTAATCAGTAAAATTGCTGTCTAACTCAGTGTAGACTGCAATCTTTAATGAGGGTATGCATACATACTCTGTCCCAAACTTTAATGTTGAACCATAGTGTCTTTACCATAGGATGCATACATTTTACTGCAGCCATATGTCTTCATACATTTGCCATACATTCTCCCATGCATTCTTTCAACATACATTTGCCTTGTCTATACATTTGCCTTCCAAAACTGTCATGCATTTGCCTTCCAAAGCTGTCATACATTTGCCTTCCAAAACTGCCATACATTTACCGTCCTTGAATGCATTTGCCTTCATACATTGATACTTTCCATGAGTACCATACATTTTCCAATACATCCATGAGTACCATACATTTGCCAATATCTCAAGAACTCACTGCCCATAAACTCATGCTGTAGGCTGATTTCAAGTGCTTTTGAGATTTGTACCTGCACCTAAACTTGAAAATGCGTGGGATTCGAGACCCGAGGGGTTTGCAAAGTTCCCTCTCGAGCTGGGTTGCGCTCCCCTTCAGGGTCCTCGTCGGTAGGGGAGGGTCACCTCTCTTTTGTCCTACCAACTCGCCCGGCATCCACTTTTCCTCGTGGGCATGTACATGGCAAGTGAATTCTAGCTCTAAAAATCAGTATGATATGCATGGAATAGGAAGGAAATACAATTGCCTTTCATTTGCCCTTTCATGATATGCAAGATTGGAATTGAAAAGGCTGAAATGTAAATGAGAAATGGAGAGGTATTTACCTCAGCAGTGACTCACTGCTTACAAAGCTTTTCTCACTTACCAATTGGGTAATGATTTTCTTATGATCAAGAGGCAAAATAGGCAATCAATTTCATGTCAGGGTTAGGCAATAAAGATTGAGTAATGAAGCTCAAGAAATTACTGATTTCAGTGAATGAAAGTAGATGGGTAATGCTCATTCATTATGGAAGAGTTTGAGACATTTAGAGATGGCCATTTCAGTAAATTGAAGAGGTTTAGTAAAGACAATGACTGACATAACCTATAGGCTTCATGTAATGCATTAGGCTATGAATGAAAGCTTCATTAATCCTCTTATTTCTCTTCAACAATTGGAAATGAGATCAGCAATTGGATGTAAAGAGAAATTAAGAGTGATTAGAGTACCTCATTTGATTGATTGGAGAAGAGCATTGTTGATGGAATGACCTTCAATCCATAATGCTTGACATAGGTGAGTTGAGCTTGATAATCCTTCTAAAATCAGTCCAAGAGATCTTCAATCTTCAAGAATAATCCCTTCCTTGATAAGCTTCAGCTTCATTAATCCCCATGAAAGCTCCATGACTCCATGAATGCTCCAATTTGCTCCAAATGAGGGTTGATGAAGACCGATTACCTTCTCTACTTGAAGTAGGTTGCAATAGGTAATAGAGAGGGCTTCAATGTGTCCAAGAGATCCCGAAATTTGAGAGGGAATGCCAAAATTTAATGGTATAAAAGCTTCATGCTGTCCATTGAATACCTAGACCTCCATTGGCTTCAATCTCCTTCAATGTCGGTCCAATGTTGATGGATTCTTGAGGGGAAATGGTTGAGGAAGCTTCAGAGATGCTTTGCCCACAAAAGCCCCATGATTTGCTTCAAAAATTTCAGGAATCTTTGATGCTATCCCAAACTGCCATAGCTAGGGTTTTGAAGAAGAGGGAAAACTCCAAAATGGTAAGAATCTTGAAGAAGCTTGTGAGAGACCTCTTGCCCAGGGTTAGAAGGATCATTAGCAATGCTCAAAGGCCATCATATTTCTGAATTTTCCACGCAGTAGGGGAGTGTGTGCAGGCGGCGCAAACAGCGTGAGGACATACTCATGTATGAAAAGTCCAAGACAATGCTAAGTAGCTATATTAGCTACTCCAAATGAAGCTCCTGAAGCAGGGAAGAAGGTCATGTAATCCATTCTCATGATAGGAGTGAGAGAGAGAAGATCTGATCTTGTCTTGGCCATGGATTCTTGTGGACAGCTTGAAGGAAAAGAGAAGAAACCCTTGTTTCATGAAAAGTAACTCTAACTTTTCCCTCCTCTAAGTCTTGTAACCATTAGTTTGTCCACTTACCCCAATTTTTGGCTCAAATCTTGGTCACGACCTGCTATTTTGGCTGGAGCCCGCCATCTTCCATTAGTCATGCCAAGAATCACCATCTTCATCCCTGTTTGTAGCAGACCTTCACATGTAACTCCGGTTTGAAGCCTTCATGTCCTGTCAAGTCCTGTCACTCAAATTCCTAACTATGGTTTGCTCTCCCTAGCCTAGGAAACTGAATCTAGTACTTGAAAATGACTTCTGCAAGGATCTAAGCTACTGCTCTGATACCAATGTAAGAAAGCAATCAACCATGGAATGAAATCTAACTGAAATTGAAAATTAACTGAGCAACAACAAAGAATTAACAAGTCTATTGCACCAAGACATCCTCATCATGTATTAATGGTTGGGGATTCAAGAATACATGACGGCCATGGCTGAGTGCTTCATAGGCTAAGAAGAAGCTAACTCCAAGAAGATGGAAAAGCCAAGATTATTGAATGATCAAAAGATGACTTGCCTTTGGCCTCTAGTCCCTTTTGTTCTAACCCTCTTTCCAAACTTAAGGGCTGTTCACACATGTACACGTAGGCTAGGGCTGAATTTACAAAGGCTGGAATTAATCCAAGGTGCAAATATTAATGTTGTATTTTCCTTCATGACATGTGAATAGAGTTTCTCAGACATTAGAGCTTGTATCTGCGTCTTGGGATGTCCGTATGCTTATGTATTGATGCCAGATACTTAGGGGATGATATGACATTGATTTGCGATCGCATTGGACTAATTTTAGCACTCTTTTGCTCAATTTTGTAGAGATTTTTTATTGCTATAATAAGTAGGGCTAAATGTTATTTTATCAGTGAAAGCATATGTCTATTTCTCCAAGGTTCTTTACTAATTATTTTGGGTGATATACCAAGGCTTATGGTTCATGTTACATACTTGGTTATGCTTCTAGATTGCCTTTGAGTTGAGATTGGAGCTTTTGAATCTTGACATTGACTATCATTCATTGTTATGCATGGTTATTTGATGCTCCAGTAAGAGCTTTGTAAGCTACTTGGGTCGGATGCTCTGTGATATATGTTACTTAGATTTTGGATGTATACATTCCTTCTACATGATGTTTTGAGCTTTGTTTGCTCATTTGGCATTCAACTTTTGTTCTAATGGGAGCTGCTACTACTTGAAACTTGGATATTACATTGAGCATTTGGTTATGAAGATGAGCTTGAGGATCTTACATTGAGATCCTAGGACTTAGTGACATTTACATGCTCTTGTCATGCTTTATGTACATAATTGACGCTTAGTGGGTTGATCTAACATTACTTTTGGGTAGATACCTTTTTCTATCATGATATTGTTATTGATATATGCATCTTGATTGGTTATATATTGAGCTTCCATTAAATAGCTCAGCTCATTGAGTCTAACACAGATTCTTTGATAATTCTCGATGCCCATTGCATATTCACTCGTTTTTGCTACTTGGAGCTCTTTCTTGGCAGTTGCAATTTCAGTGATTGCACCTCTGGAATTGATTTCTTATTGATGTACTTTAATTTTCAACCAGTTGTAATTGCAATTCACTACACTATTTATGTGAGTAGTCACCTTCATCATTTAATAGTTCTTTGCCTTGAGTTTATGGACAATTCATTACTTAGTCGGTACCTCTTGTTTTCAACTTGATCTGGCAATGGTTTTAGGGCTATTTGCAGTTATTGCAACAACTTGCTCTTACAATTTGTACACTTGTTTTCCTTCATAAGGACTAGTGGCTTGAGTGATAGTGTTATCTTTAATATTGACAAGTTGGATGGCACCAACAGCAACTACTGAAAGGCCCAAATCTGGCATGTTTTAGTGTAGAAAATGTAAGTTAGACCTTTGAAATATAAGGGTGTCAAGCCCAAACTTATTGATGCAAATGGTTGGGCTAAATTATATTATCTATGTAACTCCACCATCATATTATCCCTCTCTAAGAAGGTGTTCTATAATGTTGTCTCTAATGGGCAATTCACATAGGAATTATATGAAAAGATTTGCAATGTCTATGACAAATAGAGCCCCGCTTTTCAGATGTATTGGCTGAAGAAACTCATGGACCTTCACTTGTTAAAGGAGGGCACTTCTATGTCAACTCACTTAAATGAGTTTCATTCTATTATTAGTCATTTGTTTTCATAGGGGATTGAATTCAAGGGCACTCTTCTTCCCTTCCTTTTAGTTATACTACTTGAATGATTGGATACATTTGATATCGTTATGTATGCCAACATACCTACTGATGGGTTATAGTTTCAAGATTTAGAGAGTGCACTCTTGACTCAAGAGGTTAACAAAAAGAACGTCGATGCTTCTCACACCTCTCATGCTTTGATCACTAGAGGCAATAAAGGTAAGAGTGGTAATGACCCCGATGAGAGAGACTCTCAACATTCTTGCTCTTAGATACATGGACAATCTTGTAGTAAGCTCCATGGCCATAAGTCCTCATTAACTTGTCATTATTGTGGAAAAGTAGGGTATATTCTACCACATGCCATAAGATGCATGAGGAAAAGCATAAGGAAAAGGGCCAAGGTAAAGTACAAGACAAAAATGATGATCATAACAGTGTCCCTAGAAAGTCTAGTGTTAAGATTGAAGATATTAATGTTGTGTAGACTAATTCTGATGCTGATTTCAAACTTGCAGCTTCTTCTCTTGATACTTCACAGCTAATGATACTTTGTCAAGGTGTATTCAGTGTTGGCTGCTGGTAGATTCAGGGGATTTCTTTCATGTGACCCCTCATAAAGAGTAGATGAGCTCGACAATGGGAGCACCCCTTGGTTGATCATTGGGGCTCCACTATGGCTCTCCTACACCTCAGGGATTGGCCCCAAGATGTGCAATGAACATAGAACACATTCCAAACAAACTCCACTCTTTCAATTAAACATCCAGGAGATAAATAGATAAACCTCACCGAATAACCCCCAAGGAACCAAATATCTAGCCCTATGACGGGCTTCGGATACTTTGCACTCTCAGCATAGGTCATCGCTCATACAAACAAGTATTATGCATCCATGATATGATACCATATGATGCATCAATGCAAGTGTGTATATGACCATCGTGCTCAAACAAAAAATTTTCATTAAAAATCAACAATGTGAAAGTGCGAAGACAATTCTTTTCATGCTTTTCTTCTACTACAATAGTGCTTCATTGCTTAGGGCTATATCGACCTTTCTCGTGCTACTAAATCCTTTAAGTTTTAAACAACATCAAACCCTATCATGAAATATCAGAATTGAGCGTACTTTAGCACTCAACAAACCCCTATTCTCTATCAATTTAAGATTTTGCATGCATTGATAGGTTTAATGTGTGTTTTTTGTGTATTTTTCTTTATTGAAAGCGATAATCTCAATCTAACAAAGAGATAGGGCTAAATTGAGGCAAAACCTCATGCTTCAATTCTACTAGATGTTCAAAAATATAAATCTTTTTTTCCTTATTTTTTTGATGTGAAAAACCTTTTTTTTAATTCTATTTTTTTGTAAAAAAATACTAATAAGTACTTATTTTTTATTTAGATTAATTGATCTTATGGCAAATGATTTTCTTAGCATGTTTCAATCCATAGGAACAACAAATGCACACCAAAACCCCAAAAATCACATATTTTTCCTTAAACCGCATAGCCTCGGGTTTTGTATGTTTAGTATAAAATTATTATACGAGTGATTTTTTCAATTTCTTCAATATAACTAATCAATCATAGTATGGGCAATCAAATACAAGCATTTCTAACTATTTCAAACAATAATTGATCATAAAACAATAAAATCTATATTTTTCTCATAAGATCGCTCATTATAATGCATGTTTTTCAAACTTGGAGGCCTGTTGATGCTCTTCCACAGCCATTGACAATCTATGCAACCTTGATTCACATCCCTTTATACTCTGCCATCATTGCACGATAAAAAACGTCCAACTTAACCCATCCCCTTCTCTTTTACATTGATCCATGAATAAACAAGAAGAGAGAGGAGAGAGAAAAACTAAAATCAGATCTTTTCATTCAATGTCTCATTTTATCATGTATGCGGTGATATGGAAGGCAAAGAATTGATGGAACTTGCTACCCAAAGGATTCCCCATATGGTACTGATGATTAGAAAAATGATTAAAATTTGCTAGATTTGGGACACTGAAAAAAACAACGCCCCCCCCATCCCCCTCCACATTTCAAAATTTGTGACTTTTGGGATCATAAGCTTTAAGTTAAGCTTAAGCTTTAGTTTTTAAAAACTAGTTTACAATTTTGTGTTCACACTCTTTGTCAAGTGGTTTTTTCACTTTCAGAGAGACAAAGGAGCTTAGATTTGAGATTCGTCTAGATGGTTGGCTTCACAACATCAAAATCTATAAAGCTATCCATCGTCATGCACTTTCTAGCTCTCGTATCACATAGCTACTTCATAATGCAAAAGCTTACGGAGATTAAATGGGGCATCAAACGGACTCTAATTGACGAACCGAGACTTGCGTTGGGTTCTTGGCATCAAACTCAAACTAGGAAAACTCTAGCTCATCAATCTACAACTGTTTAAGACCATATTGGAGAATATGGGAATTTTCCATAAGTTTAAGATACATGGTCAAATCTTTAGAATTTTCATAACTTGAATACTATAACTCTAAATGGAGCACTCTATAGCTCAATAGATTCCATTTTTCAAGCACTTTCCAATGACAAGTCACATCATATGGTTTTGAGAAACTTATAGTCATATTATCTGGGTGCCACCTTTTTAGTATTCAAAAATTGGGAACTGGGAGATTCCCAAACTCACTAATATTGTGTTATTTCATTTTGCATGAAAAATTGGTCTTGTACGGCCACTCGAGCTCTATTTCACTTCAGAAAATGGTCTATAGAATCTGCTCTCATTGGCGACCATGGGATAGGGCGACTCATTCCATCAAATCCCACGAATGCACAAACAACAACCAAAAAAGGCATCAAGCTGCCACAAAATTTATACTCAACGCATTACAAGAACAACTCTCACCTTACCCCCTTACAAAATCAAGACATGAAGATCCTCAAGGGATAGGCCCAACATAATTTGATAGAAATCTAGAGCCAGTGACTAACCAACTATTGCTCGGATAGAAAGAAGCATCAAAGAGATCATCCTAGTAGTGGCTTAAACTACCTATCTAACTAAGGATAGCTGGACTATGAACTCCTACTAGGCAAGGACTCCTATAGCCTGGTCATCATATATTTCCTTTTAACACACTTTCTTTCAAAGTTTTCATACTCAGGCATGTAAAAAGAAGGGAGCTGAGTATAGAGTGACCCAAGGAGCACAGGGCATTAATGTGACCCAGTAACCAAGAACCTACTAAGCTCTCACAAGGTGACACTTAACCGTTTTCTTTTTCACTTACTCTAATTTTTGCTCCAACCTTCCTTATTTCTTTATTTTAGCTAGCTACTATCCCTAGGAAGACAAGATTGACTCATCCCTAAGAACCTACCAAGCCTTCGCAAGGCAATAATGTAATATTGTCACACAATTAAAAGTTAGTTGGTTAGTTTGAAAGTTAGTTAGTCAATTAATAAGCTACTAAGGTTACTAACTAAGGTAAAAACTAACTAATATTAATAACTAATAATTTTTATTTAATTAAAAATATTTTTTTAAAAAAATTGAGAGTCATAAATTTGATATTTTTCTCGGATTAACAAGGACCATAGCCACCCTTCATGGAAGTTACAACGTGAATGAGAGTTATGAGCCATATTAATCACTAGTGTTAATATATATACTATGGATGGTCCAAAAATATTAGATTTTGGGCAAAACTAGCATGTTCTAGATATTTTAGATATTATCCTAAAAAGATGTGGAGATTTTTAGAACTGGATGTCATTTAAAAGAAAAGACAAGTGATGTTTTAGTTAGTTTTTGAGATTTTATAAAAAGAACAAAATAAAAAGAGTGATTGGCGAAATCGCGCGCGCCACAATCGCAGTCTACAAGCAGTAGACAATACTTCGAACAGGGAGAGAAAAAAGGAGTGATCCGAAAGATTTCTAATCAAGTGTCTTGGGGTTTTACCCCACTTTTGGAGTCAATGGAACCATTAGATTTATGATTTGAGCATCAGATCATTGATTCTTCCAAGAGCCCCTCCACCAAGAAGTCTTGTTCTCAGCCACATCCCCTTTTCTCTAATTCATCATAAATATGAGGCATGGAGGCACAATAGAGCATAAGGAGAACCTAAGAGGTTGCGAGAGAGAGGTAGAGATAAGAACACCCCTCCAAGAGATTGTGAGAGAGAGCTTAAGAGAGAGAGAGAGAAGAGTTACCTCGAGAGGCTACAAGAGAGAGAGTTAGCTCAATTCCCTCTATCTCAATCCTCGACTTAGCCATCTTCTCTTACGCTCTCCCATCTTGAATCTATTCTGCCTTCTTAATCTCTTGAGTCTACTTGCGGATGATGGCCTCCAAGCAAAGAACATTGCATGCAGATGCCAATCCTACAACCAGCAACGAAGCTTTGGGCGAAGGCATCATTGTCAATCCAACTGTGGTTTTTGTCGTAAGTAATGTATTTCTAAATTGATAGGTGCTTACTTTGATTCTCGCATGAGATACATTAGGCTCCATACTATGATGTACAAGAATAGGTCATGAGAAGGGATAGGCCTCTTTTCACATATTCGAATGATGGAGTTTGCAAAGTGCATGTATCAAGGGAAGTTAATTGCACTTAGTTGTGTATGGCTTATTCATTAATAGACCAATCGATCAAGGGTTATGAATAGCATAATTGTAAAAAGAATGACATTAAGAATTGTGCATACAAGTATTAAGTAAATTTTGCATAGAATCGCTCTTTGAACCCAAGGCGGAGAGCGAATATGCGATGGAATTATTATCGCATCTATTCTTATATTGTTTGAAAAAAATACAATTAGTTTTGTTGATTCATTGAACAACACCCTAAATGCTTTTTGCAATTAACTGATTGTTGCATTTGTGATTTGGATAAATATTCCAAGTGCTTATGTGGATGGTAAAAACATGGTAAAGGTTAGTAATGACCAGTAGCCATGGAAAATAAAGGAATGTTTCACTGGAAGATGATATTAGATTGATTGTCTTGATTATGCTTGATTCTTATTGGATTAATTAACTAATGATATTTTGCACGGGTGGATCATCTCCAAGATTGCACCATGGATTACCCCGAGAGAGCACTACTCGATTCACAGGTCGAAGGTCGACTAGTGAAAAGGCCAACCACGGAAGTTGTGTCTCACTCCTAGGTTGCTTAGGGTCGGTGGAGCTCTGGACACCCCTTGCCTAGACTAGAACGGAATTGTAGACTACCGTGAGCCCAATGTTTTGGGGCATTGAAAGATCATATTCTAGATAAAGGATGGAAATTATGGTGCCATGTGATTTGGACCGGGTACTTCTGTTGGACAGACGGGATACATAATTCTCCTATATAGGCAAGACACAAAGATTAACTTGAAGATAAGCTAAGGAACTTGTTTTGTAAAAAGGACTACTTGTTTTATATTTGTGTCAGTGTTGTAAATTACACAAATGAATCATGCTCCCTAAAAGGCCTAATTAAGGAAGCTAATTGTGAATGTTATACATAAACGTGATAGGACCTAATTAGAAAACTAAAGCTATCAAGGGAAGCGGGTGGGCAGAACCCCAATGGTTTGTCCTATGGTAGGTTGGTCCCAAAGAACTAGGAGGCTTCTCACAAGGTTTTACTGTAATTTGACCTTTAGATATGATTAAGTTAGAACCCAATTCATGTTGTTTTAGGGGACCAGAATGGGACTATGCCCTATGGGCAGAGAGGCTGAGAGAGAGACAAACAGACAGACAGAACCCTTGAGAAGGTTCTCCTTCGCTTCCCCTCCTTAGAGGTTGGCCACACACGTTTACCCTTCCCCTCATATCCGTGAGCTTAAACCCTTCCATCGTGATAGAAGGAAGTCGTTGGCACGCCATCTCTCCAACGAGAGAAAGGGAGAAGGATATTTACAAGCCGAAGTATGGCCCCAAAGTAGAGGATGACATGCACCAATGGAAATCCCATGTCTGACAGTGGAGCCATCAGTCAGGGTGTTATCGTCAATACGAATGTAAAGTTGAATATATCACTTCGGTATACGCATGAATTCATGCAAAGGAGTAGCTTGAATTTATTCCTATTATTATAATTTGGCATTTTGATTATTCCTTTTAACCCAACTTAGTTGTATATGGCCTATTTGCTAATAGCACAACTACAAGGAGGAACTAGTCAAGGGTTATGAATGGTATAGTCACTAAAAGAATGACATTAGAAGATTGTGCATAGAAGTGCTAGGTTAAAGCATAGTTAAGGGTTATAACTAGCATAATTTCCAAAAGAATATGACATTAAGAATCGGGAATAGAAAGTTGTAGTTTAAAGTTTGGATACTTCAAAAGTACTTAGCCTAAGAACCCGAATATTAAGAAAAACTAGATTCTAGCTCAATGCAAGGCTTGTCAGAGTCTAGTTACTTGAAATCATCTCGCACTTATCTTATCAAGTATTTACATGTTAGATCTATAACATGCTTGATATATGAGAATGATTTCATGTTTGCTTCATGGCTTGGCTAAGAGCTAGTACAAGAAATTAATCATAAGGATTAAAACTAGAATGTTTTGAGATCCTTCTAATAACTACGACTTTCACCAATCCAATTCAGGGTTGGATTATCAATCAACGTAAGTGACCTATAGAGCTTACTTCATGTACAATGTTTGGAACCTTAACATATGCCTTAGCCGAAAGAAGGGTGTGTTAAGTAGAATTTACACAGAACCGCTCCTAATCCCAAGGGGAAGAGCAAATACGCGATGGAAAGTTTATCGCAACTATTCTTGCAATGTTTGGAAAAGAATACCATTGTTTTTGTTGGTTAACACCCTCAATACTTTTTGCATTAAACTGATTTTTGGGATGTGATTTGGATGATTATTCCAAGTTCTTGTGTTGATGGTAAATGCTTCGCAGGGGTCAGTGATGACAAGTTGCCATAGGGAAAGAAAGGATGATGCTTGGCAGGGGCCAATGATGATAAGTTGCCATGGGGAAAGAAAGGAATGTTTTCTTAGAAGATGTTATTAGGTTGATTGCCTTGATTGTGCTTGATTCTTAATTGGATTAATTAAGAAAGAATAGTTTGCACAAGTGGATCATCTCCAAGGTCACACCACGTTTCAACCCGAGAATAGAACCGCTCCTAATCCCAAGGGGGAGAGCAAATAGGCGATGGAAATTTTATCGTGACTATTCTTGCAATGTTTGGAAAAGAATACCATTGTTTTTGTTGGTTAATACCCTAAATACCTTTTGCATTAAACTGATTGTTGGGATGTGATTTGGATGATTATTCCAAGTGCTTGTGTTGATGGTAAATGCTTGGCAGGGGTCAGTGATGACAAGTTGCCACGGGGAAAGAAAGGAATGTTTTCTTGGAAGATGATATTAGGCTGATTGCCTTGATTGTGCTTGATTCTTAATTGGATTAATTGAGGAATGATATTTTGCACGGGTGGATCATCTCCAAGGTCACACCACGTTTCAACCCGAGAAGGCACTGCTCAATTCACAAGTCGAAGGTCGAGTGGTGAAAAGGCCAAACACAGAAGTTGTGTCACACTCCTAGGTTGCTTGGGGTCAATGGATCTCTAGACACCCCTGGCCTAGTCTGGAACGGAGTTGTAGATTGCCGTGAGCCCAACGTCTACGGTGTTGGAAGATCCTATTCTAGATAATGGATGGAAATTTTGGTGTCATGTGATTTGGACCGGGTACTTCTGTTGGACAAAAGGGATACATAATTTCTTCTATATGGGCATGAGACAAAGATTAACATGAAGATAAGTTAAGGAATTTGTTTGAACTTGTTTGTCAAAGGATTGCTTGCTCTGTATTCGTGTATGTGCCATAAATTACGGGAATGGACATTGTTCCCTAAAAGGCTTAATTAATGAAGTTGATTTTAAATGTCACACATAAATGTGATAAGACCTAATTAGAAAACTAAAGCTATCAAGGAAAGCGGGTTGGCAGAACCTCTGATAGGTCTCTCATACGATATGGTGGTCCTAGAGAACTAGGAGGCTTGTCACAAGGTTTTATCGTCATTCGATCCTTAGGTATTGTTAAGTTAGAACCTAATTCATACCGTTTTAGGGGACTAGAATGGGACTATGCCTTACGGGTTGAGAGGTTGAGCGATGCATCCCTCTCATTTCCCATTCTCTTTGAACTAAGTGCAGCTTGGGTCAGCTTTAACTTGGGTATCTTTGCGTAAAGTAGGATGTCCAAAACCCAATGCTAAAATGCTGTCAAGAGACCTTGACCCCTAGAACCTAGATTTTAGGTTGACCTTATTGGGTTTGATCGGGAATGTTCCATTGCGAGGTGGACTCAAGAAACCCTAGGAGACGATGCTTAGATTCGTTTCTCAATGGACCGCTAAAAACATGCTTGGATAGCCGATAGGCGAGCACGTTACAAGTACCTACTACAGGTTAAAGCTAAATCTAGAAGGACCTACATAGGCACCAAGCGCAATGTTAGTAAGGCTTCAACTTATTAAAGTTAACTTTAGTTTTAAACTCTACCTCTTGCAAATATACTAAAAGTACTATAGAGCCATTCTTTTCTAAATGTACAATTTTGTATAGTCCATCCCACTTGGGTTCCAACTTACCTAGAAATAGCTCTGTTAAGCATCATAATACAACATTAAGTGACCTTTCACAAATTTGTATTTCTTAGTCCAAAGATTGTGAAGGGCTTTCATTCTCTTCTTTCCTACTTCTTGATGTAATAAAGCTTGCAACCGAATTTCATCAAGATGTGGAAGAGAAGTATATATTTCTTGTAACACTTCTATCTCTCCCAATAAATGATTGAGAGCAAAATGCATAGTGGGAAGCTCTATTTCCAATGGCAAAATACACTCTTTCCCATATACTAGCTTGAACGGGGTATGGCTATTGGCTCTCTCAAATGTCATATTATAAGCCCACACTGCCACATATAGTTTATTATCCCAATTTCGCTTCCTTTCTCATACTATCTTGGATAAGATTCCCACCAACTATTTATTTGTACTCTCGACTTGGCCATTGGCTTGAGGATTACGAGGTAGTTTTATTGTGCTTAATCTTCAAAGCTTCGTTTAAGGCTACGATAATCTTATTTAGGAAGTGTGTTCCTTGATCAGACACTATCTCCTTAGGTGGACCAAAATGGTAAACAATTTGCTCCATCTTAAAAATAGTTGTTTCCTTAGTATTATCCTTCACCGTTTGTCAAGGTTCAGACCACTTTGTAAAGTAGTCTACCACTACAATAATATACCACTAGCACATAGTTGATGAAGGGTATATTGGTCCCACAAAATCGATGCCCCATTTCTCAAAGGGTAGCGTAACCAAAATAGGGTTTAGAGGTCACTTACAATGTTTTCTTGCATCGTGTCTTTGACAAACATCACATTGCTTAATATAACTGAAAGCATCCTAGAAAATTGATGACCACCAATATCTAGCACACTGAGAGCTTTTTGGGCAGTAAGCCAACCAGCAAAATGTTCCCTACATGCTGAATCATGGCACTTCTCAAGAATAAATGGTACCTCATTAGGTACTACACAACAACAATAAATGTCATCTACTCCTCTCAGGTATAAGACACCTGCTATAATGAAAAATCCTAATGCTTTTTGTTTAATAATTCTCTTTTCAGACTTTGATAGAGCAGTCCCAAATCCTCCTACAGATAACTAATGCATTATAGTTGCATACCAAGAAGGGATGGAAGTTGTATTAATCTTGAATAAACCTTCAATGTTACTTTCTTCAATCAAAATTTCCTTTGGCTCCCTGAAATACACAAGACATTCCACAATACCCTGTAGCTTTGGTGGCTTACTCCTAATCTCATTATCAAACTCTTGCAAAGTGATTAACCACTTTACTAAATGGTCAAGCGGCTACAACTTGTTCATCAATAGTCTAAGTCCTTCCGCCTTTGTAAAGAATATAATATTTTCATAGAGAATATAATGCCTAAATTTCTTTGTCACAAAGACCATTCCAAGGCACAATTTCTCCATGTACGTACAATTTACTTCAAATATCCCCAATTTTCTACTATCAAAGGCAATTGGATGATATCATTTCTCTTCCCAAATTTGGACTAAACAACAATTGATATTATGCATTGTTGCTACTAAAAGTATATAGAAAACTTCACCTCTTTGGGTGCTTTTAGGATTGGAACTTTCACTAGTTCCTACTTCACATCCTCAAAAGATACTTGACATGCTTCGTTCCAATCAAACACAGAGTTAAAGGATAGGAGGTTCAGCAATGGCAATGCACTTTTTGCCAATGCATTGATAAATTTTTTATAATATCCCAACGATGATAGAAAGTTGTGTACCTCCTTTAGAGTATGTGGCAGACTCATAGCGATTATAACCTTTATCTTTTCAAGGCCGGGTCGCAATACCAACCAAACTAACCACACGGCCCAATAACAGCCCATTGGGCACCCCAAAGATGCACTTCCATGGATTAAGAGCAATAGAAAATTGTCTACAATGCTCAAAATATTTCCTTAAAATGATCAATTGTCTTTCCCTTGTGGTGGTTGCCCCCAGATTGTCAATAAAGACTTTTAACTCCACTAGGGAGATGTCACCAAAAGTCTTATCAGCTGTGAGTTGCCAAGAACCGGGCACATTGCATAACCCAAAATCCATCACATGATATGCAAAGGTATCAAAGAAAATGATAAACATCGTTTTCATCTTGTCTTCCTCGGCAATAGCCATTTGGTTATAACCAGTAAAGCAATCCATAAACAGATAAATTTTCTCACCCGCTAATAGATCCTGATCAATAAATGGTAACGGATAGTAATCCTTAACCATCTACTTATGAAGCTCTCTAAAATCTACACAAAGTGGAATCTGATTGTTCTTCTTTTTCTTGATAACAACTGGTGAACATCATCAACCAACCAGCATGTATATCAACTTGACAATCTGCTTGTAAAATCCATGGCCTGCCTAGCAATACTTGATAGCTAGGTCACCCCACAAATCTAATGACCCTAAAGTCCAAAATGCATTCCATAATTGCAATGGTCACATGGACTTTAGTAATGCAACCTTTAGGTTGTCTTAAACTATAATTTGCAATTCAAAAAAATTGTGGAGACATCTTTTTTAATTTCTAATCCCAACCTGTCCAATCAATTCCAAACTCATAATGTTGACAAAGGATCCCATGTCCACAATAGCATGATCTACCAATATTTCATCAATCTATGTTGCTACCCTTGGATACTGCTCTTCAACATGTTCAAATCAATCATTTGCTACTCCCGCTATTTCCAAAGGGCTCAATGATATACCCCATGTGAAGAATCTTTTTAAATTTTGTACGCACTCTTGGAGACAACTTAATCAACTACGCTTGCAAGAGGTTTACATCCAACTTAACTTCACAAAGAGAACTTGCTAAATCAAATTCATGATAGCTAGCAAGAGCTCCTTTTCTCACCAAATAATTCTCTCCTTTGGTCTTTAAACCGGCTTTGGTACTTCTTTCTTAGCTTTTTCCTTCATCTTTGGCAACTCCTTATCCTTCTTGGGGTCACCTTTACCATCTATGGCTTTGAGAGATTCGCCTTCCATATCGGGATTAAGGACTTTCATCCCCCTTATTATCTTGCTTAAGGTTTCCCCCAACAAGTTTTACCTTGTCTTTGTTAGTTTCTTTACTCTTTTGACCTCTTGTAATGATCCATAAATTGGAGGTTTCAATGCCATTGACACAAATGGCTTCAATAAGACGAACTCCACTACCACTAGGTAGTTCCTCTACCATAGCTTTCCCTCTCTATAGTATTTATTTCAGTCCTTCATCTTGCTAAAGATTGTTTCCTTGTGCTCGATGATTAACTAGACCTAGCTGTTTACTTATGTGTTAGAGAGAACTAATCTTCTTTCAATAGGTACTAGCTAAATGGCCAAATTTTTTACATATGTCACATTTAACATTTGAACAATTCCTAGGAAAATGTTAGTCACCACACTGCTTATAGCTAAATCTTGAGGGGCCACCCTCTTCAGGGTGTCGACTTCTTATCAAATTTTGTTGCTTTTTAAGGAAGTTCACATCAATGGCTATTTGCTTATATTGTTTGATGATCATGTCAATATAGTGCTTCATCATATCCTTAACTTTGCCAAGGACATTCGAGACCCTTCACTCATAGCCACAATTTCTACCTATTGTTCCATTGGCCTAACCACTTGGTTAGGGATCGGATGTTGATTTCTTGGAACAATGGTAGGATTTATTGTTTGGCTTTCAAAATTTGGTGGGGCCATCTGACTAGCCATAGGCATGGTCACATTGGGAGGAGTTGGCAAAATAGGCACATTCAGAATCACGCTTCCTCTCCCATTAGGAGTACTCATGGGTATCCCTTGATCGCCATTCATTAGTGTTAAAGTATAATCATGCTTCCTCTCCCATTAGGAGTACTAATGGGTATCCCTTGACCGCCATTCGTCAATGTTAAAATATTTCCAACACCTAGACTCAAATTCCAATTTTTCCTAGAGGTATAAGCCGCTTGTAATCATGATTCTATCTTCTTTGCTATTGTAATAGTCATATCAATGTTGACAAGAGCAACACTGCTCAACTGCACTTGAATGTTAAATTTTAGTCTATTAAAAAAGTATTGCAAATGAGCAACATCTCAAATAGGAATATAGGTTTGCAACTTAAGGAATACTTCCTTCAATTCCTTGGCATACCCATGAACATTCTCATGAGGTTCTTGGCGTGTTACATTGAGGACACGTAGCCAATATTGACCTCCCCTTTCAGGGGAAAACTCTCTTCAAAAGATTGCAAATAAAAAATCAATCGTAGTTATGGTTCCAGCTTCTAGGCTATGATACTATACTGCAGGTCTTCCTTTCAAAGTCATATTAAAGAATATCATCAAGTGTCTTTAATCTTGAATTCCACAGCTAAACATCAACTTTTGGAATTCATTGATATGAAGTTTTGCATCTTCCTCTACTAACCCATTAAAAATGGATAGAGGAGACCCTAAGGCTGGAAAGTCTGAGATCCCTGCTGGGATTGCAATGAGTTGCGTTGTGGTGATAACTAGATTTTCTAAAGGAGTTTGAACGATTAGAACTATTACTCCACTCTTCAAAGTGGATTGACTAACTGGAAGGGGGAAAGTACTAGAATTTTCTTCTCCTAACAGACTATGCATCACCAAACTAGGGTTACTAAGTCCCCACCCTTGTAGGGATATTGGACCACTCCTTTGCAGAGAATATCTTCTAATAATTTTGGCCCGCTATCTAGCCCTTTCAGCTCTTTCTTTGTTCTGAAGTTTGTCTTGATAGTCTTTTGAATCTATATTGCTGCCTTTTGGTATACACTAATAATCTGGTCCATATTGACTGAGATTCGGAAATTGCCACTTATATTAGTGACTCCCAAAAAACCCACCACCCTTTGAAACCTAAAAGGGACCCAACATTGGCTCTAATAAGGCACTAGTCAAGCCTCTACTACTTACCTAAAACCACCCCACATAGCCTTGTGGTCAGGAGAGTCTCTAAGAACTTTGTGTTTGTACAATTTTGTAGTCCAATGAATATTCTTTTCCCACTCCTCAGAGGGAGTCCCTAAATATGTTGGTGTTACACACCATGTAGCACACAAAAAGGGAGCACCCCTCGATTGATCACCGTAGCTCCACTATGGCTCTCCTACACCTCAGGATCGGTCCCAAGATGTGCCATGAACATAGAACACATTCGAAACAAAGTCCACTCTTTAAATTAAATGATTCAGGAGATAATAGATAAACCTCAACGAATAACCCCTAAGGAACCAAACATCTAGCCCTGCGGCTTAGGATACTTTGCACTCTCAGCATAGATCATCGCTCATACAAATAGGTGTTATGCATCCATGATATGATACCATATGGTGCATCAATGCAAGTGTATATATGACCATCATGCTCAAACAAATTTATTCATTAAAAGTTGGAAACATGAAAGTGTGAAGACAATTCTTTTCATGCTTTTTTTCTACTACCATAGTTCTTCATTGCTTATAGGGCTAGTACCGAGCTTTCTCGAGCTACTAAATCTTTTAAATTTTAAACAACATTGAATCCTACATGATATGCATTATAAAACATTATAATTAAGTATACTTTATCACTCAACAACCCCCTACTCCCTAACTAGTTAAGATTTTGCATGCGTTGATAGATTTAAGGCGAGTAGAGGAGGTAGACTCACAATTACAAGCGGCTATACATCTAGGGTAAACTGGAATCCGAGTCTAGGTGTTGGAAATACTTTGGCACTGACAATGGAGGTCAACGGATGCCCATAAGTACTTCCAGTGGGAGAGGAAGCATGATTCAAAATGTGTCCATGTTACCAACTTCTCCCAGTGTGACCATGCCTATGGCTAGTCAAATGGTTCCACCAAATGTTGGACGCCAAATAGTAAATTCTAATGTTGTTATAGGGAATCAACAACCAATTCCTATTCAAGTGGTTAGGCCAATGGAATGACAAGTAGATGATCGTGGCTATGAGTCAAGTGCCTCAAATGTCCTTGGCAAAGTTAAGGATATAATGAAGCACTATACTGACATGATCACCAATTCATCTTGCCTTTTCTTGCTTTGATTAGGTAAGGAATGTGAGATTAGAAAATCTTCCTTCTCTTTTTCTTTGTTTCAACTTCAGGATCCTTTGCTTGTAATAAGGAAGGGGGCAGAGAGGGCAAACTATACTTCCTTGTTAATGCTAGAGCTTGCAAGGAATACCTTTTATATCAATGTTTTTGTAAGTGGTATGATGGCCAACATTTCCCTAGGAATTATCCAAATGTTAAATGTGACATATGTGGGAAGTCCGCGGCCACTTAGGTAGTACTTTTTACAAGATTAGTTCTCTCCAGCAAGGAAGTGAACAGCCAGTTCTAGTCAACCATTGAGCACAAGGAAATAATCTCCATTAAGCTGAGGGACCAAAATAAATACTACAAAGAGGGAAAGCTATTATATAAGAGCTACCTAATTGCAATGGACTCAACCTTATTGAAGCTGTACACGTCAATGGCACAGAAGCTTCTAATCTGCAGGTCATTACAAGAGGTCAAAAGGGTAAAGATGTTGACAAAGACAAGGTAAAACCTACTGAGAGAAACCCTAAGCAAGATAATAAGGAGATGAAAGTCCTTAATCCTGATATGGAAGGTGGACTTCTAAAAGTTGTTGATAGTAAAGTTGACACCACAAGAAGAATAAGGAGTTGCCAAAGAAGAAGGAAAAGGCCAAGAAAGAGCCACCAAAGCCTATTCAAAGACCCAAGAAGCAAATGGTTCGGTGGAAAAAGAGAGATTCTCAATCTTCATCAATCAATACTCCATCCCTCCTTACAGAAGACAATCAGAACAAAACAGACCAAAACAGAGCAAAACAGAACAAAACAGAAGGTATACAGAACCAATCAGAACCTATCACAACATCACAGAACCACCAATAAACATCATGAACTTCCAAAACACCATCATTATCATCCAAAACACTCTCAAACCACTTTCAAGTCAATCAATCATCTCATAAAATCAACCATTCAGCTCTCAAAAACAACAAAAATCAGCCAAAAAACAAGTCATTTCAACACTCAACATATCCCCACACTTAATAAGGAAGCGTCCTCGCGACCCAGGAAAAAGGGAATACAAGTTCAGGGAAAAGCTCAACTTTGATCTTCAATATCTCCTCAAAAAGAATCCATCCACCACGACCCCAACTTATAACCTGTTTCTGATATAAAAATACAAAGAAAGGAAAACCCTTTATACATTAACACCTCTTATCAAACTAAAAATCACAACAAATTTGTAAAGGATATAAAAGTTTGCTTCTTCGTCATCTGCATCAGCTTCAATTCTCCATCCACGACCCCATCACCACAAATCTCCAAAACGTAGCTCGTACACGAAATCCAATAGGAAACCACCACGTTCATTTGACATGAATGAACTCACAACACAAACACTAATACACAACACAACCATCTGAATGACTCCTTCAAAAAGAGAGATTTTCATTAGAAAGCTTCCACCATACATTGGAAAGGTATCAATGAAGATGATCCCTCTTAAAAGATTGATGTTGTCGGAAACGATCCATAGATAAGGATTCATCTACAAAGTTTTTAGGAGGATTTTGAAAAAATTGGAGACAGCACATCCTTTCCAACAGGACCAGGTATCTGCTAGGCAAACAAAGGGCATGAAAATACAATATATCCAGCTGCTGGGAATCAATGCTTACATTGACATTCATGCACAACTTTGGAATAGGCTTGGAATCATTATGAGAGTGCCTATGCATATACGCCAGGTACCAAGCAAAGTGAGCAGTTAATCTCACTGAGGGATCTGCAGACTGTGAATACTACTGGGCAAAATGAACATAGTTCTGATAAGCTTGACTGGAAGCTGTCCATTCTCCTGGAATAACTGGCCAATTGATATGCGGTCCTGTAAGGCAATCATCCAAACTCCATCCCCTTCTTCTGGAAATCTGATTATCAAACCCGTCACAGTCACTAACCAACTGAGGTGGTTGAGATATAGAAGTGTTAGGAGAGGGTAGTGGAATAAGAAAGAGTGGATGAAGGGAGGGATAGGAAAAATCATAAAAAGAAGAAAAGGTTAAAGAAGGAGTGGCAGAAATTTGGAGGAAATCACTAAGGAAGGGTGTTAACTGATAAATAGGAAATGTGGAGGGTACATTAATGGAGGGAGAAGGACAGGGTGGAGAAGGGGAAAATACCCTATCCTCAATAAAGGAACAGTAAGTGAAAATGGGAATGTGAGGGAAAGATGAAGGTTGGAAAAGAAGGGGTAAAATTATTGTGGAATTAGATTGACAAAGGGAAAGATATATAGCATAGCGGTGAGCCATTTGTTGGTAATAGAGGAGGGTAGGAACAGAAGGTCCTAAGAGAGATCGTCTATGATAGGCATCAAAGAAGGTAGCATCAAACGGATTATGTTTTGAAAGATAGGCTAAGAGATCCATCCTCAGTTGATTAGTACTCTGGGCAAAGGTAGGAGCTGTGTTTTGTCTTTGATTGAGGACCACCGAATCAATCATGGGATGCCACGAATTATCATGACAATCAGCCACTTTGGAGGAATAACTCTGGAACATGTCAGCTATGCGCAACTCCAAATGATTGACATACAAAACAGCTTGTAAGACCACATCCCCCACATACCATGCCATATCCACCTCATCTGGAATTAACAAGTCTCCTCGTAGATACATGTACGACATCAACATGGTATCTGGTGTGACAGAATCTTCAAACACCATTCTGACTACCTCTGTCAACAACTCAGTAGACCAAGCCCCACTCTAGCCATCCTCTGGAAGAGGTAAATCCATCGTGGAAAGCTTCATGTAGAAGACCAACTTCTGTAAGTGGTAGTGGACAAAGAAAGAATGGTCTGGGGAGACATATTCCTAAAACTGCTCAAAGGTAGACCATAACAAGTCCATTCGGGACTGCAATCTTTCCACTTTATATTGGAATAGAGGGCACAAAGTAGCCTGTCTTTGAAGGGCAGCCAAGTCCTGCTGTGAAAGAGAAGGAATCAATGGAACATTAGGGCTTGGAGGAACAGAGCGGGACTTTGCAAGTTGATCTTGCAACTGCTTGATTTGGGAGGCTTGGTTGGCCAGTGTGTCATTAGCAGTCTGTAAAGCTGAAAGTTTGTCATCTAAGATAGCTTGGAACTCCTTCGCTTCTCTGGACATCCTCTCCTTCTCTTCTGAAAGGCTAGTAACCTAGGATTGAGCCTCGAGTAACTGGGTCTTCAAAGAAGAAATCTCATCGCTTTGGGTGGCAACCAGTTGGGTTTGCTGTTCCATTTGCTTAAATAAATCTGCTAGGGTATCCTTAGCATAAGCTAACTCAGATGTTGCCTTATGCAACTGGTCCTTAGACTGCATGAGCTCTTCATAAAAGGACGCGTACAGCTGTTGAACACAGGCTGTCATCACTGACAACTCAATGGAACTTTGAATATCTTTACAAAGGAAAGGAATCGCATCTCCTAAGACTAGATTGTTCAGGGAGGGAACTGAGATGTCCAATGATCCTTCTCGATGTGCTCTGAACAGGTTAGTACAAGTGAGATACCCAGGGAGTTCACTGCCAGAAGTAGCAGGAATGGGCACTGAAGGAAGTACTGAAGGAGCTTTATCCGCTACCCTCTTCAAGCGTTTGCGTTGTATGACCAGGGGAGGCGGAGAATCATCATCCTCTATGTCAATGGGTTCTGACTCATCTGAAGGTGGAGGAGGAAGTAAGGGATCTGATGGAGGAGGTGGAGGTACAGTCTTCTGTAAACCTGAATAGGTCAAGAAGGCAGACAAATATGATCCATATGTGACATTGGTAACATTACCCCTGGTGACTTTGACGAAATGCTGATCCATTTTAGTGAGGAGGTAAGTGCTCCAATCAATAGCAACTCCTTTCAACACCATCCTGGAAGCTGTGAAAAGCTCTTTGGACAAATAGTGGGATGGTGTTTTGGCAGGCATAAACCTGTCCTGAAGAAACTGACAGATCGTCTTCCATACGGGATCAGTGATCATAGAAAAGGAAACTCCTGAAGAGTTTATCACCTTCTTAACATCCAGCATTTCCCTTGTCTGCCTTTGCAACAGCTTCAGAATCTCTTCATTAGAGAAAAGCTGACGAGTGGTCACAAAAGGTTCACCATTGAAGGGAAGAGACAGAGCCTTCCCTAAGCCTCGAGGTGTCAAAGTCATAGAAATTCCTTGGACTAGTCCTGTCTTCTTGCTGTAAGAGGCCAAGAACTCATCACATAACGACGGATCCTCTGGAAGCAGGGGAAAAGGAGTAGCCACAAAAGCAGCAAGTCCTGCCTTCGTGAGAGGCTCAAAAGTAAGTAGGGAAGAGTAATCCCTACTAACTAGTGGGACGTACTGGATAGGGGGAGGAGCATGAGAAGGCGCCATTCAGATGGTTACACACACACCACAAACACAGACAATCAAGAAGAATGCCTGCAAAGCAACAGACAAAAAACCAAGGATAAGAGAATAACCAAACAATAAAACGTGACACGACCAACTAACCCCAAGCAAACCACATCCTAGAAAAAAATTCGACATGACCTTGAGACAAATGCGACCGAAAGCTTCATGCGATGCATCAGACAAACACCCAGAACCCCGTAACAGGCAATAAAAGAAAAAAACTGCATACCGTACCCATAACCGTAACAAAGACAGGAAACCAAAACAATACCATATCCGACACATATCAATACTACATCGATGATAAACCAAGACTGGACCAGAAAATAACTCTAATGACTGCGTATACCCATCCCACGAAACGGTTCAGTAAAAAGGGGAATTAAGTGCAGTGAGGGGGAATTAATTTAATGAAGGGTTGATTTTAATAAATTATTAAAAATGGGTAAAGTTTTATTAGGTGATAAACCTTAACAAGAAAACGGCGGTTCCTTATTATAAATTTAATTACCAATTATTAGGTTAAAACGGTGCTTTTATCCGAATCCCGGACTTCGATACCCGACTGAGTCTCTAAATGCAAGTTCATTGATTACAAATTAAGGTGATGTGGAGCGCTTTTTGGCCAGCGCGTGCTCTTGTGACGGCTGGTTCATTTTAATTAAAAAAATTAAAGTGCCTCTGTAGCGCACGTATCGCGTGCTAAGTGAACGGCGGGTTTATTTTAATTAAAAAGTATGTGTGTTGAGCGCGAATGCGCGTGGAAACTGTGGGTGAATAAAGAGTTCATTTTAACAATTAATTTGTGATTAAGGGGGAAATGAAAATAAATAAAACACATAAAATAAATACCTAGAAGGGGTGTGTATGTAATGCAGAAATGCGCACGGAAGATTCCCCCAAAAGAAGTGAATCCAGTAAAGGAAAAGTAAAGACCACTGACGAACAACAAACACAACACCTTAGCAGATGTGTTGATTTGGTTTTTTGTTGGGTGTTTATTTTTAATTTTATTTTATTTTTTTTTTGGGTGTTAAGGTATGATTATTTATGGTTGAATAAATGGAAAATGATTAAGGGAGGTGAGGGGAATTCGTTAGAATTTTTTAGAATTTTTTTAGAATTTTTTTACTATTTTTAAATGAATTTTCTACATTTATGGGCAATTTGGGGGTGAAATTAGGAAATGTTTAATTTTCAGAAATTTTAGGGTGGGTAATTTCCAGCGGACAAACTCCCAAAAATTGGCAAAAAGCAAAGGGAATTTTTAGAAATTTTTTTGAATTATTTTGATGGGAAAATTAATGTAGAAATTAATTAAATCACATAAATCATGTTAATCAGATAAGTCAGTTAGAAGTAAGTCAGTTAAGTCTGGTTAGTCTGGGTAAGTCATGTTAGTCACAGGAAGTCAAGTCAGGTTAGGTTAGTCAGGTTAGATAAGTCAGATAAGTCCAGTTAGTAGAAACTAACCTAAAGGGGGTTAAGTAACCTAAGGTGGGTTAGGGTTAGGGTTAGGGTTAGTGTTAGGGACAACTAACTAGGGTTAGTTACTTAATAGTTAACTGGAGTTAAGTTAGAGGGTAACTAATGTTAAGTTAATTGTGATTAACTAAGGTTAGTGATTAACTAAGCTTAGGTTAGTGATTAACTAACCAAGGTTAGTGGCTAACCTGAGTATGGTTAGTGGAGGAGGAGGTGGTTAGAGGAGGAGGAGAAGGAAGCGGTGGCGGCGGCGGCGGCGTCAGCAGCAGGGCATCGGTGGCGAGCGCCTTCTGGGGCTGCGGCGACGGCTCTAGACGGCGGCAGGAGACAACGGGCGACTCCGGGGAGGGCGAGGCGGCGACTAACTCCACGCGTCGGCGACGGCCCTGGACGGCGGCAGGAGACAGCGGGCGACTCCGGGGACGTCTGCAGGGCGGCGAAGACGTCGTCTGCAAGGCGGCAATAGCGTCGGCTGCAGGGACGGGACGGCCAGACGGCGGCAACTGCAAGCGTGGCGGCGGCGACCTCTGGGGAGTGGCGGCGCGGCGAGGAGGAGGGGAGAAGAAAGGAAGGAGGAGGGAGGGGGGAGAAGGGGAAGAAGAGGGAGGAAGGGTGGAGTAGGAGGAGGGGAGGAGGAGGAGGGAGGAGGAAGGTGGGAGGAGGGAAGGAGAAGAGGGGAGGAGGAAGAGGGGGGAGGAAAGGATGGAGGGGAGGGAGAAGGGGGAGGGAAGGCACGCAGGAAGGGGAGAGGAGGGAAAGGGAGGTGGTTGGGGGAAGGGGTCGGGTGGTTGGGGGAAAGGGGTGGGTAGGGTGGTGGGCAGTGGGCGGGAGGGGTAGTGGGCGGGAGGGGTAGTGGGCGGGTTGGGTAGGGTAGTGGGCGGTGTAACCCCGTCCCGCGCACATGCGCGGGACGGGGTAAAAAAATTTGCCGTGACGGGATTGAAATGGCGCGGAGATGACGGGACGGGTCATGCGAACACGACCGGGACACGTGGAGACGCGTAAAATCGAAAAAGGGCGCGTTCACGCGCAAAATGGGCGCGCGAATACACGTAAAAATAAAGAAAATTTAATAACGCCCAATCCAGACGTCAAAACGAAATGCTGTAAAAACAAAAAGTGGGCAGGACAGCAGGGGGAAGACGGGAAAAATGTGCAAGGAAAGACATGGCGGTCACATACAAAAAACACAAAAAACGGGTCCAAAAACGCAATTAAAAATTAATATCGGAAGATCCGTGCATCGGAACGAGGTTCAGGAAAAAGGAAAAATGCACAAAAAGATGTGCCCGACAATCCTATCACATCAAAACATAGTTCTGACTGAGATAAGACGTGTTCACGTGGAAAAAACCCAAAAAACAAACCCGAAAATGGAATCGGAAATTAATATTGGACGAACCGTTCACCGGAATGACATGCAATAAGAAGGAAAAATGTCCGCAAGAAGGGGTGACACATGGTTGGCACATGAAACCGCAGTTCCGGTGGAAGTAGAAGGGGTTCACATGTGAAAAACTCCAAAAATACTCCCGAAAACGTAATTAAAAATTAATAAGTAAAAATCCGAAAGTCGAAAGAGGGAGGAGGAAAAAGGAAAAAGGTGGGGGAAGGAACAGGGGACACAGTTGTTGGATTAAATTGGAATTCCGATGCAAACAGGGCAAGTTCACATGGAAAAAATATCAAAAATATGCACGAAAAAGTCATGAAAACCCGGAAAATTAATAAGGGACAAACCGTGTATCGGAATGATGCGGAGCAAAAAGGAAAAATGTCAGGGGAAAAGTGCTTGTCAGGGCTATGACAGCAGATCACGGTTCCGAAGCAAGAAAAGCGCGTTCACATGGAAAACCGACTAAATTGCACAAAATACTTCAAAAATTAATAACTCAAAAACCATGCATCGAAACAAGGGTAGGTAAAAAGGAAAAATGGTCAGGACAAAGAGAGGAACAGGGCTATGAGGCTAGATGTGGAATTTGGGGAACGTAGGGTGCATTCACATAGTAGGACCTCCAAATCAAGGAATAAAGGAAAACTGGAAGGGAACAGCCCCAAAGGTGGGTGGAACATAACCGGATGGGTGGGAAGGGACCCCATTAGGGTAAAAGCAAGTCATGGCATACATTCATGAACAGGGTAAGGCATATGCAGAAAGGTATGCACTGTAGACGCGCAGGGACACATCCCCACAGTTAAGACCTTAACGGATAGGGTTAACCGAGCAACAGGGACCTAGGACCACGCCACGGATCATCCACTAATGTCCCCACACTTAAAACATGACTGTCACGAAGAAACAAAAGGTGTAGGGTTAGAAAAACTTGGCCCGTTTCGTCAAGAATCAAGGTTGAGTGTCGATGGCACGTCCAGTGTGGTTGTCGGCGCTGGAGGGACCAAGGCATCTTCTCGGCACACGTCCGTCATGGTAGGGACCACGCGGCAGCACCCAGGGAGGTAGCTGATGGAAGGAATCGCAGGAAATTTGTTGTTGATGATGAGGGATACTACACTCAACTCGCAGTCACTCAAATGAAATGAAAGAACAGTCACTCGCCCCATGACTAATATCACTCGAGGAAGAATGATTAAAACCCATATCTCGTACCCGATTAAGGAATCGACAAGGATGAATGGTGCAGAAGGAGTATGCCAGGGTGCACAATTGATGGTGCAGTAGTGCGTCCAACCCGTCTGGCATAAGTGCAAGGAGGAAGGCAAGGGAGCCTTACAGTGCAATGTACAGAACAGGGTGATGTGTCTTGTGATGACGGCAAAGACCCATCCCGTGGGTGCACAGGGAAACGGGAACATACCTGACTCCAAGTGTCGTAACGTCCCTCAATCTCACCTCTCGGTAATTGATTGAAGAAACTCCAGTCACACTCAACCCACCCTCTGTCTCACTCTCTGTTGATAGTTACAGAAGGACAGCCTTTTCCTGAAACCCATTGATATAATCCTCACAGTCACTTGTGCAAAGGTTGTATGCCTTGTGCGCATTTGATGGTGCAACGGTGCATCCTGCCCTGTGCCGGCATACGGTGCAAGAAGGAAGGCCAGGGAGCCTTATGGTGCAGTGCACAGAAACAAATTGTGCTTTGTGCATTGAGAGGCCCATCCCGTGCGTGCAACACTTCATTCACACTACTCACCTCTCATTTGATTTGAAGGGAAAAGACTGGTCACTCGCCCCACCCTCTGTCTCACTCGTTGTTGATAGTTACAGAGGGCAACCCATACTCACTTCCCCATCCGGTTAGGATGAAAGCTCACATCACTCGATTATTTGTCGATGAAGATTGCGTCATCAGGTGTTGAAGAGGCGTACCCAGGGAGGTAGCCATTAAATCGAACGTTGTATTGGACAGGAACATGTCGTCTGCTAGAGGACAGTTAGATGCTCTGCAGAGAGACCCAGGACACAGCGTACCAAGGGAGGCAGCTTCGGAATTGGATCCTGGGGATATCAATTAATGAATCCACTTTCTGGACTGCTGGGTGTTACCACCTTTTCCCCAGCCAGCTTCTCGCCCAAGGGTGTTTACCATCTTTTCTTGGAACGAGGCCTGCTATGACAGGGAATTGCTTCCTTTTCTCTCATAACAGATTTATTTTTCTGATTTTTTTTTCTCTCTTTTTCTTTTTCTTGTTTTCCCCTATTCCCGAGGGTGTTTCCACCTTTTCTCGAAGAATAGGTCGGCATGACAGAGACCTAAGTCCTTTTCTCCCATGACCGATATGTATATTTTTCTTCTCTTTCTTTTCTTTTCTTTTTTTTTCTTTTTCGAATTGAGCAAGGGAATGGTGGAAAGACCATTTGTCAGAACCAACCTCGCCACTGATGCTGGTGGAAAATAGAGGATAAGAGATCAAGGCTGGAAGGGGGGTTTGAGGGGACAGAGGGTTGTGTCCACTTCATCAGGAGTGACTGAAGAACGGCTATCAGAAGTAGCATCATAAGAAGGACAGTGCCGCGCCAACGAGGGAAAGGAGCAAGTGTCCATAATTGTCAAGATCCCCAAGGAGAGAAGTACTTCTTCAGGCGATATCCATTGATCAGAAAGGGATCATCTGAGGCATCAACGGTCTGTACTTGGACAGAGCCATTAGGGTTGACTGCAAGTACCTTATAGGGGCCCATCCACCGCTGTTGGAGCTTGCCAGGAAACTTGCCAAATCGTGAATCATAGGCTAGGACCAAATCACCTTCTTTGAACTCCTTGTGCTTGATGAAGCTGTCATGGTAAGCCTTACGTCGAGCTTGCGTGGCTTCCATGCACTGTAGAGCCATCCTACGAATTTCATCCAAACATTCCAGGTGCAGGAGACGGCGTTGCAGTGAATCATCGTCCCCCAAACGCTCTTTGATAGCCACTCTCAAAGAGGGTAATTCCAGTTCAACAGGAAAAACAGCTTCTGTACCATACACCAACTGGAAGGGTGTCTGTCCTGTTGCTGCTTTATGGGAGGTTCTGTACGCCCAGAGGGCCTCTGTAAGTCGATCATCCCAATCACGACGATGTGCGGCGATTGTTCTTGTCAGAATCGAGCAGAGGATGCGATTGGTGACTTCGACTTGGCCGTTGGCTCTGGGGTAATAAGGAGTGGACTTGCGATGGCGGATCTTATACAACCCTGTTAATTCTTCCATGACTTTGTTGAGGAAATGAGTGCCTCTGTCACTTACCAACTCTAAGGGACTGCCAAAACGGGTGATGATATTCTCGTACATGAACAGGGCCACACTGTTACCATCGTCCCGCTTTAGAGCTTTAGCTTCACACCACTTTGTAACATAATCCGTACATATGAGGATGTATCGGTTCTGTTTCCTTCTGGTAGGAGGATCGATCGGACCTACGAAGTCGATGCCCCACTTCTCAAATGGCTTCAACGGAAGGATAGGTTGCAGTGGCATGGCACTTGTCTTGGTGGGTTTCCCCATTCTTTGACAAGCATCACATCTTTTACAGTAATCATAGGAATCTTTGTGAATGGTAGGCCACCAATAACCTGCTAGCAGAGCCTTCCTGGCTGTAGCTTCTCCTGCAAAGTGACCTCCACATGGCTCGTCATGGCAAGCCTTCACAACAATCCCAATCTCATCTCCTGCAACACATCTTCTGAGCACTTCATCTTTGTCTTTCTTGTACAGTGCACCACCTAGCAGGGTGTATGGGGCTGATTCTAGCATAAGCTTCTTCCTCTCCTGACTAAAAATACCAGGAGGGTACTGTTGGGTTGCCAGCAGATTGGCAATGTCTGCATACTAGGGAGTTACAGTTTCTACCAAAAATAGGGAAGCATCAGGGAGGTCTGGATCATCCTGCTCCTCGTCTGCAATTTGTGGGATACGCGACAGATGATCAGCCAGAACATGGGAACGACCAGGCTTAGTAATCACCTCAAAGTCGAACTCTTGGAATAAAAGGAGCCATCTCATCATTCGTCCTTTCACATCTGCTTTGTTCATCAAGAAGGACAGGGCCTCATGATCCACATAAAATTTAAAGTGGGTAGATAGGAGGTAATGGCGAAACTTTTCCAAGGCAAACACCATTGCCAAGCACTCCAGCTCTGTCATTGTATAGTTCCGTTCCCTATCAGTGACTTTTCCGCTTGCGTAATAGATTGGTTGATCCAACTTCGAGGAGCCCTTCTGGCAGAGGACAGCACCTAAGCCTTCAATTGATGCATCAGTGTGTACATGGAACTCTTTCGTCCAATCAGGAGGTTGCAGAATGGGTGCCTCAATCAGACACTGCTTCAGAGTGTGGAAGGCTGTGTCACATTCTTCCGTCCAAGTAAACTCTGCATCTTTCCTCAGAAGCTTGTGCAAGGAAGTTGCCTTTGTCGCAAAATGGGCTATAAACCTTCTGTAGTAGCCCACATGGCCTAGGAATCCCCTCAACTGTTTGAGGTTGGTGGGTGCTGTCAGAGCTGCGATCTTTTCAATCTTTGCAGGGTCTATTGATATCCCTTGTGCAGAGACAATGTGGCCCAACAGGACTCCAGAAGAGACCCCAAAGATGCATTTGTCGGGGTTGAGGGAAATCCCATACTCCCGGCATCGGTCAAAGCAATGTTCCAGGTGTTCCCAGTGTTCACGGATCAAACTATAGACACAGAAGTCATCCAAATATACCTCAATAAAGTCGTGCAGATGATTTTGAAATGCGGCCATCATGACTCGCTGGAAAGTAGCAGGGGCATTGCAGAGCCCAAATGGCATCACTCGGTAAGCGTAGGTCCCCCATTCTGTGGTGAAGGTTGTTTTGGATTGGTCTTCTTCTGCGATTTGGACTTGGTTGTATCCGCTGAATCCATCCAGAAGGGAATAAAGCTCATGTCCTGCTACTGTGTCCAACAGTTGGTCTGTGAAAGGGATAGGAAAGTGATCCTTCTTTGTTTTAGAATTAAGCCTTCGGAAATCCACACATATTCGCAATTTGCCATTCTTCTTGGGTACAACCACGATGGGTGAAACCCATTCACTATTTGCCACTGGATAGATGAACTCGGCTTTCAGAAGCTTCAGCAGCTCCGCTTTCACCAATGTGGAATAATTCGGGTTCATTCGCCTCTATCGTTGCCGTACTGGCTTGGCATCAGGCTCCAAGTCAATATGATGTTGACATATTGTGGGATCAATCCCCTTTAGGTCTTTGTAAGACCATGCAAACACGTCCAAATTTTCTTTCAACAAGTTGTACAAGGTTGACAACTCTTCTTCTAGAAGGCTGCTACCCACCTTCAAGTGGCATTCAGTGCCTTCTGCATCCACAAAGGTTAACCGCCTTTCACCTTCTACTTCACGGATGAAGGTCCCGCGGACCGCTTCTGGGTACAGATCCGACTCCTTCAAGGGAGTAGTGTCCTCTTCTGATGTCCCACTAGAACCCACTTCTTCTTTTGGTGGAGACTTAGGTTGCTCTTTAAGACGTTGGAATGGGATAAGAGCCGTTTTGGGTTTGGTTTCAAGAGTAATTACCTCTTGGCTTGAAGACTCCTCTTCTGAGGACACATCCAGGAACGTCACATAACAGGGACCCTCTGATGCCTGTTGGGTTAGTTGGATTGGTGCTTGTTGGCATGGTGCATCATCATCATCTTTCTTTGGCAAAGATGAGTTAAGACGGCATAAGCTGCTGCTAAAAGATGGCTTGTTCTTCTTAATCCATTTCTTATAAAGGTTTTGCATATGAGAAGATCCATTTACCAGACCAAATGGTACCATCACCATGCTGTCCCATAACATGAGCTCGTTGGCTTCTGATGCTTCTGGAACTTCTTCCTCAAATGTATCCTCTTCAGGTGGGATAGATTCTTCTGGCTCACTTTCATCATCTTCTTCGTCCATATCATATCCAACCTCTTCTGTCTCTGTCTCTGCTTCTGCTTCTGCTTCTACTTCTGTCTCTGCTTCTGCTTCTGTCTCTGCTTCTGCTTCTGCTTCTGTCTCTGCTTCTGCTTCTGCTTCTGTAGGAGCTCTGTAACAGAAGAACAGATTCTCTGTTTCCTCTCCTGTCTCTGTCTCTGTCTCTGCTATGGCCATATAACAGGGAGAGCAGTACATCCAAGCTTCTATCTCACTGTCAGAAGTGATTTCAGAAGTCATTCCTGGTTCAGGCAGGAAGTATTCACCCATTGATAATGGCTTTGCATCTTTTGGAAGTCGGCTTACAGTATCCACTTTTAAGGAATGTGCCACTGTTTTCTTGGGAAGGATCTGTTTGACAACATCTTCGTCTGCTGATGTTCCATCCGTAGCCTCATTAGGGGAGTCAGAAGATAATTCCAAGGAGGTGGATCCATGTCCTTTTTGAGAACCATACAGTTTCAGCACCACTTTGTTGGGTCCTCTACCCAAGGTCAAAGTTCCTTTGAACCAATCCGTCCTTGCTCGGGCTTCAAAAAGCCATGGTCTGCCAAGTAACAGAGGATAGGATGTACCATAAGAGTTTGGCTTCACCACCAGATAGGTCAGCCAATAATCTTTTCCAGCCACTGTAGTCTTCACATATGGGAGAATGCCCAAAGGCTTGATTCTACTCTGATCCGCCAGTCTGATGAGCCATTGGGTGGGTTGCACACCTTGTAGGCCTAAATCCTTCATTGTAACATCCGTCATAATATTTACTGATGAACCACCATCAATCAGTGCATTTGAAATGAAACAACCTTCTATCCACACGCCAGTCTCCGGAGTACCCGGATCTAGGAAAGCATTAGCCACATCCACTTCTTTTACAGGCTCTAAAGCCTTGTTGGGCTTTGTTGCTGTTGAGGGAGCAATCCTTAAACCACGTCTTCTTGTCAGTATACTTTTGAACCTTTTCCGGAAACTGGGAGACAACATCAACAATTGTCGGAATGTGAGGTTTGGTCTAAAGGTATCTAGATCTCTAACTAGATCGTATTCCTTAATAGGATCCACTGGCTTCTCTAACCGGTTAGGGAATGGGGCAACACCCATTTTCATTTTCCCTCTTTCTTCCAACAGAGGAATTACAGGAACTTCTTCTGCCACTTGTGGCACTTCCTCCTCTTCTGGCTCCTGGACCTCTGGTCCTGTCTCTGTAACTCTCTGTGGCACTGTAGGGCTCTGTACGACACTGTTAGGCTCTGTTCTGTTCTGTTCTTCTGGTGGAAGATTGAACTTCACTGTTCTGGCAGGAGGGTTATTTTCTTTCTGGATAGGTGGTTTCTTCTGCTTTGCACGCGTGATGGCAGCAACTTCCAATTCCACTAAATTGGAGGTAGGCTCTTGGGCCTTGGACGGACTATCAGTAGCACTGTTTTTCACTGGGGCTGGGCTTGGACAGTCTTTTGCAGTGTGGCCTTCTCCTTTGCATCGACTGCATAAGGGCTTGTAATCCACTGACCTTCTAGGATTTGGACAATTTGGTGAAATGTGTCCCTTTTCTCCACATCTGTAACACTCCACTTCTGATCTCTGACCACCGCCAGACTGTCTTCCTCTATAACTTTGAGAGGGAAATCTTCTGGGTCCGAAATTAGGACCAAACTCTCTAGGCTTGGGTCCAATATCTTGTGTTGTCATTTTGGATTCCAGCAAGTTAAATCTTGCGTCTTCTTCCTTCCTTCTCCTATCATGCATCTCCTTTAGAGAGCAAATGTCCTCTGTATGGTTCTTCCGCAAACAGTAGGAACAGAAGGCTCCAGGGATGGTTGGTTTTCGTGTACATTCAGTGGCTAAATGGCCTGCTTGATGACACTTACCACACCAAGTGTTTGACCACATCACATCTCTTCCCGCTCCTGCAACGTTGGATATGCTAGCGGTATTCACTTTCAGAGTCTGTAGCTGCTCTGTAATCACATCCATCAACTCTTTTTTGATGTTTGCAACTGAGTTGGATAAATAGTCCTTCAAGCTTTCTCCTCCGGACGTACTGGCAGGAGGGTTTTGAGGAGTCTCTGTAATCACTGCATAAACGGGTTGGGCTGGTACAGAGGGGTCTCTGTTCTGGTTCTGATTCAGTGCTCCTGTTTGAACTGTTGGCTATTGGCTCCAGTTGGTAGGATTCCACTGTTGCTGCTGATTTGACATTAAGGAAATTGGTTGGGACCATTGTTGTTGTGGGTGAACCACCATTTGAGGCATGGATTGTGGCCACTGTGGATTTGGTGCATTGTACTGTGATACCGGGGACATCTGTTGGTAGGGGTAGGGAACAGTCCCTGGAACTGCATTTGGTGGATACATCATTCCTGGCATCAGAGGAGGTAGGACTCCTCTTCCTGTATTCATCGCTAATCGAGCTTCCACTTCATCGTACAGTCTTGCACCTTCTGTTGCAGCTTGCAGTGTGGCTGGTCTTTGCAGCTCCACAAACTTACGGACTTCTGGTTGTAATCCTCTGAGAAACACCCCCTTTTGAATGCCATCATCTAGATTATGATTAGTCCATCTCTTCAGGATGAATTCCATTCGTGAGACATAAGCTTCTACTCTTTCTCCAGAGGATTGACTTAGGTTCATAAATTCCTCTCTCATCCGCTCTTCAAAACCTTCACGCCTAAATTTAGTGAGGAAGGCCAACTTCAGGTCGTCCCATGTGCCAAAAGTTCCTGCTGCTTGTCTCTCATACCACTGAAACGCCGCGCCCTTGAAAGTGGTGGGGAATATCGCTAACCAATGCTCAAGGGTTCTGGCATTGTTAGCCACACATGCTACCATAAACTCTGCTACATGAAGATCGGGGTCTTCATTGTACTCTCCCTTAAAAACTGGCAATGGGACTACATTCGCTGGCCTGTCATCAATATTTCCAGGACGGATCTGGCTTGGAAGTGGACCTCCAGCAGGAGGAAGGGCTTGATGTGCCATTGGGACTTCTGTAAAGAGTTCCGCAAGGGCGTCAAAGGCGGCTTCTGCTGCTAGCTCGTTCTCAACCTTGATTTTTGCTTTCTCTCTTCTCACGTACCTCTGGACTCGTTCTAACGCTTGCCTCTTTATTGCGTCATTCATCAGGGGGTTGGCTCCACTAGGTTGTTAGTGCTCCACAGAGGGTTAACAAAAGGCTTCAGTCTCTGGAGGACTCTCTTGCCAACATTTCTTCTACTTCTTTCTTTTCAATGTCCCTGAATTCTACTTTCATTCCACTGCACAGAGGAAGGTATTCGGTTCTGAAGGTGTCAAAATGCATACGTCTGAGCATTGTGGTGGTGCCATCATCATAATAATGCCAGCTTCTGATGGTTTCAACAGTGTATATTGTGAAAAACACTCTGTCTACCAACTTCCAGTGGGTTGCTAATTGAACAAACAGAAGATTATCCGTACACCAAGCATCCCATGTATCTTGCTGTTGAGCGTCCACGAACAACTCTTTTTCTTCTTGTCCCTGTGAACCTCTACAGACCAAGACTCCTGTAGCTTCTTCACAATCTCCCACTTGATGTTGTCTGGAAACTTTTCAATGAATGCCAAATCTTCCATGGATGGTCAAGATGCAAGTTTCTGCTGCTTCAATAGGAAGAGGAAACTGTCCACCACATAGAGCATGCATCATGATGGTGATGTGTTTCCGCCATTGTGGGATGAACTTCTTGTGGAAAGTGGCTTTGATTATGAGAAATTCCAACTCCTCAGTGGAAGAAGGAACTTTACAAACATCCATTGAATTCTTCTCTTCTTGGCAATGCCAATTCCTTCATTTTCAGCCTCTTCTAGTGCTTGTTGTTGGCAAGTTTCCCCGGCTGCGCACCAAAAACATAGAGCCCCAAGAGGAACACCAGGGAAAAGGGAATTCTCTTGCAAGAAAATCTATCTTGTAACATCAACAAGCTTGTTTATTATGTTTCATATGATCACAATGAAGAAAAGAACACCAGGCACAACTAATCTTCATGCAGCATCATGTAGATCTCCCACGGTTTTTAAGAGAATCAACCATATTCTTCAATATCTTCATAAAATCCATCAATAGAACAAAGAAAACAAAGGAATACACCATCTTTGAATGGAAATACATCACATAGTATTCATCTTCAATATCTTCATAGTCTTCTCTCTCAATCTCTCATATACAATCACTCTGTTTCAGTAGAATTGGCTATCTGTGACTCTCTCTCTCTCTCTCTCCATCAATAATACATCATATCCTCACTACAATCTCTCAAAAATCACTCTCCATAATCCCTCTTAGGTCGTTGATACCCCTCCCAAGAGGTATGTCTGATATGAAGAGTCACCAGAGCCTCTACAGTGTCCTTTCATAGCTCACTACTGTCACTTCACTCTAGTCTTCACTTGAGTCTTTGGCAGCTACTTCTTCCACTTCTTTCAGCTCTTTTGCACTTGTATTCACCTCCTTCCAAGGCTAGAAAACTTTCCCAAGCTACACTCTCATCCATCAGAACACATACAGAAGCATACAGAACAGTCTATAGAACAGTACCAGAACAGCTACAGTACAGAACAGAACAGAACAGAGACAGAAGCTCTACAGAAGACCTACAGAAGGTTACAGAAGGTCATCAAAACCACATAACTCACTTTCAAACCATTCCAAACTCTCACAAACCATTCAATAAACTTTCACAAGATCTCAATCTTCATCAATCAATACTCCATCCCTTCTTACAGAAGACAATCAGAACAAAACAGACCAAAACAGAGCAAAACAGAACAAAACAGAACGTATACAGAACCAATCAGAACCTATCACAACATCACAGAACCACCAATAAACATCATGAACTTCCAAAACACCATCATTATCATCCAAAACACTCTCAAACCACTTTCAAATCAATCAATCATCTCATAAAATCAACCATTCAGCTCTCAAAAACAACAAAAATCAGCCAAAAAACAAGTCATTTCAACACTCAACATGGGCATAGCGTGGATAGGAGATGATTGGTTTGAGCATACTGAAAAGCATTGTCCAAGCGTGCCAGCATATGTTGATGGAATATTAGTAGATCATGCTATCGTAGACACATGATCTTCCATCAACATTATGAGTTCAAAATTGATGGAGAGACTGGGATTAGAAATTAAAAAATATGTCTCCACAATTCTTTGAATAGATGACATTTTAAGACAACCTAAAGGGTACATTACTAAAGTCCATGTGATTGTTGCCAATATGGAATGCATCCTAGACTTTAGGGTGATTAGGTTCGCAGGTTGGCCTAGCTATCAAGTATTACTAGGTAGGCCATGGATCTTACAAGTAGAATGCCAGGTTGATATATCCAATGGTCGATTGATCTTTGGTAGAGATGCTAGATGCGTAGTAGTAGATTCTTACATTGAATCTCCTCAAAATGAGAAAATTCATTTATCCTCTACAGAGTTAGAGACATAAGAGGATGCAACTAGTAGTGAGATATCATCGATTGATAAATCCAATGACGGGTCTACTACAAAAGATATTTATAAAGTAACTCTGAATGAGACAATAGAGCCTCAAGAGAGGATAAGTGATGTGGACATAATTGAGTTAGATCTTGGTATGATGAATGATTCATGACCAATTAAATTAGGGTTCATGCTCAGTCTGGAAGAAAGGAAGGACTATGTGTCCTTGCTTCAGGAATTCCATGATATCTTTGCTTGGAGTTATGAGAGTTGAGAGATATTTCTCCCAGATTGGTTGTTCATACCATTCCCCTAAAGGAAGGTAGCTGACCTATGTGACAAAAAGTAAGGCTATGCCTTTCAAACTAAGGGATGGACTATTCAAGGAATTGACAAACTACGAAAAGCTGGCCTAATATTTTCAATTCAACACACAAAATAGTGTTCACTAGTTGTTATCAGGAAGAATAATAATAATCAAATTTAGTTTTGTGTAGATTTTAGAGAGCTTAATAAGAAAATGGTTAAGGATTACTATCTATTACCATTTATTGATCAGATTTTAGATCAATTAGCGGCGGGTAGGAAAACCTATTCATTTATGGACTGCTTTCTTGGATACAATCAAATGGCTATTGAGGAGGAAGATAAGCTGAATCTGACATTAATCATTGTCTTCGGTACCTTTATGTATCATGTGATGGCCTTTGGGTTATACAATGTGCCTCATTCTTGGCAATATATAGTTGATAAGACTTTTGGTGTCATCTCCCCAAATAAATTAAAAGTCTTCATCGATGATTTGGGAGAAGCCACCACAAGGGAAAGACAACTTATTATTTTAAGGAAATATTTTGAGCGTTGAAAACAGTTCTGCATTGCTCTTAATCTAGGAAAGTGCAACTTTGGGGTGTCCTATTGGTTGCTATTGAGCCATGTGGTTTAGCTTAGCTGGTATCGTAATTGACCTTGAAAAGATAAAGGTTATAGTTTCTATGAGCCTACCAATATGCACTCTAAAAGAGGTGCACAACTTCCTATCATCAGTGAAATATTACTGAAGATTTATCAATGCATTGGCAGAAAGAATGTTGCCATTGATGAACTTGTTATCTTTTAACTATCTACTTAATTGGAGCAAAGCCTATATTAGATATCCTTTCAAGATGTGAAGTAAGAATTATTGAAAGCACCAATCTCAAAAGCATCCAAAAGTGGTGAGGTATTTTGTATATTTTCAGCAGCAATAATGTATAATATTAGCTACTATTTAGCCCAAATTTAGAAAGAGAAATGATATCATCCAATAGCCTTTGCTAGTCATAAATTGGGAATATATGAAGTCAACTATACTTACATGGAGAAATTGTGCCTTGGAATGGTTTTCATGACAAAGAAATTTAGGCACTACATTCTCTATTATGCGCATCTAGTATTTTTCATGAAGGTGAAAGAACTTAGATTGTGGATGAATTAGTTGAAGACCTGACTGTTTAGCAAGGTGGTTAATCACTTTACAAGAGTTCAATTATAAGATTAGGAGTAAGCCACTGAAGCTACACGGTATTGTGAAATGTCTTGTGGATTCGAGGAGCCAAATGAAATTTTGGCTGAAGAAAGTAATCTTAAAGGTCTATTCAAAATCAATATAGCTTCCCTCCCTTCTTGGTATGCAACCATAATGCATTATTTATCTATAGGGAGATTTGAGACTGTGGGAGCTTTCACTCAGCCGCCAAGACCCTCGGACCGCTTATTGTTTCAAGTGTTCCAAGCCGAGCACTAATGGCTACCTCTCACATAGCCGACGCACCATCCACATCTACGGGTGTAGTGAGCTTACCTCCGTGCCGTTAGAGTTACCTCCTCTCCCGCGCACTCCGATAGCTCCACGATCCAAGTGCAAGCTTCAAGCAAGCTCCATCCTCAAGCTCCGCTCCAAACTCCATTGCCGCGAGTAAGACAAGAGAAGAGGAGATAAGAGAAGAAGAGAGGAGAAGATGGAGAGCTTCTCCTCCTCGGTCCCTCACCCTCACACACTCACTCCCTCACACTCTCACACTCCCTCTCTCAAGCACAAGCTCAAGCAAGCAAGAAGAAGAAGAAGAAGAAGAAGAAGAGGAGAGCTACTTTTGGCCACACACAAGAATGAGCTTCTCATTCACTTTTCAACTTTATATACAAAACCCTAAATCCCTTTTGGGCGGTCATCCCCTTTTTCCCTTTTTACATGGCCGGACATAGCCTAGGCCCTTTTTCCCATTGTCCTTCTATCTTCCTAGCTTCCTTTCCACCGCCCGTCTACATTTACAAATTGCACGGGTGAGAGCCCGGCGCTCTTTTACAAGATTTCAGGGTGCGCCTTTTTATTTTAAAATGCGCATTTCCCCTTTTGCCTTTGCCTTGTACTTTTAAGGTTGCCCTTGCACTTTTGGCCTTTTCTCCTTTTCTTTCTTCAGTCGGGCTACCTTTTTTCTGCCTTTGCCCTACGTCTTTTCCACTTCTTTTTGCTTTCTTCGTGTTGGGGTTAACAGAGACTGCTTTATCAAAGTTTGAGAAGAGAAAGATTAAGCAACAAGCACTACACTTTTTGATTATAGCAGGTGTCTTGTATCAGAAAGGTGTGGACTAGATTTATTGCCAATGTGTAGTACCCAATGAGGTATCATTCATTCTTGAGAAATGCCATGATTCAACATGTGGGGAACATTTTGCTAGTGGCTTACTACCCAAAAATATTTCTATACTGAATATTGGTGGCCATCAATCTTCTAGGATGATTTTAGTTATATTAAGTACTGTGATGTTTTTCAAACTTGACATGATGCCAATGAGAATCCTAAGTGGCCGCTGAAACCTATTCTCATTATGTTACCCTTCAAGAAATGGAGTATTGATTTTCTGGGACCAATATACCCTTCATCGGCTATGCGGAAGCATTATATTATTGTGATGGACTACTTCACAAAGTGGTCTAAAGCTCGAGCAATAGTGAAGGATAATGTTAAGGAGATGGCCAGTTTTACTATGGAGTATATCATTTGCCATTTTGGTCCACCCAAGGAGATAGTGTGTGATCAATATACACACTTCCTGAATAATCTTATCATAGCTTACATTATATAATCCACAAGAAAATGGTCAAGTTGAGAGTACGAATAGATAGCTTGTAGGGATCCTATCCAAGATAATGTCTAAAAGTAAGTGAGATTGGGATAAGAAACTACATGTGGTGGTCTGGGCTTACCATAGGATGTTTAAGAGACAACCTATATTTCTATTCCAGCTACTGCTTAGTTGCAATACTTTTTGAATGGGCTAGATTTTAACATTCAAGTGTAGTTGAGTAGTGTTGCTATTGCCGACATTGATATTGCTATTACATAAGCAGAAGAGGTAGAATCATGATTACAAGTGGCTTATGCGTCTAGGTCAAATTGGAATCCAAGTTTAGGGTTTGGAAATACTTTAGCACTGACAAATGGAGGTCAAGGGATGCCTATGAGTCCTCCTAATGGGAGAGGAAGCATAATTCCAAATGTGCCCATGTTGCCAGCTCCTCCTAATCTACTAACCATGCCTATGACTAGTCAAATGGCTCCACCGATTGTTGGAAGCCCAACGATAAATCCTACCATTTTTCTACGAAGTCAACATGACATCCCTAATCAAGTGGTTAGACCAATGGAATGACAGGTAGACGATCGTGGCTACAAGTCAAGTGCCTTGAATGCCCTTGGCAAAGTTAAGGATGTGATGAAGCACTATATTGATATGATTAGTAAACAATATAGACAAATAGCCAATGATGTCAAATTCCTTAAGAAGCAACAAAATTTGATAGGGAGTCAATGCCCTAAAGAGGGTGGCCCCTCATGATTCAGTTGTAAGTGGTGTGGTAGTCAACATTTTCTTAAGAATTGTCCAAATGTTAAATGTGACATATGTGGAAAGTCCGATCATTTAGCTAATACCTGTTGGAGTAAGATTGGATCTTTCCAACAAGGAAGTAAACAACCAGGTCTAGTTAATCATCGAGTGCAAGGTAATAATCTCCATCAAGATAAATGACCGAAACAAATATTACAAAGAGGAAAAGCTATGGTAAAGGAGCTACCTAGTGGCAGTGGAGTTAGCCTTATAGAAGTTGTTTGTGTCAATGGCACTGAAGCTTCTAATTTATGGGTTATTACGAGAGGTCAAAAGGGAAAAGAAGTCGACAAGGCCAAGGCAAAACCTATCGAGGGAAACCCCAAGCAAGATGATAAGGGGACGCAAGTCCTTAATCCCAACATAGAAGGTAGACCTCTCAAGGCCGTAGATGGTAAAGCTGAACCCAAGAAGGATAAGGAGTTGCTAAAGAAGAAGCCAAAAGCCAAGAAAGAAGCACCAAAGTTGGTTTAAAGACCAAAGGTGAGAATGGTCTAGAGAGAAAAATGAGCTCTTGCTAGTTATCATGAATTTGATTTAGTGAGTTCTCTTTGTGAAGTTAAGTCAAATGTAAATCTTCTACAATTGATTAAGTTGTCTCTAGGAGTATGCAAGGAATTTAAGAAGATTTTACACACTGGGTATATTGTTAAGCCCTTAGGAATAGCGTGAGTAGGAGATGATTGGTTTGAGCATACTAAAAAGCATTGTCCAAGGGTAGCAACATATGTTGATGGAATATTAGTGGACCATGCTATTGTAGACATAAGATCCTCTATCAACAAAATGAGTTTGGAATTGATGGAGAGACTGGGATTAGAAATTAAAAAGATGTCTCCATAATCCTCTAAATGGCTAATGACAATTTAAACAACCCAAAGGTTGCATTACTAAAGTCCATGTAATCATTGCCAATGTAGAATGCATTTTGGACTTTAGGGTCATTAGGTTTGTAGGGCAACCTAACTATCAAGTATCGTTAAGCAAGCCATGGATCTTACAAGCAAACTATTAGGTGGATATATGCGTTGGTCGATTGATCTTTGGTCAAGGTGCTAGATGTGTAGTAGTGGATGCTTATCCTGAATCTTCTCAAAGTGAGAGAGTTCATTTATCTTTGCAAAGTTTGATACACTAGATGCTCCATCTGCTAGTTAGACATCATCAAGTGACGAATCTAATGAGGGGTCCACTACAAATGATATCTACCAAGTGACTTTGAATGAGCCAATAGAGGCTTAGGAGAGGATAAGGGATGCAGATGAATTGAGCTCGACCTTGGTACAATGAATGATTCATAGCCAATTAAATAAGGGTCCATGCTAAGTTTGGAGGAAAGGAAAAACTATGTCTCCTTAATTCAAGAATTCTATGACATTTTTGCTTGGAGTTATAATGAGCTGAGAGACATTCCTCCCATCTTGGATGTTCATACAATTCCTTTGAAGTAAGGTAGCCACCCTGTATGACAAAAAGTAAGGCATATGCCTTTCAAATTAAGGGGCATGCTATTCAAAGAATTGACAAAGCTACGAAAGGCTGGCCTGATATTTCTGATTCAACACACAGAATGGTGTTCACCAGTTGTTATTAGGAAGAAAAAGAACAATCAAATTCGGCTTTCATCAAAGATCTTAAGTAGACGGTTAAGGATTACTACCCGTTGCCATTCATTGATTATATTTTAGATCAGTTAGCGGGTAGGAAAATCTATTTGTTTATGGATTGCTTTTTTGGATATAACCAAATGACTATTGCAAAGGAAGACAAATTGAAAATGACATTTATCACTATCTTTGGTACCTTTGCATATCATGTGATAGTCTTTGGTCTATGCAATGTGCCTGGGTCTTGGCAATGAATAGCTAATAAGACCTTTGGTGATATTTTCCTAGAGAAGTTAAAAGTCTTTATTGACAATCTGGGGGCAGCCACCACAAGGAAGTGACAATTGATTATTCTAAGAAAATGTTTTGAGCATTGTAAACAGTTTTGCATTGCTCTTAACCTTGGAAAGTGCGTATTTGGGATGCCCTATGGGTTGTTACTCGGCCATGTGGTTAGTTCAACTGGTATTGTGACTAACCCTAAAAAGATAAGGGTTATAGTCTCTATGAGCCCCTTGTGTACTCCAAAGGAGGTGCACAGCTCTCTATCATCAGTGGAATATTATTGAAGATTTATCAATGCACTAGTGAAAAGAGCATTGCCATTGATGAACCATCTATCTTTTAATTGTTTGTTTGAGTGGAATAAAGCCTCTCAAAAGTATCATTTGAGGATGTGAAACACGAATTTGCAAAAGTGCCAATCTTAAAAGCATCCAGAAGAGGTGAAGTTTTCTATATATTTTCAGTAGCCATAATGCATAGTATCAGCTATGTTTAGCTCAAATTTGGGAGGAGAAATGGTATCATCCAATTGCCTTTGCAAGTAGAAAATTGGGGATATTTGAAGTTAATTATATGTACATGGAGAAATTGTGCCTTTGAATGGTCTTTACGATGAAGAAATTTAGACATTATATTCTCTATGAGAAGATAGTATTCTTTACGAAGACAGAAGGACTTGAATTGTTGCTAAATAAGTTGCAGACACCTGACCATTTAGCAAAGTGGTTAATCACTTTGCAGAAGTTCAATTATGAGATTAGGAGCAAGCCAGCAAAGTTGCATGGTATTGTAGAATGTCTTGTGGATTTTGGGGAACCAAAATAAATTATGGTTGAGGGTAGTGATATTGAAAGTCTATTTAAAATCAATACAGCTTCCATTCCTTCCTGGTATGCAGCTATAACGCATTATTTATCTATAGGAGGATTTGGGACTCCTTTATTGAAGGTTAAAAAGAGAAAGATCAAGCAATAAGCATTGTGCTTTTCGATTATAGCGGATGTCTTGTATCGGCGAGGAGTAGATGATATCTATCATCGTTGTGTAGTACCCAATGAGATACCATTTGTTCTTGAGGAGTGCCATGATTTAGCATATGGGGGACATTTTGTTGGACCATTGAGTGCCCAAAAAACTCTCTGTGTTGGATACTGGTGGCCATCGATTTTCCAATATGCTTCTAGTTATGATAAGCATTCTGATGTCTATCAAAGACACGATGCGAGGAAAAATCATAGGCGACTTCTAAATCCCATTTTGGTTAATGTTACCCTTTGAAAAATGGGGTATTGATTTTGTGGGACTAATATACCCTTCATCAACTATGTGAAAGTGGTATATTATCATAGCAATGGATTCCTTTACAAAGTGGTCGAGCAACGGTGAAGGACAATGCTAAGGAGATGGCCAGTTTCATTATGGAGCAAATTGTTTGCCATTTCGGTCCACTGAAGGAGATTGTGTTTGATTAAGGGACACAATTTTTGAACAAGGTTATAGTGGCCTTGATTAAAGCTTTGATGATTAAGCACAACAAGATTACCCTGTATAATTCTCAAGTGAACAGTTAGATTGAGAGTACAAATAAACGACTGGTAGGAATCTTATCCAAGTCAATATTGGAAAGCAGCGCGATTGGGATAAGAAATTATATGTGGCAGTGTGGACTTACAACACAACATTCAAGAGAGCCACATACCACACCTTGTTCAAGTTAGTGTATTGGGAGGAGTGTGTTTTGCCATTAGAAATAGAGCTTCCCACTGTGCGTTTTGCCCTCAATCATTCATTGGGAGAGGAAGAAGTGTTACGCGAATGGTATACTTCCCTGGCACATCTTAATGAGATTCAATTGCAAGCTTTATTACATCAAGAGGTAGGGAAGAGGCGAATGAAAGCCCTTCATGATCTTTAGGCTAAGAAGTACAAATTTGCGAAATGTCAGTTTGTGCTATATTATGATGCTCGTCGGGAGATTTTTTTGGAAAAATTAGAACCCAAATGGGATGGACCATACATGATTATACGCTTAGGAAATAATGGCTCTATAGCCCTTCTAGTAGATTTGCAGAGGGTAGAATTTAAGACTAAAGTTAACTTTAATAAGCTAAAGCCTTACTATGTGTAAGGGCCGATGTTAGGCTTGGTGCATGTGCAGGTCCTTTAGGATTCAGCTTTAACATGTAGTAGGTACCAAGACGAGCAAATGGGACACATCATTTCCTATCTGCAGCATATGTATCTTGAGCACCGTTACCACCAAGGTCGAGTGATCTAGCGGAGCAAAGGGTATTAGGTTACTAAGTGGCAAGGCAGATCCTTACGTGGAAAATTAAGGTCTACTGCCACCATTGTCAACGACTTTTGATTAGCATTACTATCAAGTTCAGTTAGGAAGGAAGGATTTTGCATGTTATACATCCTCTCTCTTGGCTTGATTTTGATTATATTAAGTACGACTGAGCTGATTATTATGGCATGGCCTATCATTGGTCAATTTTGTGCTTTAGTCGAGTAATGTTAGGACCAAGAAATTGTTTAAGTAGTATGTTGTGTTGAATGGTATTAAAATGTTTTATTTCTTAAGGCCGAGAGGGTTGTTTCTATTGAGTTTATTTCATAAGGCCAAGAGGGCCAATTCTGTTGGTTGTGAAATGTTATATCTCTTTAGGCCAAGAGGGCCATACGTTTGTTTGGTGTAGGTACTTTAATGGTTTTCTATTTTAATGACTACATCACACAAGTTATATGAAATGATTGGAGGGAGCCTTTGTTGTGGAGAAGCTTCTTGTAGCCATTCCAGGTGGTATTGTCACCTTTTTGAGTTTTCCCTTAAGCTAATAGTGTTAAATGTGTATGTGGGGGTTATTTTCTTTTCAGTTGTGGGAACTAACAATCAAGGCATGAAGTCCTAGGGTTTGGTTAGGTATGTCTAGGGGAGATTTGACTAGTTGTCTACCTCCTGTCAGGCATTAAAGACCTATGATAGAGGGAAGTCCTTGTGACTTTGTCTTTCCTTCTTGCTAGGAAAACAAGAATAATGTGACTTGGGAACCTTCAAAAATACCCATTCATCTTCCTCAAACTCCATGTGTCTTATTTTCTCATCCGCATAGATCTTCATTGTCACTTGAGCTTTGAAAATGTTATCCTTGCATTGCTTCATAACGGCCTCCATCTTTTCCAACTCCTCATAGGCTTGTGGATTTACATCTTCATGAAACAATGCGGAGGGCTCTTGTACTTTGTAGCCATATAAAGCTTCAAAAGGAGACATTCCAATGCTCATATGGTAAGTATTGTTATAACAAAACTCTGCAAGATGGAGCCATTGGTCCCATGCATTTTGTGTCTCATGGCAAAAGTGCCTCAAATAAACTTCTAGCCATTTGTTAACTCTTTCAGTTTGTCCATCTATTTGTGGGTGATATGCGATATTAGGAGTCAAAAGAGTCCCTATTGAAGAGAACAAACTCCTCCAAAAGCTACCCATAAACTTAGTGTCGCGATCAAACACAATCTTCATTGGCAAACCATGAAGCTTCAAAATATATTCCATGAATTGTTGAGCCACTTGCTTTGCTGTAAATTGGGTCTTACTAGGGATGAAACGGGCTGATTTAGTCAATTGATCAACTACCATACAAATTCTATTTCATCCATGCTTAGTTGTAGAAAATCCCACAATAAAATCCATAGAGATATCGGTCCACTTTCATTGAGGAATAGGGAGTGGCTAAAGTAAGCTGCCGGGTAGAAGAGATGAGTCTTTATTTTGTTGGCATGGAAGACATTGCATCATAAAACACTCTAGGGGGCTGATTACACAAACAGCTTCTTCTTCTCATAGCTAAAGAGTCCAAGAGGGTATTGTTGTGTAGCCAAAAGATTGGCAATGTCTACATACCATGGGGTAATAGTTATGTATGCATGGCTTTTTGTTGCTAACCTTTAGTATGACCTAATCTTATCTCTTGCAACACATCTTTACAGCACTTTGTCTTTGCCCTTCTTGTACATTGAACCACCTAAAGTAGTGTAGGGGAATGATTCCATGAATAGCTTCTTCTTATCATAGCTAGATAGTCCAAGAGTGTATTGTTGTATAGCCAAAATATTGGAAATATATGCATATCATGGGGTAATATTTTCAACAATTACCCCAAGGGATCAAAACATTCCCAAGCTACAAATCCATCACACAAAACCCATAAAGAAGCATACATATGATTACAAAGATATAGGAATCTCACAAAAGCTCATAGAAGTTAATTGAACCACATACTCAAGAGAAAACCCAAGTTAACCAACTAAGAATACTAAAAGGTTCATAAACCATATCCAAACTCATAAAATCATAACCATGAAGTTTCAAATAGAGAGAAAACCGTGCTCTATAGAACCATATAAAGGTTAATGGAACCAAATTGAGCACAAATAAAACCCATCATAAAACAAATCAAAGACCTATAACAAACTATTAAAAGATATGTAATAAACCCAAACTTGTAAAAAACTCTTAAAACTAAGTCTAGTAAAAGGATTAAAAACCTTAAAATATCATCAAAATAGACAATTTAGCTCTAAGAAGTAAAATATAGTTGAAAAAAACATTTTAGATACTGAACAATAACATCTTGTGAAAGAGTATTTGTAGTGCTAAAAGGGCCTACATTTTGAATTGGATGTTACGGATACCCTCAAGAACTTGTGAAGCATATTATATATCATATTGATGAAAATAAACCAACAAGATTTGAAGATGTAGATCTTGATCATTTCTATAAGGAGAGAATTTATGAAATGGTGTCTTGATAGATTGGCTATGGTTGATAATGCTCGTAAATACTATTGCATTAATAAATATGAGCATTATTTTCACACTTAATAATTGAATTGTTTTGACAAGTGAGTGATAGGATATATTGTGTTAGTTTGTATTTAAGATCAAAGAATTGTACATGTGAACATACGCATGTTTTGTACTAGATAAAATATTTGTTAGAGCATCCATTAGGATCAACATCTACCAACTTATATTTAATTCTACTTGTATATATATGTATATATAATTTATATATAATATGTCATGCATGATGGGGAGACTTCCTTGAGCTATTGCTCCAAATACACACCATGCACATAAGAAGAAACTCACTTAAGAACACAAGACGAGAGATAGAGGCTAAAATGTGTTATTGCTCATTTTTTCTTCTTATTTCACACATAATACAATGTACACAAAGTATAGATAAGATACAACATAAGGAAAATTGGCCTACTAAGTCAAACAGTGTATAACTAACTATACAAATCGATTGATGCTATAACTAGGTGAGGTATAGGTAGGTGCAGCAAACCAAATATAATAAGTGATAAGTCAATGGCCATGTGAGGATCATGATGACCGTTGACATGTTAAGTGTAGGCATGGAGATCCATCTATCCAAGTGGTCCATCATCAATATTTTTCTATATTGAGCTTGCCATCTCAACACTCCCCCCTCCATCTCAGTTGTGTCTCTAGAACTCCAAGTAAGCTTCGAAACTTTGGAAGCTTCTCTGCACCCAATGCCTTTGTGAAAATGTCAGCTATCTGATTCTTTGTGCTACTAAGTCAATCTCACATATAAGTACCTTCTCTCTCATAAAATGGCAATGCATCTTAATGTCTTTTGTCTTAACATGGAACATTGGATTCCTAACTAATTGTATGCTACTCATGTTTTCGTAGCAAACTTGACTATCTCCCTTTACATTCAAATCACCCAATAACTTTTGTAGCCATACGACTTCACATACTGCCATAGTAGCACCTCTATACTTAGCCTCTATACTAGATAAAGCAACTATAGGTTACTTTTGTTGCAATGTGAATTCACCGATAGACCTTCTGTCCAACATGCTACCAGTCCAATCTATGTCTGTGCATCCAAACACCTATATATCCTTACCTACCTCTAAAAAATTTACATAAGGCAAAGTAGACTTCACATACTTCAATATTTATCTAACTGCATCCAAATGAAGCTTTCTAGGTATCTACATAAACTGGTTGATAAGGCCAATAACATAACTTGAGTCTGGCCTTGCGATAGTCATGTAAATTAAACTTCCTACTATCCTCCTAAATATAGTAGCATCTTTTATCTCGTCCTCAACATCAGCACACTCAACTTCACATTTTACTCCAAAAACACCAAAAGAGACTTACACATTGTCATACCATACTTGGAAAACATATCTAAGCCATACTACCTTTGGGATAACCATATAGCATCATCACATCTGATCACCTCAATATCAAGAAAGTAACTTAGCTCACCCAAATCCATCATCTCAAACTTCTTCTTCAAAAGGTTCTTGACTTCAACAATCCCACTATCACTATCATTCACTTTAGCATCTCCCTTTCTCATATAAAGTGAATGATCAATATAAGAAACCTAAAAGCCAATATTGGTAATATGCTCTCCAACCTTGTCAATAGACCATGCTCTTGGTGCTTTCTTTAGCCTATAAAATGCCTTCTTTAACTTGTACATGTATGTGGGATGCTTTAAATCCTCATTATCTACTAGTTGCTCCATATATGTCTCTTCTTGCAATTCACCATACAAGAATGCATTCTTCACATCCATTAGTCGCAAATTCCAATCTTTGGCTACTGCCAAAGCAATCACACATCTAACAAATGTCATCATAGCAACTAAACTAAATTTCTCTTTGTAATATATGTCATATGTTTGAGCATAGCCTTTTGTAACTAGCCTAGCCTTATACCTGCTAATAGAACCATCTATATTATGCTTAATTTTTTAGACCCGCTTACAACCATTAGCTTTCTTGTGCTTAGGCAATGGTTCTAGATCCTACGTCTTATTGGCCTCTAATGCGCTCATCTTCTCATCCATTGTTGCTTCCCAATGAGCATGATCAACAACATCCTCAAAACAAGTGGGCTCAACATCCTCAACCACATTTACCATATAAGCATAATGGTAAGCTACATAACCTTTAAAAATAAATCTTTTAATAAAGTATCTGATCCTACTAGACCTATATACCAATGGATCACTCAATGGAGCCTTTATATTATTATGTGCTCTCTATACATCTAGTGCCCTAACTAAAGAAATACCAAGCTCATCATCTAAACTCTTTAAATCACTTGAATCTCCATCAAAGCCCAAATGACTAGTAGGTGTATTATTACCATGTGACACTTTATTCTTCCTCTTTGTCTTTACATGTAATACTAGTAGATACATCTAAAGATGCGGGACTTCTCCTTAGTCTCCTAGACCAAAGACTAATTGTAGATATAGTACTAGATGATAACTCTTGTCCATTGAGGCTCTGTGATTCTTTCTTTTCCTTTTGTACATAACTATCATGATGATGATCATCATCCAATGTATCACCACTAGATGCATACCAACTACTCCTCTTATAAAAAATAACATTCTTGCTCACTTTGAACTCACTTGTGCCAGGGTTATAATAGTGATATCATTTTTAATCTAAAGAGAATCTAATGAAAATACATTTTGCAGCTTTTTGATCAAGCTTCTTTTGCAACTTATCTGGCACATGAACAAATTTAATACAACCAAACACTTTCAAGTGTGACATATCAGACTTCTTACCTACAAAGTATTCTTCAATGCAACTACATTGATGGGGCTTTTGTTCATAATATAGATAGTAGTATGAATAGCTTCAAAGAAAAAATATTTTGATATATTTTTAAAGCTAACTATCAATGCCCATGAAACTTCTACAATATTCATATTTTTCTTTTATGCAATCACATTTTGTTGTGAGATATACCTACAAGTAAATTGTCTATTTATCCCATCAGATCTTAAAAATTCATTGAACTCACTAGAGAGGTACTTGTCCACTCCGTCTAACCTCAAGCACTTAACTTTCAAGATTATTTATGTTTGAGCAACAACCTTGAAAGTTTTAAAGTGCACGTTTTTTACCTTCATGAAATACACCCATAGCTTTATTGACCAATTATCAATAAACATGATAAAATATTTGATGCCACCAAGAGATGTATTTTATGTATGCTTCCAAATATTTACATGTATAATATCAAGTATATTCTTGCTTACATATCTATCGTGCAAAAAATGTTATCTTGCCTACTCACCAAGCTGACATGCTTCACACACTTTACAAAATTATGCAACTCTTAAAGTATGCAACCTTATAACTAACCCTTTAGATTGCATTAATTCAACATTTCCAAGTTTACATGTTCAATATGCTTGTGCCATATTTCAATGTCTGCAAACCACTCATTTTCCTTTAGCATACATAGCAGTATTCATAGCAGGACTTTCAACATCTAAAGTAAACATGTGGCCAACTCTACCTCCTTTTGCAACTAACCTACACTTATCATTAAAGTCTTCCATAAATCAACCTTCTATATTAAATCAAACTTGCAGCCCTTGCTCTACCATTTGACCGATAGACACTAATTTTTTATGATAGATGGCACATGTGATACATTTGATAGATTCCTTGTAAGGACAAGGGAACCTTTTCAATGTGTGAAATCATGTAGCATAAATCATCACTCATTTACACATAGCTTACAGGCTCTATCCAAGAGAAAGAGTAGAAGAATGGGAGAGCTTCTTACCCATGGCTTGCTTGCTCAAATCCCTACTTCTTCTCCTTCACTTTAATCTTCAAAACCACCTTCTCTTAGTGGTACCACTCTAATACTACATCACAAATTATGTGGTGGGGGGACTTGATTTAGTTGTTGTGCTAGATAAATACCATACACACAAGAGGAAGCTCACTTAAGAACACATGAAGAGAAATGAAGGACAAAATATTTTCTTGCTCCTTTTTTCTTCTTCTTCTTTCACACACAATACAATACACACAATGTATAGATAAGCTACAACTTAAAGGAAAGTGGTGTACTAAGTCAAATTGTGTATAACTAACTATAGTAATTGATTGATGCTAGAACTATGTAAGTTGTATATGTAGGTATAACAAACTAAATATAATAAGTGATAAGTTAGTTACCATGTGAGGATCATAATAATACTATCATTTATGCTAGTAATAATTACACCAACATGGGACTATTTTTTGAATTGATTATCTTAGTAAAATCCACTATATTCGGCAAGTACATCTTTGGAAACTCTATTTTTGACTATTTGGAAATAAAAGTGGGACTAGAACCCACACAAAGCCCCATTTGGCATTCCACTATGAGGAAGTTACTTCTTCATTATTATTATGAATTCCAACTAGCTTTCTAGAACCATATTTGAGCCTATCAACTTCATACTCTTGGACATATTTGGAGAGTTATGATTTTTAAAATACATACATCATATTTTCCAACTATTTAGGGAGCTAAAAGCTTCTACTATATGGGTGACCTCAAGGCAAGTGACTTACAACATGCTTTCTTATTAATAGCAACTTGGAGAATTTAAATGGATAAAGGGAGCAAAATATGATTCATACTTTTAGTCTTCTCTAAGAAGCCACGTGTTCATTCACAATACTTGCATCCTTGGCAAACTCTACATGCTACATTATTGATTATTTTATAGTATCAAGCAAGTGGCATTCTACATCAAATTGTTCTTCATCAAAGCAACTAGCATTATCAGTCAATACATGACATACAACAAGTTAACTCCAATAGCATCAAATTCATTATTAAGAGTGTTTTATATAAAGTGGGAAAAGTCCCATAATACATGAAAAGTGAAATTACCAAGTTCAACATTTTCTCTAATGAGTTTGCTTAGTATTATGATTTTGGAAAGGGATACTAGACTTGAGATTTATCATTTTTGGTGTGCTTATCTTCTTTCTATTTTGATCTATGAAAGGCATAACATGTGTGCTTAGACCCATTGCCTATTAAGGTTGATATCCTTATTTCATGATGAATATTGATGTTTACATGGTGATAATGTATAGATATATTGGATCATTATTTTTAGCAACTACATCAATTGAATCTAGTAATAAGTCTCAAGAAAGAGTGATGTTTTGAAACACTGATGGAGCTCCTTCCAATCAATCTTGAGTATTGATTTTGGGTTGAACTTCTATATATGTGAAGTCTTCCCAAGCCAAGAAATCACATAGAAGCTGCAAGCAAAAAAGTAAAATTTGAAAAATAAAAACTAAATTTTATAAAGTATAAACATTTTTTATTTGAGCTACATGGTCACTTACCATGTAATCTTTGGTGTATTTCCTTAAAATTTACTAAGACAATAAGCTTAATTGTTCCTTCTCACATGCAACCTTTAGTATCTTTACTCTTCTTTGTTGAATCCATCCATTTGGGTTCCATGCCCAAATAAGTGGATCAACATCTTCCCATACATTTGGCTTTGCCTTGTTCACCATCCAATACTTGTCCTAATAATTATGTAATAACATAAACCATCCAATACTTGTCCTAATAATTATGTAATAACATAAATGATTAATGATATTATAATCAATCAATTAATTGTAGTTATAAATGATTTCTGATTAATCATTAAGTATTTGTCACTATAATATTTATAATTATAATTATTTAATTAATTAAAATATGAATAATATTTATTATTATTATTAGTTAATAATCATGTGTTATTTTTAAAAGTATAATAATTTATTATTATCTAATTAAATGTGGTTAATTATAGCCATTTGCTATCTTTTATTACAAATAATTATTATAAGTATAATTTTTAAAGTATTTATAATAAGTAACTATATTTTAGAAAATTTCTATTAATAATGTGTATCATAAAATATAATTAAGAATTAAACATCAATTAAAATTAAAAATTAAATAATTTATAAATTGATTTATTAATAATCACATATGTGTGTTAAATAATCGATTAGTTAATGTAATCCATTAAACTAAATGACATATTTTGAATCAAAGACAAGAAAAGCTTTGGACGCATGGGTTTTTTTCTCAAAAGAAAATTTATTGTCTTCCTTGTCTTTCATGGCCAAGTTCTACTCCCAAAGAGATCTCCAAATAGAGTAGGAATTATCTTCCACTTAAGGCTAGCTATAACCACATTGACAAGCTTTACATCAAAAGGAGATCTCCAAGCAAGAGACTAAACTATCTTGCTTTAAGGGTGAGACCTAAGCCCATGGCCAAGCTCTACTACAAAAAGATCTAAATGAGAGGCTACAAACTATATTATGGTCAATGGACATCGAGGTCTCCAAGGGATAGTTGAAATTATCTTATCAAGAGATCCAGGTTTCAATATATGGGCAAGATCTATCTCAAGGAGATCTAGAATAGAGAGAGTATAAACTATATTACTTTGAGGGCATTGCTCCAACTCTAGGAGGTGCTTGAGGAATACTTGAAACTATCTCACTTACAAGGCTAAGGTCTACCTCAAGGAGATATCCAAGAGAGAGTTTAGACTATCTTGACCTTATGATGGACCTAAAAACGGGCCGGCACTGGCTCATGCACTAGCCGGACCTCGTCACTATGCACAAGACAACCCCTCGGCCTCGCGGCCAGGAGCGTCTATCAAAATCTCTGCCTTCCTAAACATTGCGTTTGTAATACGTTGTAGTCCAACTGATCCTAACCCAATATTGCTCCTCAGAGGGAGTCCCTTTCACATAGCCAAAAGGCTCGAATCACATACACATGGGGTTCCTCCTACGGCTGAATGCCGTCAACCCTCTGCGACTCTCCTACACCTTGGGGATTGGCCCCTCGATGCGCCGCTAGACATTTAGACATTTCGCACAAACGTCACTCAAGGTACCAAATAAACGTATCCAGGAATGTACCATTGTCCTTACTTGACTTCCCCTATAACCCTCGACTAGCCTACAGCATAGGAACCTCACACTCTCAACGGTGGGTCACAGGCCTGCTGAAAACAATTGCTATGCATATCCAGGAGCTAACTCTGATACTTTTAATTTCCTCTACATGATCATGCAAAGAGGTGGATGCCTAGTGCTCAAACATCTTAAAAATCAGCAGCGTGCAAGTGCAAATCATCTCTTTCATGCTTTTCTTTCTAACCGCTTTGTGCTTCGTTGCAACACCTAGCACCGAAGTGATCTTCGTGCTACTAGGTTTTAATTCTTATCATTATTATTCCGTCCTAGATGCAATACATATAAAATCAGCAAATTATTCATCATGCTCAGTGTCATTTAACCATTTTTCCACAACTCTACCCTTCCCCGTTGATAGTGCATCATTATATTCATTTCTTTTAGGGTTTCCTTGTCATTTTATGTGGAGAAAGGAATGAAACACGCACCAAAACATATAAACAAGGCTGAACTGAAGCATAACTTCATGCCCCAACCTTGCTATACATCAACAAACATAAATCCTATTTTTCTGTATTTTTCGTAGCCCCAAATGTATTTTTCCCCTATTTTTCATGGTGTTTTTATCATTTTTCCCCATTTTCTTCATTTTCTTGTATTTTTTTTAAATTGCTGAAAATGAAAACCAGTTTGTGGGCTGTGGCCCTTAGTTCATTTGCAACAAAATTGAAAGATTAGTTGATGTGTATCGACGGTTTTCCCCATTTATATGCCCAAAACCCTTGTTTTCCTCCATTTTTATGGTTTTTCGTGTCTCGGTTCCCTATTTTCTGCTATCCCACACATGTTTTCCTGATTTTTAAATGATGAACAGCTAGAAACCAACTCAAAGCACGACATACTCAAAACTCAATCCATATGAACACATTTTTATCAACCAAATTTGCATCAAAAGACCATTTTCCTTGAAAAAACAATTATTACCGTGTCTTGCGGGTTTTTCCATTAAATTTGGCACGTCCCACGATTGATTTCCAGCCATGAATTCTGCTTGGAATCAGCAATCTACAATGGTTTTGCATTGCTCTTTCATCCCGTCAAGAATCGGCATCCATCCGGCCGTCCATCTTCATCCTATTCCTTCAAGCACGAACGGGGGCTAAGAGGAGAGAGAGAGAGGAGAGAGAAAGACTGGTTTTCTCTCTCTTCAACCAGTCCACCATTGCGGGAGCGGAGACCGGCGAATTGATCGGCACATCATCTTCATCAGGCCTGGAGGTCCATAACCATGGCTTCTTTGTGAGCCAGCAATCGATTGTGGGGGGGGGGGTCGCGTTTTTTTCGGCGGCTGTTTTCAGCCGCCGCCCCCCCTCCATATCCACGATTTTTTGAGGGGGGGGTGCCAAAGGTCACCCCCCCTCCTTCACACCTTTTCAAATTTCCATTTTGGACCCCCTCTTGGGCACCCCGGCCGGTTTCGGGCCATCTTCCGCACCCGGACTCGGAACTTCGATCTGAAAATTCCTATGAGCTCGTCTCAACATCCCGGACAGGCCTGCAGCTTCACTGACTGGCACAGGCGCACGGAAAAATTATGAAAATTCACGGAGTGTCGCACGGGCGCCCGTCAAGCACTTAATGCTTAAAATCGTCCTAGGTCGAGCTGCCGCCTTCGTGGTTGAGCATTTTCCCCCGCATTTCCATATTTTTCCCCTATTTTTAGGCATGTTCCGGGGCCTAAAATCCATCCTTCATTGGCGACCACGGGATAGGACGACTCAGTCCGTCGAACCCACGAACATATCTGCACATAAACAACCAAAGAAGCATCAAACTGATACAAAACAATTATCACCATAAAACTCAGCACAATGCTCCCCCTACCCCTGGACAGAACCAAGGCATAACATCCACAAGGAGTAGGCCTAGCATCATCTAATAGAAGATCCGAAGTGAGTCACGAACCAGCTGCTCCAACACAGCCAAACTAAAAAGAACTGTCAAAGAGGTTGCCCTAAGTGGTAGTCTGAACTACTTACCAACTAAAGACAACGCAACTAGGAGCTCCTACAAGGCGAGGACTCCTATAGCCTGAGCAAAGGATATTTTCTTTCAGTATATCTCTTCTTTGAGGGTTTTGATTGGATGAACATACTTGGCATGTAAAAAGGAGGGAGCTGAGCGTAGTGACCCAAGGAGAACAGGGCATCGGTCTCAGGACCTGTCTCGGCACCCAAGAACCTACCAAGCCCTCGCAAGGCGACACTTAATCCTTTTCTAACGCTCACTTTTATTTTCGCTCCAACCTTCCTTGTTTTGATATTATTTTTCCAGCAAGAAGCCACCCCTAGGAAGACAAGGTATCGGCCCCGGGTCTGACTCGTCCCCAGGAACCTACCAGGCCTTCGCAAGGCGATGATCAACTGCTTATATATTTTTATTTCTTTGCTTTTCTGTGATAGGGGTTAGAACCCCTTTTTACACACCTTCGTATTGATATTCATCTTTTGGGATGTTCAGGATTTCTTGGCATCATTATTATTATCTTCTAGCAGGCTTCTCTAACTGCCTCACTACTAACAAGAACGCCTAGAACGGCTGCCTAGCAGGCTGGCAGAACAGGGTCACTAGGACTTCCTTCTCAAACAGGTCTTTTAATGTCTAACAATGTCTTTACAGGAGGTAATGACTACTCCAACCTCCCTCAAACATACTTAGCCTAAACTTGGGACTTTATGCCTTGGTCGCCGGTCCCCAACAAAAAGTATCCCCTCAACAAGTACAAATACACATATAACAGGAAAGAAAGGTACTTGTAAAGGAGAAATATCACCTGGAGTGGCCACAAGAAGCTTCCATCGCAGCAAAGGCTCCTCCAGGCTCCACCAAATTCCACGAACCACGAAACCTGTCCAGCACAACACTCAACAAAAACCCAATTAAACGCACCCGCACTAGACAGGGAAATGGCCCTCTTGGCCTAATGAAATCAGACATGACTTTGCTACAAAACTGAATCGGCCCTCTTGGCCTAATGAAATCAAACAATACTATGCAGAACATCCACCTGGAAACAACCATGATAGACATCAAAGCATACCATTCCCAGGGGAACAGGGCTTGTAACCCTAAACTAGGTGCAGTAGATTATGACCTATCCCTCCTGCGTATATCGCAAGAGGTGTTCGCATCACATGGCGTCGAATCAGTCTGTGGGTCCGAGATAATAAAGGTAGATGAGTCTCGCTTACCCTCTGCATCACCCAAATCAACCATCGTCTGCCAAAGAGGGCATGTTCAGAAAGCATACCCCACAAACGACCAGGTCCTGTATCACCATCAATAGATATATCGGGACAAGGGCCACAATTAAAGAAGAGGTCCTCTTCATACGCAAGATTAGCCAATGAATCGGCAAACTGATTCCAATTCCGTGGAATCAGTTGAAAAGACACTCTATCGAATTCGTCTAGCAGGGCTATGGCAGTATGATGGTACATACAAAGGATGGGGTTCCGTACCATGTACGTCCCATTGAGTTGATTTAAAACCAACTGAGAGTCCCCTTTCACCAACAACTGGCGGATACCACCCTTCTTTGCAATATTCAAACCCATAATCAGGGCTTTGTATTCTGCCATATTATTGGTAAAATTCACCCCGAGATAAGCAGCTAACTTCATGACAATGCGTCGTCGGGGGTCGCGGATGACAACTCCTACACTTCCTTTTTTGCATGCACCCCTGGACGCCCCATCAAAGTACAAGGTGTACGTCCATAAAGGGTTTACATATCCCGCCATCCAGAACTCTACTCGTAATTATGGTAATCGAAATTCAGCATATTCAACGGGTGGACTGTAGGCTCCATCCCTCCATCATCATTGAATTCAACAGGGATGCTCGTCAAAAGTTGTAGGCAGTGATGGCAGAAGACCTTGATTTCCCAAATGAATGTCCCGCCTTCTTGCTCAATCACCTTGTATCCTTTGCTCCACCAAATGAGCTTTCCCTGATGATATCTTTGTTCCAAATATGGGTGTTCTAAATAAGGGATCAGACGACCCATCAACCTCTATCACGATTTCCTTGCAGATGTTTGATCGATCTTGCCTAGACCTGCAAGGCAGTCATAGCATTAGTGTAATCAGAAGTAATAAGGTTTAATCTTATTAAGATTAACCTTATTTTTAAATTCTATCCCCTCAAGGTCAGCTAACAATACTGTAGATTTATTCTTTCCTATCCTAACGATCCTATAGGGCCCATCCCATTTGGGCTCTAACTTGCCTGGAAATAATTCTCGTCGTGCATCATAATACAGAACAAGCTGTCCTTTCTTGAAGGTGTATTTCTTGGCTTTGAGGTCGTGTAGCTGCTTCATTCGGCGCTTCGCCACTTCTTGGTGCAACAAGCTCTGCAACTTAAGCTCATCTAAATGTGCCAATGTCGTCAAGCGCTCAAAAAGAGCATCTTCATCGCTCAAAGAATGATTGATGGCAAACCGAATAGTCGGCAGCTCAATTTCTAGAGGCAAGACACACTCCTCCCCATATACTAACTTGAACGGGGTATGGCCAGTGGCTCGTTTGAAAGTCGTATTATAGGCCCACACTGCCACATATAACTTTTTATCCCAATCCCGTTTCTTTTCCGACACAGTTTTGGACAGGATGCCCACAAGCTGCTTGTTGGTGCTTTCAACCTGACCATTGGCTTGCGGATTATATGGGGTTGTCTTGTTATGCTTGATGTTCCACAACTCTGTCAAACCTTTGATCACCTTATTCAGGAAATGAGTTCCGCGGTCCGACACTAATTCTTTCGGTGGACCAAACCGGCATATTATCTGCTCTAAAAGGAAACTAGCAGTTTCTTTAGCATCATCTTTCCTTGTTGCACGTGCTTCTGACCACTTTGTGAAGTAGTCAGTTGCGACAATGATGTACCTCTTTTGCGTAGTCGATGACGGAGTAATAGGACCCACAAAGTCTATTCCCCACTTCTCAAATGGAAGTATCGCCATAATAGGGGTGAGTGGTCGTTTCCTATTCTCTCGACTATCATGTCGTTGGCAAATATCGCATCGCTTAACATACGCAAACGAATCCTGGAAGATGGCAGGCCACCAATAACCTGCTCTTAAAGCCTTTTGTGCTGTAAGCCGTCCAGCAAAATGGCCACCGCAAGCAGAATCATGGCACTCCTCCAAAATGAATGGCACCTCGTCAGGCATCACACATCGGCGATAGATATCATCAACCCCTTGCCGATATAATGTACCTGCGATCAAAGCAAACTTTAACGCTTGCTGCTTAATTTTCCTTTTCTCAGCCTTAGATAATTCGGATCCCGCCTCTCCTGTTGATAAATAATGCGTTATTGCAGCATACCAGGAGGGAATAGATGCCGTATCTATTTTAAATATCATCTCCATGTCACTACCTTCAGCCACAGATTCTTTCGGCTCCCCAAAGTCCACTAGACATTCCACGATGCCTTGCAACCTTGGTGGCTTACTCTTGATTTCATAATCAAATTCCTGCAAAGTGATCAACCACTTCGCTAAACGATCAGGCGGCTGTAACTTATTCATCAATAGTCGAAGTCCCTCCGCCTTCGTATAAAGTACAACTTTCTCATAGAGAATGTAATGCCTGAACTTCTTGGCCCCAAAGACCATCGCTAGACACAGCTTCTCCATGTAGGTGTAATTGATTTCGGATACCCCCAGCTTCCGACTAGCAAAAGCAATCGGGTGGTACCACTTCTCTTCCCAAATTTGGGCTAAACAGCAGCTGATACTATACATGGTGGCTGCTGAAAATATATAGAACACCTCACCTCTTTTAGGTGCTTTTAAAACGGGCGCTCTTGCTAGCTCTTGTTTCACGTCCTCGAATGCTACCTTACAAGGGTCACCCCATACAAACGAACAGCTAAAGGACAATAAATTTGTAAGTGGCAACGTTCTTTCTGCTAAGGTGTTAATGAATCTACGGTAGTAACCAACCGAAGACAGAAAGCTATGAACCTCTTTCGGAGTGCGTGGTGGACCCATGGCAACTATAACTTTCACCTTCTCGGGGTCTGTCGCAATTCCTACCGAACTGACCACATGGCCTAGCAATAGCCCATAAGGTACTCCAAAAGCACACTTCCGTGGGTTTAGGGCGATGCAAAATTGTCTACAGCGCTCAAAGCATTTTCTCAAAATGATCAACTGCCTTTCTCTCACGGTGGCGGCCCCTAAGTCATCAATAAACACCCTCAACTCTTCAGGGGATATGTCACCGAATGTCTTATCGGCTGTTCGTTGCCACGAACCAGGCGCATTGCATAAACCAAAAGCCATCACGTGGTAAGCAAAAGTGCCAAATACAGTGATAAAAGTTGTTTTCAACTTATCCTCTTCTGCAATTGCCATTTGGTTGTATCCTGCAAAGCAATCCATAAACGAATATATCTCCCTACCCGCTAATTGATCCAAAATCTGGTCAATAAATGGCAATGGGTAGTAGTCCTTAACTGTCTGCTTATTCAGCTCTCTAAAGTCTACACATAAACGGATCTGATTATTCTTCTTCTTTCTAATCACAACTGGCGAACACCATTCCGTGTGTTGTACAGGGAAAATCAAACCCGCTTTTCGAAGCTTCTGTAACTCTTCAAACAACCCGTCCCTTAATTCGAAAGGCATACGCCTGACTTTCTGCCGTACAGGACGACTGCCCTCTTTCAACGGAATTGTATGAACAGCAAGACTGGGAGGGATGCCTCTCAACTCATCATAACTCCAGGCAAAGATATCACGGAATTCCTGGATCAAGGCCACATAGTCCTCCCTTTCTGCTGAGCTGAGCATAGAGCCTAATTTGATTGGCCGCGAATCATCAAGCGTACCAAGGTCTAGCTCGATAACATCTGCATCTCTTATACGATCTTGGGCCTCTATCGGCTCGTTCAAAGTGATCTGATAGATGTCCTCCGTGGTGGATCCCTCTTTGGACTCATCACTCGATGATGTCTCACTAGCAGATAAATCTTCTAATGTCTCCAATTCTGTAGAAGATAGAGGAGCTCTCTCACTCTGCGGGGACTCAGGATAAGCATCAACCACCACACGCTGGGCACCTCTGCCGAATAACAATCGACCGGCGGGTATATCCACTTGGCAATCCGCTTGCAAGATCCAAGGTCGTCCAAGTAATACTTGGTAACTTGGCCGCCCTGCAAAACGAATCACCCTAAAGTCCAACAGGCATTCTACATTTGCAACAGTGACATGGACCTTAGTAATGCAGCCTTCCGGCTGTCTCAAACTGTCATCTGCCATTCTGAGAATTGTGGAAGTATCCTTCTGAATCGCAAGACCCAACCTTTCCATCAGTTCAGAACTCATAATGTTAACAGATGATCCCGTGTCGACAATGGCATAATCTACTAATATCCCATCGACATAGGCTGCAACCCTTGGGCAATGCTTCTCAGCATGCTCGAACCAGTCATCACCAACTCGCGCAATACCCAAAGGTTCTACAATATACCCGGTACGTAGGATCTTTCTAAATTCCTTACGTACTCCTGGGGAAAGCTTAATAAGCTGCAAAAGGTTCACATCCGGCTTGACTTCGCAAAGAGAGCCCGCCAAATCGAATTCATGATAGTTCGATAGGGCTCGCTTTTCACGCCAAACCATCCGCTCTTTAGGTCGCTGAACTGGCTTCATTGCCTCTTTCTTAACTTTCACCTTCTTCTTTGGTGGTTCCTTATCGGCTTTACTCTCTACGGGCTTCAAAGGTCCCCCTTCTAGGGCAGGATCCAAAACTTGCGTTCCTTTGTCGCCTTGTTTAGGGTTTCCGTCGACAGGCTTATCCATGTCGGCTTCTCTACCCTTTTTACCTCTTGTAAGGACAGCTCGTAGATTAGAGGTTTCAGTATCATTAACGCGTACAGCCTCAATCAAACTAACCCCACTTCCACTTGGTAGCTCTTCCACTGTAGTCTTTGGTCGTTGAAGTATTTGTTTAGGCCCATCCTCTCGCTGGGAATCATTTCCTTGGGCACGATGATTAACAGGCCCTGGTTGCCGACTACCCCGCTGGAGGGAACTGATCTTACTCCAGCAAGTAGCTGCTAGATGGCCGGATTTTCCACAAATGTCGCACTTAACATTTGGGCAATTTCTTGGATAGTGCTGCCCGCCACACCATTTGCAACTAAACCTCGACGGTGCACCCTCCTCCGGGTATCTACTTCCTATCAAATTTTGTTGTTTTTTAAGGAAGTTGACATCAACAGCTATTTGTCGATACTGCTCCGTAATCATGTCGGTATAATGCTTCATCATGTCCTTAACCTCGCCAAGAACATTGGAAGAACTCGACTCATAGCCTTGGTCATTACCATGTCGCTCCATCGGCCTAACAATTCGATTAGGCACTGGTTGTTGAACCACAGGCATGGGATTAGAATTGACCGCCTGGCCTCCACCACTTGGAGCCATTTGACTGCCCGTAGGCATCGACATGCTAGGGGGAGCTGGTAATAAAGGCACATTCTGCATCATGTTCCCTCTCCCATTAGGGTTAGCCATCGCTATCCCTTGGCCACTACTGCCATTGGCTATTGCCATATTGTTTCCCAATACTAGACCCATGTTCGAATTGCCTCTAGAAGCATAGGCTGCTTGTAGTCGGGATTCCACCTCTTGTGCTCGTGTAATGGCAGTATCTATATCCCCCAAGGGAACACTACTCAACTGCAATTGGATATTAAAGTCCAAACCATGTAGGAAATATTGCAATTGGGCAGCTGCGGGGATAGGAATAGAGGTGTCCAACTTACGGAAGACCTCTTTTATCTTCTTCGCATAAGCACGAATATCCTCGTGTGGATCTTGGCGGGTCACGTTGAGTACACGCAACCAATATTGCCCACCCCTTTCAGGGGCAAACTCCCTTCGAAAAGCTCCATAAAATGCATCAATGTTCAATATGGTTCCGGCTTCTAAACCATGATACCATATAGCGGCTCTTCCTTTGAGAGTCATGTTGAAGAACATCATTAAATGCCCTTCTTCTTGAATGCGACAGTTAAACATCAGCTTTTGAAACTCCCTAATGTGGAGTTCCGCATCTTCCTCAACTAGCCCATTAAAAATGGGTAGCGGGTAACCTAGAGCCGGCAAATCCGTCGTTCCTGCTGGAATTGCAATAGGCTGCGCCATGACGAGGATTGGGTTTGCACGAGGAATAGGGAACGGTGGGGTTACACCTCCCGCAATTGACGTGGACTGGCTTAAGGAAAGAAGGGGAGCACTAGAGCTTCCACCTTCTCCTAACTTACTGCTTGGGGTCCTAAGACCACTAGATCCACTCCCTCGTAAGGGTTCAGCACCGCTCCGCTTAGGGGAATATCTCCTAAAGATTTCAGCACGTCGCCTAGCTCTCTCGTCTCTTTCTTGCTTTTGGATTTCTGCTAGACGATGCTTATCACTAAATAACGGATCAAGCTCAGTATCCTTTGGCATAAACTGCTAGTTGGTCCCTAGAAAACCAGGATTCGAGAACCGCCACTTTTAAGCAGCTCCCGGCAGACGCACCACTGATGGACCTAAAAACGGGCCGGCACTGGCTCATGCACTAGCCGGACCTCGTCACTATGCACAAGACAACCCCTCGGCCTCGCGGCCAGGAGCGTCTATCAAAATCTCTGCCTTCCTAAACATTGCGTTTGTAATACGTTGTAGTCCAACTGATCCTAACCCAATATTGCTCCTCAGAGGGAGTCCCTTTCACATAGCCAAAAGGCTCGAATCACATACACATGGGGTTCCTCCTACGGCTGAATGCCGTCAACCCTCTGCGACTCTCCTACACCTTGGGGATTGGCCCCTCGATGCGCCGCTAGACATTTAGACATTTCGCACAAACGTCACTCAAGGTACCAAATAAACGTATCCAGGAATGTACCATTGTCCTTACTTGACTTCCCCTATAACCCTCGACTAGCCTACAGCATAGGAACCTCACACTCTCAACGGTGGGTCACAGGCCTGCTGAAAACAATTGCTATGCATATCCAGGAGCTAACTCTGATACTTTTAATTTCCTCTACATGATCATGCAAAGAGGTGGATGCCTAGTGCTCAAACATCTTAAAAATCAGCAGCGTGCAAGTGCAAATCATCTCTTTCATGCTTTTCTTTCTAACCGCTTTGTGCTTCGTTGCAACACCTAGCACCGAAGTGATCTTCGTGCTACTAGGTTTTAATTCTTATCATTATTATTCCGTCCTAGATGCAATACATATAAAATCAGCAAATTATTCATCATGCTCAGTGTCATTTAACCATTTTTCCACAACTCTACCCTTCCCCGTTGATAGTGCATCATTATATTCATTTCTTTTAGGGTTTCCTTGTCATTTTATGTGGAGAAAGGAATGAAACACGCACCAAAACATATAAACAAGGCTGAACTGAAGCATAACTTCATGCCCCAACCTTGCTATACATCAACAAACATAAATCCTATTTTTCTGTATTTTTCGTAGCCCCAAATGTATTTTTCCCCTATTTTTCATGGTGTTTTTATCATTTTTCCCCATTTTCTTCATTTTCTTGTATTTTTTTTAAATTGCTGAAAATGAAAACCAGTTTGTGGGCTGTGGCCCTTAGTTCATTTGCAACAAAATTGAAAGATTAGTTGATGTGTATCGACGGTTTTCCCCATTTATATGCCCAAAACCCTTGTTTTCCTCCATTTTTATGGTTTTTCGTGTCTCGGTTCCCTATTTTCTGCTATCCCACACATGTTTTCCTGATTTTTAAATGATGAACAGCTAGAAACCAACTCAAAGCACGACATACTCAAAACTCAATCCATATGAACACATTTTTATCAACCAAATTTGCATCAAAAGACCATTTTCCTTGAAAAAACAATTATTACCGTGTCTTGCGGGTTTTTCCATTAAATTTGGCACGTCCCACGATTGATTTCCAGCCATGAATTCTGCTTGGAATCAGCAATCTACAATGGTTTTGCATTGCTCTTTCATCCCGTCAAGAATCGGCATCCATCCGGCCGTCCATCTTCATCCTATTCCTTCAAGCACGAACGGGGGCTAAGAGGAGAGAGAGAGAGGAGAGAGAAAGACTGGTTTTCTCTCTCTTCAACCAGTCCACCATTGCGGGAGCGGAGACCGGCGAATTGATCGGCACATCATCTTCATCAGGCCTGGAGGTCCATAACCATGGCTTCTTTGTGAGCCAGCAATCGATTGTGGGGGGGGGGGTCGCGTTTTTTTCGGCGGCTGTTTTCAGCCGCCGCCCCCCCTCCATATCCACGATTTTTTGAGGGGGGGGTGCCAAAGGTCACCCCCCCTCCTTCACACCTTTTCAAATTTCCATTTTGGACCCCCTCTTGGGCACCCCGGCCGGTTTCGGGCCATCTTCCGCACCCGGACTCGGAACTTCGATCTGAAAATTCCTATGAGCTCGTCTCAACATCCCGGACAGGCCTGCAGCTTCACTGACTGGCACAGGCGCACGGAAAAATTATGAAAATTCACGGAGTGTCGCACGGGCGCCCGTCAAGCACTTAATGCTTAAAATCGTCCTAGGTCGAGCTGCCGCCTTCGTGGTTGAGCATTTTCCCCCGCATTTCCATATTTTTCCCCTATTTTTAGGCATGTTCCGGGGCCTAAAATCCATCCTTCACCTTAGGGCCAAGCTTAAGAGCATGGCCAAGCTCTACCCCCAAACAGAAATCCAAGACAAAGTTGGAAGTATCTTTCCCTCAAGGCCAAGCTTCATCACATGGATAAGCTCTACCCCCAACCACAAGTGGATCTTGAAGAGAGTTGAAACTAGTTTATCCTCAATCTAGGCATGAGCGTATGGCCAAAATCTACATTAAGGAGATCTCTAATAGGTCGTCTAAACTATCTTGACCTCACTTCGAGACTTGAGCACATGGCTAGGCTCTATTCCCAAATAGATCTCCAAATAGAGTTGGAACTAGATTGCCCTCAATGCTAGGCCTGAGGGTATGGCCAAGCTCTTCATCAAGGAGATCTCCAAGAGAGACTAAACTATCTTGCTCTCAAGGCCATACTTGAGCATATGGCCAAGCTCTACCTCAAAGAAATCTAGATGAGAGAGTACAAACTATATTTCCCTCATGGTAAGGTTAGTGTCAAGGTGGTCTCCAAGGAATCGTTGAAAGTATCTTACATACAGGTCCAAGCTTGAGCACATGGCCAAGCTCTATCTCAAGGAGATCTAGATGAGAGAATACAAAGTATATTACCCTTAGGACGCTACTCACAACCTCAAGGACATGCATGAGGTATAGTTTAAACTATCTTTTCCACAAGGCCAAGGTGTTTCTCATGAAGATCTTCAAGAGAGAGTCTAGACTATCTTACCCTCGAGTACTCCTTGACCTCAAGTAGGTCCTTGAGGTATAGTTAAATCTATCTAACCCATGAGACCAAGGTATTCCTCATAGAGATCTCCAGAAGAGAGTCTAAACTATATTCCTCATAGAGATCTCCACAAGAGAGTCTAAACTATATTTCCCTCAAGGCTAAACTTGAGCACATGGCAAGCTCTACCCTCAAGGAGATCTTCAAGATAGAGGGGAAAGGGTAAGAAGTAAGCTTTTCTGGGTAACCTCCATTTCTTCTTCCACATAGTCCACTTATTCCACCCCTAGGTTTTTTTTACCTCCACCATCACCACCAGCACAGTTTCCTCCACCACCACCACTGCTGTCGTTGCCGCCACTACTGCCACCACCACCACCACCACCACCATCTCTGCCACCACCACGGTTGCCACCTCCACCACCACTGTGCCATCACCTCCATGATTGCCACCACTACCTTCACTCTGTGTACCTCTCTCTCTCACACACACATTCTCGATTTCTCAGTTTCTCTCTCTACAAGTATATTCTCTTTTTAGGACACTCAATCAAACAGCACTCCATCTCGTGCAAATGATTTTTATCTCTCTAGCATGTAACATGGATGATTTCGGGGCGATCGCATGAATGAATCCATGTTACATGCTAGAGAGAGAAAAATCATTTGCATGAGATGGAGTGCTGTTTGATTGAGTGTCCTAAAAAGAGAATATACTTGTAGAGAGAGAAACTGAGAAATCGAGAATGTGTGTGTGAGAGAGAGAGGTACACAGAGTGAAGGTAGTGGTAATCTCTTTCTTTCTCTCATGCATGCAATCAATCCACATTGTATGATAATGCCTCACATCAAATTATGGCATGTGTTGTAACAAACACTTCTCTTAAATCCTCTATATATATATATATATATATATATATATCTCATAATGTGAATGCTTGGATGGCCACTTTGTGTTTTTAGAATTTTAATTGCAATGGATTGATAGCTCCTTCCCCTCCCCCCTCTCTCCCTTCCCCCCTCCCCCTAATAAATTTGATACAAGACAAGCCATCCAAATGTACATTTATATTGTGTTAATGCAGGAAAAAGTGCTTTTTCTTGACAAATTAAGAGAGAAGGTCATCAAAGACTTGTCAAAATTTTGACAAGCCTTGTATAGTAGTACTTTCTTGGGAAAAATAAAATGTGGTTGTGGTAGTATTGGCATTCCATTGTTGGTTACAATATAGGTGGTGTTGAAAAAGTTATCATGCTTCCAAATACAATGTGCAAGTTTTCTTCAATGAGTGTGGATTGGTATATAAACATGTTGGCATTTGCATCCATTCCAAACACTTACAGATACACATAGTGTAGGTGCTTGCATGCTCAATATGATTTTCCTTTTGCGACAAGGTCCATGAAATCTCAACAATTACATGTTGGATTATTTGCAATGTGCACATCATAACACTCTTGGATGACACTTGAGTTAGGTGTCTCTAGTTTCAAAACTGTCAAGAATGTGGGAGAGAAGGAAGGAGTCTCGCTTGAAGCTTTCTTGCTTGCACAATGGGGGAAGACACACAAGGGTGGAGGCTGAAAACAGTTTTCCTCTTCTTAGTTGTGTAAGCCAAAAAGAACTCAAGTACAAAGAAATAGAAGAACCCTCTATATGGGTCTCAAAACCAAACTCAACTAACTACGGTGGCATACTAACTGAGCCACAAACTAGAGTAGATAAGGATAGCTATCATGTAGCTATTATTCATGGGCGGTGTACCAACCGCATCTGCAACTGACAAGTCGGTGACATAAATATACAACGGTCACCCTGGCGTATCACGAGTGGAGCTCGATATCTCAACACTCCCCCTCGAGCTCAATCCCAATTCCTGCACACCAAGCAGGTCTCTGAACTTGCGCAGCTTCTCTGCGCCCAATGCCTTCGTGAATATGTCAGCTACCTGATCCTCTGTGCTGACATAAACTAGATCAATAAGACCTAGTAAAACCCTCTCTCGCACATAGTGATAATGCACCTCAATGTGCTTTGTTCTAGCATGATAGACTGGGTTATTTGCCAAGTGTATACTACTCATGTTGTCACAATAAATGACAACTGGCCCATCTGTAGACTGATGCATATCATAAAGTAGCTTATGCAACCAAGCTACCTCACATGCAGCCATTGCTGCACCCCTGTACTCAGCCTCTGTGCTCGACAAGGCAACTGTAGGCTGTTTCTTGCTGCTCCAAGTGACTGCAGCACTCCCAAAAGAGAATACATATCCACTGGTAGATCGTCTATCAGAAATACTACCAGCCCAATCAGCATCAGTGTATCCATGCAACTGTATCTGAACCCCAGTCTCATAAAATAGTCCATACTGCAATGTGGACTTCACATACCTAAGTATGCGTCTAGCCGCATCCAAATGTGGTTTCCTTGGAGCCTGCATAAACTGACTTACCAATCCAACAGCATAGCTCAAATCTGGCCTGGTAATAGTCATATAAATCAAACTTCCTACTATGCGTCTGTACATAGTAGGGTCTTCTAGAAGCTCACCTGCATCTGTGCTCAGCTTCACATTTTGCTCCAAAGGAACTGAAATAGGCTTACAGCCTGTCATCCCATATTTGGACAGCATGTCCAATCCATACTGCCTCTGCAAGAGCTGTATCCCACTTGGTGATCTAATCACCTCAATGCCCAAGAAATAACGCAGCTCTCCCAAATCCTTCATCTCAAACTTCTGCTTCAATAGCATTTTCACATGAAGGATATCTTCATCACTGTCACCTGTCATAATCAAATCATCAACATAAATGACAAGTAGCATAATACCTTTCTCTATTTTTCTCACATAAAGTGAGAAATCTGCCTTGGAAATCTGAAAGCCAATAGTGACAAGATACTGTCCTATCTTGTCAGACCATGCTCTAGGTGCTTGCTTCAAGCCATACAAGGCTTTCTTCAACCTGCAAACAAACTCAGGATGAACAACATGCACATAACCTGGTGGCTGCTCCATATAGACCTCTTCTTGCAAATCACCATGCAAGAAGGCATTCTTTACATCCATCTGATGTAAAGACCATCCCTTTGATGCAGCCATAGCAATGACTGCTCTTACGGTTGCCATCCTTGCAACCGGACTGAATGTTTCTTCATAGTCAATGCCATATGTTTGTGCATACCCCTTGACTACTAATCTTGCCTTGTATCTATTCACAGAACCATCAGCATTGTGCTTCACCTTATAAACCCACTTACAGCCAATTGCATTTTTACCTTTAGGCAAAGGTACCAATTCCCATGTAGCATTTGCTTCCAAGGCATCCATTTCTTCATCCATGGCTTTCTCCCATTTTTCTTTTCCCATGGCTTCCTCAAAAGAAGTGGGTTCTGGTTCCTGTATCACTTTAACCATATATGCATAGTGAATGGCTGTAAATCCATCATATTTCAGCCTATCCACAGGATACCTAGCTCTCGTAGACCTGCGCAAAGTAGGTTCACTCCCAGGTGCTCTCAAAACATCCCTGGTCTTCCTTACTCCAGGTGTAACAATAGAAGGAATACCCAACTCATCATCAATGCTCTGTTCTGAACCACTGGATTCACCATCCACATAAGAGTGACCTGCATTCACATCAAACATGGGCTGATCAACCTTCTCTTTTCCTTTTCGTGATACCTGCATACCACTATCTGCATTACTTTGAGAAGATTCTCCTGATCTCAATCTGCCTGTCCATGGCGAAGAATGAGAACCACTGCTAGAGGACGCTCCAGGTCCACTAATATTTTGTGACTGCTGCTGTGAATTCTGTGTAGCATTACCATTTTGTGCATCTTCATCATCAATCACATTTACTGGTTTATACCAGCTACTCATCTCATCAAAAACAACATCTCTGCTCACTGTAAACTTACGAGTAGAAGGGTTATAGCATCTATACCCTTTTTGCTGCAGAGAGTAACCAATAAAGATGCACTTCTCAGCTTTTGGATCCAACTTGGATCTCAACTCATCTGGCACATGTACATAGGCAATGCAACCAAAAATTTTCAAATGAGAAATATCTGGTTTCCTACCAGTATACCTCTCCTCTGGAGTCATTCCATGTATTGCTGCAGTGGGAGTCCTGTTCATTATGTAGACTGCTGTAGCAACTGCTTCAGCCCAATAAAAATCTGGCAGGTCTTTTTCATTGAGCATGGCACGAGATACCTCTCCAATATGCCTGTTTTTCCTTTCTGCAATTCCATTTTGTTGTGGGGTATAACTGCATGAATATTGCTGCTTTATGCCATGCTCCTGCAAGAACTTTGCAAACTCATTTGAGAGGTACTCTCCCCCTCCATCTGACCTCAGGCATTTTATTTGCAGACCTGTTTCTTTTTCAGCCATAGCTTTAAGGGTTTTGAAATGCCCAAAAACTTCACTTTTCTTTTTCATAAAATACACCCAAACTTTTCTGCTATAGTCATCAATAAAAGTGACAAAATAATGACAGCCTCCAAGAGATGCAGCTTTAGTAGTCCACACATCAGAGTGGATTAATTCCAATGGCTTCTCACTCTCTTGAACATGTCTAGGAAATGGTTTCCTTGCCTGTTTTCCAAACTGACAGGCTTCACATACCTTATGCATTTCTGCAACCTTGAATTTGGGCAATCCTGCAACAATATTTTGGGCCTGCATTGATTTAAGTCGCTGTACATTAACATGACCAATGCGTTTATGCCAGATATCAATATCTGCAACTACACCGGTCCCATGTGCAAACATTGCTGCACTCAATTCAGACATGTCTGCATCCAATGTAAACATTCTGCCCTTCTTCTTTCCTTTTGCTATCAAGCGACCTTTATTTTTCATATCCTCAACAAAGCATCCATGAGGATTAAATCTGACCTGCAAGCCCTGTTCAACCATTTGACCAACTGAAACCAGATTCTTGGTGATATTCGGGACATGAAATACATCGGACAGGTATTTCTTTTTCCCATCCTGCATAGACAAAGGAATTTTTCCAATCTGCACAATAGGATGTGCAGTATCATCACCAGTCTCCACAAATCCTGGTTTTTCCATTTTCCTTGCATCCTCCATCCATTCTGCATGACCTGTCATGTGGTTTGATGCACCTGAGTCAACATACCATACATCATTGCTTTCTTCTGCACTTGTCACAGAATTGTTCATGTGCTGCACCATGAACAAATGCTCATTTCTGTCATCACCCTATCTGTTAGAAGATGCATAATTCCCTTGTTGCAGTTTTCCATTCATGATGTCATTCTGCTTTTTATAGCAGTCTTTAGCCATATGACCCATTTTACCACAATAGTAGCATTCAACATTACTGTTTGCATTTTGACCTCTTTGCCATCCACCACGACCTCTTTGGCTCCCCCTGCCTCTAGAGTTACCACGTCCTCCTCCATAGGACTGGTTTTCTTGAGTTTGCTGCATATTCTGATTTCTACCACGGCCTCCAAATCGGCCTCCTCTACCTCTGCCTCTACCTCTTCCAGCATTTGAGTAGAAGACAGCTTCTTTTGAAGTTCCTCCTGAAGAAGATGCACCACCATTTCTCTGCTCCTCAGAAATTAGAAGAGCAATCAACTCCTCAAAATCAGGAAATCTTTCACGAACTGAAATGGATGTCCGAAACTGTGCATAATCCTTTCCTAGACCATTCAAGGTCACGGAAACTAAATCATCATCTTCCACTGGCGACCCAATGGAAGCAAGTGCATCTGCAATCTTCTTCACCTTCATGTGGTAGTCGTTGATGCTCATATTTTCTCTTTGCACATTGTGCAACTCTTGCTTGAGCTGCATTTTCCTGGCTTGCGTATTTGTGCTATACATTTTTGACAAAGTATCCCATGCCTCCTTTGGCGTACTTGCATCCTGAATATGCACAATCATAGAGTCTGAAATGCTGATAGACAGCCAATACATAACTTTCCTGGCTCTCTCATGCCATGTTTTAAATGCCTGCATTTGTTGTTGATTGGGAACATCAGGAAGAACTGGTTCTTCTTCATTTCCTGCAACAAATTCCCAATATCATTTTCCCATAAGGAAATTCGTCATTCTAAACTTCCATGCCTGGAAGTTGTTCTTGTCAAGCTTTTCAGTGACAATCTGTGAAAGAGAATCAGACGCCATTACAGAATACTGCAAGAAATTCTGTCACTGCAAAAAACACAGCTTCACTCTCACAAGGGCAAATCTGCAAAACTGGCGAAAGTGGTATTTGACCACACAGTCACTTCCTAGTGACGATTTTGCATAAACAGGAACCAAGGATGATTCTGAAACTCCCAATGTCTCTGCGCACAAGCATACGATGCAATTTCTACAGTAACTTTTCACCGACCTGTAGAACAGTGGTCGCACAGCATAAAACTGAGCCTTTTCCTGAGTGCGTGCAGAAAACTTCCGTCTGCAAAACAGGCCCCGAAATGGCCTCAAATCAAAAAAACAAGGTCGCCGAGGGCTAAAGCCCTCGCCCGCAGCATATACTGCCCTCTTGCTTCACCGCGAAGGGCGTCTCAACCTGAGACAATGCACTCCTGCAATTTCCGGCTGTGCTACCTGCAGAGATCTGCTCCCAAAACAGGAAATGAAAGCAACACTGCTCCTCTTACCAGACCACCGCGAGCTTGGCTTGCTTTCTTGAGCTCCTTACCACGAACAAGGCTCTGATACCATGTCAAGAATGTGGGAGAGAAGGAAGGAGTCTCGCTTGAAGCTTTCTTGCTTGCACAATGGGGGAAGACACACAAGGGTGGAGGCTGAAAACAGTTTTCCTCTTCTTAGTTGTGTAAGCCAAAAAGAACTCAAGTACAAAGAAATAGAAGAACCCTCTATATGGGTCTCAAAACCAAACTCAACTAACTACGGTGGCATACTAACTGAGCCACGAACTAGAGTAGATAAGGATAGCTATCATGTAGCTATTATTCATGGGCGGTGTACCAACCGCATCTGCAACTGACAAGTCGGTGACATAAATATACAACGGTCACCCTGGCGTATCACGAGTGGAGCTCGATATCTCAACAAAAACCTCATGCTTCAAGGGCTTCACCACTCTTTGGCCCTTCATAGTTGCTTCTAGAGCCAATGCTGAGTTTATCCTTTTCCCTATAGCCTATAAAACCTCTTCAATATCTACACAAGCCCTTGTTAGCATCCACCCCTTGTAGCACCTTTTGTAAAACAAATCCACCGCTCTCTAACATGTGGATTTCTTCTACAGTCAAATTTGTGCCTTGTGCCACTGGCCATACTTGTGGAACCTTGGGCGGTGCGTGATGAATGGAAGAACAAATGTTTCATGTATGGTCCACACTATCATTACAAAACCACATGAACTAGCATCGCATTCCATGTTTATTGCTAGCTTCTCCTCTTGAGTTGGACCACTCCATGATGCCCCAAAACGATGGTTCAAGCACCGCATGTGTCTTATTTTTTATAGGTTTTTTGCATTTTCCCTCTCTCATACTCAGGCATGTGAGAGGCATTGGCTACCCCACTTTCCCATCAACCTTGTGTTTTCTTGCTACAGTCACATTCTCCCCTCAAAAATCAAGACATTGATGCAATTCAGTTTCTCTTGTCACCTCCTCAACCATCCTTGCCATTGCTCGAGGCATGGAGCTAATTCCTTATTGTAGTTGACTCAAAAGCTTCTTTGCACTGGGTCCTGCACCATGGAACTTTCCACCAATGAATACATGTCGTTGTAGTAGAGCATTGGCCAAATCACTAATAAATGCATTGTACAAGTCGATAGATCCCCTGAATCCCTCCCCTTGCCAATCAACTTGCATGCATTAGCTCTATTAGGTTCATGGTTGACATATGAGCAATGTCCTTCACCACTTGGACAAAAATACAACACGAGAAGGTACGGAGCATGAGAAAACAAATGCACCACACATCACATCCTACTATTACGAACTAGTCTTACCCCATCAAAGTGTTGCCTCCAACATGGATATCTAATATGCCACCAACTAAGCCAACAATCCATTGCTAGTACACTACAATCTACCACTTTCCCTAAAGTCCACCAAGTCCGAATGAATTGATACTGCATTGTTGCATCATCTTCCATGGCTGCACACCTCCACATGTGGCCCAAGCACTTATACTCATCTTGAAAACTCTTGTGCACATACTGTGATGTGTGTATCTAGAGACTTTCTTCCCAATGAAATAAGCAAGATCTCTCCCTTGCATTATGTTGTTCGGACCACCATTGAATACTGTGTGGATGGCCCTCTAGTTGGCGACTATGTCATCTGCCATGAATCCTCGAAAATCAACGCTTGGGTGTCCACACTTCATTCATCTTTCTTCAAAAAAGAGCTTGTGCATCTGTATCCTCTTTCTTCATCTTACATATTGCTAGAGTCATCAACTCTTGTCCACTACAAAAACACAAGATGTCATACACATGTGCTGCCATGGTGGTCAAATCATTAATGCGATGCACATGGTCAAAGCATATCCACCTATTATGTAGGTTCCCATTGCCATTTCTTTGCATACGGTTCACTAAGTCAACCCTAAGGCTGGCCCAGTCGTTGACATTTTTAATATAAAGCACCTTTGAACTTTAGAAGACAAGATTCCATTCCCTGATAGCTCTTAGCACGTGTTGCACACGGATCATGTGTTTGAACGTGCATGAATAGAATATTGATCTTCATATGCATGGCTTTTTAGTGATATTTTAGAATGTGTTGTGAATGGAATAATATGTTACATGTTCCTTTGAATGAGTGGTTGGAGTTCCTTGAGTATTGTCAAGAGTTCACTATCAGACATGGGGACATCTTGCTCACAAACCAAGGCACTCATCACTAGCCTTCTAGCCATAGTCATTTGTAGGTGTCGAGGTCCAGCTGCACTAAAGTCTCTTACCATTTCCTCTATGGTCTTTTGCACCTCTTTGACATTAGCTCTGCATGTGCCTCTTTGCACCTTAGGGTCATGTGTGCCTTGATGGATGAACAATCTTGGCATTGGCCTCCATTGACATCACATGATACACTACACACTCACACTTGGAGAGCAAGATGGGGGGGTTCTTACAATAGAAGCATCCAAGGTTTCCAAGACCATCAGCTCACATTTAGATTGTTAGTATGTTGGTATTGATTTTACTTGCATGGCATGTATTAGGACTTGATTAGTGTCATTTACTTGCAATAGGGTACTAAAACCATGTCATGTGACTCTGCAATCATTCTAATGATAGTGGAGTGAATGAAGAATCTTGTAACTATCCATGCCACCTTGTTTGGGGAGCCAAAAATGGACCTGCCAGCACAATTTCTATTGGGACACTCTAGTTCTCCGACACATTTGCTTCGGTTAACATTACGAGGGAAGGCTATCAATGTTAATGCAAGCTTTGTCCAGCAATGGCAATCGTACTTGTTCTCCATATCCTCCGGTGGATGCATATTGTCTGTTGTTGGTGGAAGCTCATATGCCACATTCTCTCTATAGCACTTGTATTCTGAAGCAAATGATGTAACGCTCGGTGTCAACCCCCTAAAGACATTATGTACTCAACCACACTTACAACATAAGAGGATTGTTGCATCCCTTCCTCTTCCATATCAAGCATGATAGGGATGGGGTTTTTTTTTCCCATGTCCAAGGGGGATGGTGAGGCTTCCACAGTGATTGTTGTTTTCTCAATGTTGCAAGGGATTTGGGTGAGGTCTATGGTAGGAAAAGGCTATAATGTAGGCCCATTTCCTTGTTTGACAAGATAGTCTTGCAAGACCAAGGTATCCCAAACATATACCTGGCTAGCCTCATGGTCATTGTTACAATGGATCGACATGCTTTGTATCTGGCCATTCGCATTTGTGATAGCAAGAACACGATAGCCATTGCCATTGCAAATATCTTCCTTCTTCAACATCAAGAATCAACTACTTTTGTAGTGCATAATAGGTTTGGCAGAGAGGGAGAATACATATATGCAGCCCTCAGTGTTTGGTGTAGCACTTGATGTTGGATCCATTTCCAAAGCTATCTACACATGTACGAATACACATGTATGATACAGGTGTCATTCAAAGACTTAGTGTGGGGATGTATGTCATATATAAGAGAGGGGGAGAGAGAGAGAGGAGGATATATAAAGTGTGTGCGTGAGAGAGAGAGAGAGAGGGAGGGAGTCTGAGAGTGTGCATGTGTGTGTTTGTGTGTGTGTGTGTGTGTGTGTGTGTGTGTATTTGGCATATATATAAAGTATTTGGCATGAGAGAGAGCGTGTCTGTATATAGATGTGGGTGCCATATGAGAGAGAGAGAGAGAGAGAGAGAGAGAGAGAGAGAGAGAGAGAGAGAGAGAGAGAGAGAGAGAGAGAGAGAGGATACATAAATTTGTGTGGGAGGGAGAGAGCAAAAGAGGGTGATAGAGAGAGAGAGAGTGTGTGTGTATGGATATGGGTGCCACAAAGAGAGAGAGAGGGGGGGGGAGCTGGAGACTAGCAAGAGGAGCCACGGAGAGAGACCGGAGGGTGATGGATAGAGTGAGGGAGGGGAGGAAACACACACACACACATACAAAGAAGTGTACTTACCTATGAGATCAAGAAAATATTTCACAATTTGAGGGAGAGATATGGCCTTATATAACCACTTTGATATCATGGGGCATTAAATGCATGTTAGAGAGAGAGAGAGAGATGGAGAAAGGGAGACTAGGAGACGTGTTGTAGAAAGAGAGAGATGCAAGAGGAAGGGGGGAGGGGTGCTTGTCATATTTTTCTATACCAAATATTGGGGCGCCGGTGCAAACCCTTCTTTAGCGAGACAGAATGATCCCAGTCCACATGCTCTCTCTCACTTCAACCATCTTGGCCCACACGCACACTCTCTCACATACATTGGACCCTGAACCCAAATAATTAACATGGATGTGGGTGCTTGCAAGCGGCGGGCAGGTGAATAGGCAAACAAGTGCGGGCAGGCACGGATAGTGGCAGATGTAATGCGGGTGGACAAGCACAGAGGACGATGCGGGTGCGAGGTCAATGTAAGAAGCTGGGAATACTTAGAATGCTATTAATATGCCATGTCACGTTGACACTGGTATATAAGGAGAGAAGTTGTAATTTTACACATCTTTTTGACATATCAATACATTTACAATCTTTCTCTCCCTTCTTGCTCCAAGCTTCCATGGCTTCTTCATCTTTCTTGTCTTTCTCTCTCCAATTCTAGTCTTTCTCTCTCCTCGTCACTCTATTTCTCTCTCTCCTGCAGTCTTTCTCTCTCCTCTTCTTCTCTCCCTAGTCAAATCTTTCAGAAATTACAGCAAGGTCTTATGGAAGAAAACTCGCATTACCAGCTTAAAAATGGTCTTATTTGGTGGAAGGGCAAGATTGTTATTCCCTCTACTTCTTCTTTCAAGCGAAAAATTATGGAGGAGATGCATTCTTCGCCTTTAGCTGGACACTTGGGAGTTTTCAAGACTTATGACATGATCAGCAAGAGCTTTTATTGGAAAGGACTGTGGAAAGATGTCAAGAACTTCGTTATGAAGTGTATGCCTTGTCAGCAAAATAAGGATAGCACCCATAAGCCAGGGAGTTTATTGCAGCCATTGCCTATTCCTACGGGTAAATGGACTCATATTACTATGGACTTTATCACTGGCTTACCTACTACCAAGAAGGGGTGGAATAGTATTTATGTGGTGGTTGACAGACTCACTAAAGCAGCTCATTTTATCCCAACAAAAATTCAGTTTACTGCTTCTCAGGTGGCCAACCAGTTTATGGAGCATATTTTTAGATTACATGGATTACCGCAAGTGATTGTCCATGATAGGGACTCAAAGTTTATGAGTAACTTTTGGCAAGCAGTATTTACATCTATGGGTACCAAGTTGGCTCCATTTACGGCTTATCATCCCCAAACTGATGGACAGACAGAGAGAGTTAATAAATGGTTGGAGACTTATCTTCGCCATTTTTGCTATGATGTCCAAACCTCATGGGATTCTTGGTTACACCTGGCTGAGTTTGCTTATAATAATTCCACTCATGCGAGCATAGGAGTTTCACCCTTTGAGGCTTTGTATGGTTACAAGGTGCCCCTACCCACAGTCATTTTTAACGAAAAGATTAACCCTCATGGGAAGGAAGAGTTAGAAAGAATGCAGACCCTTCTTCAGCAATGCAAGGTGAATTTAAGGAAGGCTCAAGATCAGATGAAGATGTATGCTGATGAGAAGAGGAGGCCTTTAGAGTTCCAGGAAGGAGAGCTGGTTTTGTTGAAGGTGCCCAAATCCAAGTATTCAACATTGAAAGATGGATCCAGTAATAAGCTTGCCCACAGATTCTATGGCCCTTACAGGATCCTTAAGCGGATTGGAGATTTGGCATACAGACTAGAGCTTCCCTCTTCTACAAAGATTCATAACGTCTTCCATGTTAGTCAGCTCAAGCCCTATTATGGTGATCCAGTGGATTTAGTTGATGAGCTGCCACCTATTGATGAAGATGGTATCGTTCAGTACATCCCAGAGGCTGTTATAGGTCAGCGTGAGAAGAAGCTTCGATCACGTTCTATTGTGGAATATTTGATTAAATGGAGAGGTTTACCCTCTGAAGAGGCTTCTTGGAGACCTGATTCAATATTGGATGAGTATCCATATTTGAAGGATACATTGGTGGCTGAAGCCTATTGCTTATGGAGCTAGTATTGGTGCAGACTGGTTCAGGACAGCACGCTGTTTTAGAACAGTTTTTGTCGTACTTCATTTTTAGAATTGAGCTATCTACATGAGCTTAAAGTACTCTTCAAGAGCTTTGTTTTGATATGTGGTACACCTCATTTGGACACTTCTATCAAAAGTTATGGCAGATTTGGTCCAGCAGGGACTGTTATTTCAGCAAGCTGTCTACTTTCTTCTGGAACTATTTATTGAAGATTCTATGGCTCCAATGGCTTTGAGCTTGCGGAGCGCTACGGAAGAAAGTATAGGAAAGAATCTTCATTTCAGCCTAGTTATGGACAGCCAAGGACTGTTTTGAAGCAGGGACAAGTTGGTAACATTTATGGCAGCAATCATGTGCCTAATGGGAGCTTACGTGTACCAACTTATCCTCCATTTAATGCTTCTAGGCCTCAAAGTAATTTCAGGACAGCAAACAGTCCAAAGGTTGAATTTAAACAGGGGGACAACAAGCCTAAGTCCATTTCAGCTAATACAAATTCCAAATCTATTCCCATGGATCTTTACAAGGAAAGGAAGGACAAGGGCTTATACTTCAAGTGTGGAGAAAAGTATACACCTGATCATGCTTCAAAGTGTGTATACAAAAATGCCAAGCCAAAGCTTCAGAGTATGCTAGTTTTTGAGGACTTTGAAGATGACATAGATGAAACTAATGCAGTGGCAATCAATACTGAAAATGAAGATCTTGAGGAGGAAGTTGGATAGGAGTACTTTTATGATCCAGTCGACTCTTTTCCTTTTGATCCAAGTGGAAATGTTCCGTTTGACCCTGGTGGATCTTGTGATGAGTCGCTTGCTGCCACTAATTGTTCTATCTCTATGGATGCTTGGACGGGATCTAAGAGCCCTAATACACTTCGTATGAAGGGAAGCATATGTGGAAAGCCAGTGTTCATCCTAATAGACAGTGGGAGTACTCATAGTTTTGTCAATAAGTCCATCATGGACAAGTTAAATTGTGTTCCCACAGACTTACAGCAGCCCATTAGAGTACAAGTGGCTAATGGTGAAGAAGAAATCAGCACACAGATTTTCCCACAGGTTTCTTTGCAGTTGGCTGAAAATTTTGAAGTCAAAGTAAATCTGATCACTCTGGAAATGGGGCCCATAGATATTATACTTGGTTGTGTTTGGTTGATGACATTAGGCAAGATCACTATGGATTTCTCACAGTTATATATGGAGTTTATCTCCAATGGACAGCTCATTTATTTACAGGGAATTCCTAGTAGATCTGATTTTTAGCTTATCACCATTCAACAACTCAAAAGAGAGTACAAGAAGCGCTCACAAATATTTGTTTTGCATGTGAACAAAGAAACACAGGATCAGCCCAATAATTCAGGAAACCATCCAGCCTTAACAGCTCTTCTTGAGGAGTATAGAGATTTGTTTGAAGTACCTACTTCATTGCCTCCTAAGAGAGTGGTGGATCACCCCATTGATTTGGAGCCCAACTCAAAGACAATCAATAAGCCACCTTACAGATTATCAAAATGTGAACGAGAGGAAGTAGCCAAGCAAATCAAAGAGCTTCTTGAAATGGGATTCATTGAACCAAGTTCTTCACCTTATGCATCTCTAGTCCTGCTAGTCAAAAAGAAAGATGGATCTTTCAGAATGTGCATTGACTACAGGGATCTCAATAAGATAATAGTGAAGAACATGTATCCTATACCCAAGATTGATGATTTGCTTGATGAGCTTAAGGGGGTCCGATTTTTCACGAAGATTGATTTGAGATCAGGGTATCATCAGATTCGCATGCGAGAGGGTGATGAAGTCAAGACTGCTTTTAGGACTGATCGTGGGCTCTATCATTTCTTGGCGATGCCATTTGGGCTTACAAATGCTCCAGCTACCTTTCAAAGCCTGATGAATAAGATCTTGCAACATTTCCTCTTTCAGTTTGTCTTGGTGTTCTTTGATGACATTTTGATCTATAGCAAGACTTTACAGGATCACTTGGCACATATGAGGAGGGTTTTTGATTTGTTGAGACATCATAGGCTTTTTGCTAAGGAGAAGAAGTGCTCTTTCATGTAGACTGAAGTGGAATACTTGGGACATATAGTCAGTGAAAAAGGAATACAGGCTGATCCCAAGAAGGTGCAATGCATAAGAGATTGGCCAACGCCTACTACTACTACCTCTCTTAGAGGATTCCTTGGTCTATCTTCATTCTATCGCCGATTTATAAAGCATTATGCGGCAATTACAGCTCCTTTGACTGACAGGTTGAAGAAGGAAGCTTTCTTTTAGGATGCTCTTGCAGATAGCAGCTTCAGCCAGTTAAAGGAACTCCTTACTTCTGCTCCTATCTTAGTATGCCCGAATTTCTCCAAAGAGTTTACTATACAGTGTGATGCTAGTGGCCATGGCATTGGGGCTGTTTTGCTTCATGAGCATGGAGTAATTGCATTTGAGAGCCGTAAGCTTACAGATAAGGAGATGGCCATGAATGTTTATGACCAAGAGATGTTGGCTATCCTGCATGCAATCAAGAAGTGGCACCACTACTTATATGGCAGCCGATTCAGAGTACATAGTGCTCACCAGGTACTCAAGTATTTCCTTACTCAGTCAAATCTCACTCCAAAGCAACGTCGTTGGGTAGCTACATTACAGAATTATGATTTTGACATCACTCATACAAGGGGCAAGGATAACATATTGGCTGATTCTCTTTCTCGTATGTGGGCCTGCAAAGTGTCAGCCATGACAGAATTACATAATGATTGGATTGAAGAACTACAGGAGGCCTATCTTTTAGATGAGGAATTCATCCAAATCTTTCAGAAATTACAGCAAGGTCTTATGGAAGAAAACTCGCATTACCAGCTTCAAAATGGTCTTATTTGGTGGAAAGGCAAGATTGTTATTCCCTCTACTTCTTCTTTTAAGCGGAAAATTATGGAGGAGTTACATTCTTCGCCTTTAGTTGGACACTTGGGAGTTTTCAAGACTTATGACAGGATCAGCAAAAGCTTTTATTGGAAAGGACTGTGGAAAGATGTCAAGGACTTCGTTATGAAGTGTATGCCTTGTCAGCAAAATAAGGATAGCACCCATAGGCCAGGAGTTTTGTTACAGCCATTGTCTATTCCTACGGGTAAATGGACTCATATTACTATGGATTTCATTACTGGCTTACCTACTACTAAGAAGGGATGGAATAGTATTTATGTGGTGGTTGACAAACTCACCAAAGAAGCTCATTTTATCCCAACAAAAATTCAGTTTACTGCTTCTCAAGTGGCAACTAGTTTATGGAGCATATTTTTAAACTACATGGATTACCGCAGGTGATTGTCCATGATAGGGACTCAAAGTTTATGAGTAACTTTTGGCAGGCGATATTTACGTCTATGGGCACTAAATTGGCTCTATCTACGGCTTATCATCCCCAAAGTGATGGACAGACAGAGAGAGTTAATAAATAGTTGGAGACTTATCTTTGCCATTTTTGCTATGATGTCCAAACCTCATGGGATTCTTGGTTACACCTGGCTGAGTTTGCTTACAACAATTCCACTCATGCGAGCATAGGAGTTTCACCCTTTGAAGCTTTGTATGGTTACAAGGTGCCCTTACCCACAGTCATCTTTAATGAAAAGATCAATTCTCATGGGAAGGAGGAGTTGGAAAGAATGCAGACCCTTCTTCAGCAATGCAAGGTGAATCTAAGGAAGGCTTAAGATCAAATGAAGATGTATGCTGATGAGAAGAGGAGGCCTTTAGAGTTCCAAGAAGGAGAGCTTCTTTTGTTGAAGGTGCCCAAATCCAAGTACTCTACGTTAAAAGATAGATCCAGTAATAAGCTTGCCCACAGGTTTTATGGCCCTTACAGGATCCTTAAGCGAATTGGAGATTTGGCATACAAACTAGAGCTTCCCTCTTCTACAAAGATTCATAACGTCTTCCATGTTAGTCAGCTCAAGCCCTATTATGGAGATCCAGTGGATATAGTTGATGAGCTGCCACGTATTGATGAAGATGGTCTTGTTCAGTACATCCCAGAGGCTGTTATAGGTCAGCGTGAAAAGAAGCTTCGATCACGTTCTATTGTGGAATATTTGATCAAATGGAGAGGTTTACCATTTGAAGAGGCTTCTTGGAGACCTGATTCTATATTGGATGAATACCCATACTTGAGGGAGACGTTGGTGGCTGAAGCCTATTGCTTATGGAGCTAGTAATGATGCAGACTGGTTCAGGACAGCACGCTGTTTTAGAACAATTTTTATTGTACCTAATTTTTAGAATTAAGCTATCTATATGGGCTTAAAGTACTCTTCAAGAGCTTTGTTTTGATATATGGTACATCTCATTTGGACACTTCTATCAAAAGTTATGGCAGATTTGGTCCAGCAGGGACTATTTATTCAGCAAGCTGTCTACTTTGTTTTGGAACTATTTGTTGAAGACTTTATGGCTCCATTTGCTTCTGAAGTATTTCAAATCATGTATATAGTTGGGGCTTACTTCTGTTCTTCAAATTTAGCTCTTGTAGTGGTCATTTTTCATTCATTTCCCCATTTGTAAAGCTGTAAAACAGAGTAGTACTCTGTTCTATCCATCTTCTTTCTAGTTGTTTCTAGGTTTGTTTTTTAGGACAAAAACTTTTGGGAAGGGATGGATTGTAAGAAGCTGGGAATAACAAATAAGTGTTAATAATATTGATATTATACCATGTCACACTGACATGGGTATAAAAGGAGAGAAGATGTAAATTTTCACATCTTTTTGACACATTAATACAATTACAATCTTTCTCTCACTTCTTGCTCACAGCTTCTATGGCTTCCCCATCTTTCCTGTCTTTCTCTCTCTAAATCTAGTCTTTCTCTCTCCTTGTCACTCTTCTTCTCTCTCTTCAGCAGTCTTCTCTCTCCTCTTTCTCTCTCCCTGGTTCTCTCTCTGACAGGATTCAACAAAGAAGAGTAAAGATACTAAAGGTTGCATGTGAGAAGGCACAATTAAGCTTATTGTCTTAGTGAATTTTAAGAAAATACACCAAAGATTACATGGTAAGTGACCATGTAGCTCAAATAAAAATTGTTTATACTTTATAAAATTTAGTTTTTATTTTTCAAATTTTACTTTTTTGCTTGCAGGTTCTATGTGATTTGTTGGCTTGGGAAGACTTCGCATGTATAGAAGTTCAACCCAAAATCAATACTCAAGATTGATTGGAAGGAGTTCCAGCAATGTTTCAAAACACCACCCTTTCTTAAGACTTATTACTAGATTCGATTGATGTAGTTGCTAAAAATAATGATCCAATATATTTGTACATTATCACCATGTAAACATAAATATTCATCATGAAATAAGGATATCAACCTTAATAGGCAAATGGGTCTAAGCACACATGTTATGCCTTTCATAGATCAAAATAGAAAGAAGATAAGCGCCAAAAATGATAAATCTCAAGTCTAATATCCCTTTCCAAAATCATAATACTAAGCAAACTCATTAGAGAAAATGTTGAACTTGGTAAAATTTCACTTTTCTTGTATTATGGAACTTTTTCCACTTTTATCTAAAACACTCTTAATAATAAATTTGATGCTATTGGAGTTAATTTGTTGTATGTCATGTATTGACTGATAATGCTAGTTGCTTTGATGAAGAACAATCTAATGTAGAATGCCACTTGCTTGATACTATAAAATCATCAACAATGTAGCATGTAGAGTATGCCAAGGATGCAAGCATTGTGAATCAACACATGGATTCTTAGAGAAGACTAAAAGTATGAATCGTATTTTGCCCTTGATTTATCCATTTAAATTCTCCAAGTTGCTATTAATAAGAAAGCATGTTGTAAGTCACTTGCCTTGAAGTCACCCACATAGTAGAAGCCTTTTAGCTCCCTAAATAGTTGGAAAATATGATGTATGTATTTTAAAAATCATAACTCTCCAAATATATCCAAGAGTATGAAGTTGATAGGCTCAAATATGATTGTAGAATGCTAGTCGAAATTTGTAATAATAATAAAGAAGTAACTTTCTCATAGTGGAATGTCAAATGGGGCTATTAATAAGAAAGCATGTTGTAAGTCACTTGCCTTGAAGTCACCCACATAGTAGAAGCCTTTTGGTTCCCTAAATAGTTGGAAAATATGATGTATGTATTTTAAAAATCATAACTCTCCAAATATATCCAAGAATATGAAGCTAATAAGCTTAAATATGATTGTAGAATGCTAGTTGGAATTCATAATAATAATGAAGAAGTAACTTCCTCATAGTGGACTGCCAAATGGGGCTTTGTGTGGGTTCTAGTCCCAATTTTTACTTCCAAATAATCAAAAATAGAGTTTCCAAATATGTACTTGCCAAATATAGTGGATTTTACTAAGATAATCAATTCAAAAAATAGTCCCATGTTGGTGTAATTATAACTAACATAAATAATAGTATTATTATGATCCTCACATGGTCACTAACTTATCACTTATTATATTTAGTTTGTTATACCTACCTATACAACTTACATAGTTATAGCACCGATCGATTAGTATAGTCAATTATACACAATTTGATTTAGTAGGCAACTTTCCTTAAAGTTGTAGCTTATCTATACTTTGTGTGTATTGTATTGTGTGTGAAAGAAAAAGAAAAAAAGGAGCAAGAAAATATTTTGTCCTCCATTTCTCTTCATGTGTTCTTGAGTGAGCTTCCTCTTGTGTGTATGGTGTATAACTAAATCAAGTCCCCCCACCACATAATTTGTGATATGGTATTAGAGTGGTACCATTAAGAGGTGGTTTTGAAGATTAAAGTGAAGGAGAAGAAGTAGGGATTTGAGCAAGCAAGCCATGGATAAGAAGCTCTCCCCTCTCCCATTCTTCTACTCTTTCTCTTGGATAGGTCCTATAGAGTCATCGAAAGTAGAGAAGAGCAAAAATCTTAGATTAATGTGAGATTTGGTATTTGAGTAGAGCTTTCTTTTTCACACAAGTAAGAAGCTTTTCCATTTTTCTACTCTTCCTCTTGGATAGTGCCTATGGAGGCACTAGAAGCAAGGACAGAGCGAAAATCTAGGCTATGTGCAAGTAAGTGATGATTTATGCTACCCAATTTCACACATTGGAAAGGTTCCCTTGTCTTTATAAGGAATCTATCAGATGTATTACATATGCCATTCATCATAAAAATTTAGTGTCTACTGGTCAAATGGTAGAGCAAGGACTGCAAGTTTGATTTAATATAGAAGATTGCTTTATGGAAGACTTTAATGATAAGTGCAGGTTGGTTGCAAAAGGAGGTAGAGTTGGCCACATATTTACTTTAGATGTTGAAAGTCTTGCTATGAATACTGTTATGTATGCTAAAGGAAAAGGAGTGGTTGCAGATATTGAAACATGGCACAAGCATATTGGTCATGTAAACTTAGAAATGTTGAAATTAATGCAATCCAAAGGGTTAGTTATAAGGTTGCCTGCTTTTAGAGTTGTATAATTTTGTAAAGTGTGTGAAGCATGTCAGCTTCGTAAGTAGGCAAGACAACTTTTTTGCATTATAGATATGTAAGCAAGAATATACTTGATATTGCGCATATAGATATTTGGGAGCCTACACAAAACACATCTCTTAGTGGCATCAAACATTTTATCATGTTTATTGATAATTGGTCAAGCTATGGGTGTCTTTCATGAAGGTAAAGAGTGTGTACTTTAAAACTTTCAAGGTTGCTGCTCAAACATAAATAAGCTTGAAAGGTAAGTGCTTGAGGTTAGACAGAGGGGACGAGTACCTCTCTAATGAGTTCAGTGAATTTTTAAGATCTGATGGGATAAAGAGACAATATACTTGTAGGTATGTTCCACAACAAAATGGGATTGCAAAAAAAAAAGAATATTGTAAAAGTTTCATGGACATTAACAGTTAGCTCTATATATATATATATATATATATATATATATATACACACACACACACACACACATTTGTTTGAATATATTCATACTACTATCTATGTTATAAACAAAAGTCCCATCAATGTAGTTGCATTGAAGAATACTTTGTAGGCAAGAAGTTTGATATGTCACACTTGAAAGTGTTTGGTTGTATTAAATTTATTCATGTGCCAGATAAGTTGCAAAAAAAGCTTAATCCAAAAGTTAAAAAATGTATTTTCATTGGATACTCTTTAAATTAAAAAGAATATCACTATTATAACCCTGTCACAAGTGAGTTCAAAGTGAGCAGGAATGTTATTTTTTATAAGATGAGTAGTTGGTATGCATCTAGTGGTGATGCATTGGATGATGATGATGATCATGATAGTTATGTACAAAAAGAAAAGAAAGAATCACAGAGAAGTCCCACATCTTTAGATGCATCTACTAATATTACATGTAAAGACAAAGAGGAAGAATAAAGTGTCACATGGTAATGATACACCTACTAGTCATTTGGGCTTTGATGGAGATTCAAGTGATTTAAAGAGTTTATATGATGAGCTTGGTATTTATTTAGTTAGGGCACTAGATGTATAGAGAGCACATAATAATATAAAGGCTCCATTGAGTGATCCACTGGTATATAGGTCTAGTAGGGTCAGATACTTTATTAAAAGATTTATAAGGTTATATAGCTCGCCATTATGCTTATATGGTAAATGTGGTTGAGGATGTTGAGCCCACTTGTTTTGAGGATGTTGTTGATCATGCTCATTGGGATGCAACAAGGATGAGAAGATGAGCGCATTAGAGGCCAATAAGATGTAGGATCTAGAACCATTGCCTAAGCACAAGAAAGCTAATGGTTGTAAGGGGGTCGACAAAATTAAGCATAATGTAGATGGTTCTATTAGCAGGTATAAAGCTAGGATAGTTACAAAAGGCTATGCTCAAATATATGACATATATTACGAAGAGAAATTTAGTTTAGTGCTAGGATGGCATTTGTTAGATGTGTGATTGCTTTGGTAGTAGCCAAAGGTTGGAGTTTGCAACTAATGATGTAAAGAATGCATTTTTGTATGGTGAATTGCAAGAAGAGACATATATGGAGCAACTAGTAGATAATGAGGATTTAAAGCATTCCACATATATATACAAGTTAAAGAAGGTGCTTTATAGGCTGAATGAAGCAACTAGAGAATGCCTTTGTAAAAATGTCAGCTATCTGATTCTTTTTGCTACCAAGTCAATCTCACATATAAGTACCTTCTCTCTCATAAAATGGCAATGCACCTTAATGTATTTTGTCTTAATATGGAACATTGGATTTCTAACTAACTATATGCTACTCATGTTGTCATAGCAAACTAGACTATCTCCCTTTACATTCAAATCACCCAATAACTTTTGTAGCCATACCACTTCACATACTACCATAGTAGCACCTCTATACTTAGCCTCTATACTAGATAAAGCAACTATAGGTTACTTTTGCTGCAATGTGAATTTGCCGATAGATCTTCCATCCAACATGCTACCAATCTAATCTATGTTTGTGTATCCAAACACCTATGTATCCTTACCTACCTCTAAAAAAATTACATAATACAAATTGGACTTCACATACTTCAATATTTATCTAACTGCATCCAAATGAGGCTTCCTAGGTATCTACATAAACTGGTTGACAAGGCCAATAGCATAACTCAAGTCTGGCCTTGTGATAGTTATGTAAATTAAACTCCCTACTATCCTTCTAAATATAGTAGCATCTTTTATCTCATCCCTAACATTAGCATACTCAACTTCACATTTTACTGAAAAAACACCAAAAGAGACTTACACATTGTTATACCATACTTGGAAGGCATATCTAAGCCATACTGCCTTTGGGATAACCATATAGCATCATCACATCTAATCACCTCAATAACAAGAAAGCAACTTAGCTCACCCAAATCCATCATCTTAAACTTCTTCTTCAAAAGGTCCTTGACTTTACCAATCCCACTATCACTATCACTATCATTAACTTTAGCATCTCCCTTTCTCATATAAAGTGAGTGATCAATATAAGAAACCTAAAATCCAATATTGGTAAGATACTCTCCAACCTTGTCAATAGACCACTGGGTGCAGAGAAGCTTCCAAATTTTTAAAGCTTACTTGGAGTTCTAGAGATACAAGTAAGATTGAGGGGGAGTGTTGAGATGGCAAGCTCAATACAAGTAGATATTGATGATGGACCACCTAGCTAGATGGATCTCCATGTCTACACTTAGCATGTCATTGGTCATCATGATCCTCACATAGCCATTGACTTATCACTTATTATATTTGGTTTGTTGCACCTACCTACAATTCGCCTAGTTATAGCATCAATCGATTTGTATAGTTAGTAATGCACTGTTTGACTTAGTAGGCAATTTTCTTTATGTTGTATCTTATCTATACTTTGTGTACATTATATTATGTGTGAAATAAGAAGAAAAAATGAGAAATAGCACATTTTAGCCTCTATCTCTCATCTTGTGTTCTTGAGTGAGCTTCTTCTTATGTGCATGGTGTGTATTTGGAGCAAAAGCTCAAGCAAGTCTCCCCATCATGCATGTCATATTGTATATAAATTATATATACATATATATACAAGTAAAATTAAAGATAGGTTGGTAGATGTTGATCCTAATGGATGCTCTAACAAATATTTTATCTAGTACAAAACAATATCTTATCTAACACTAGATATTACCCATGCGTATGTTCACATGTACAATGCTTTGATCCTAAATACAATCTAACACAATATATCCTATCACTCACTTGTCAAAACAACTCAATTATTAAGTGTGAAAATAATAAGGTTTTTCCATAACTACAATTCTCATATTTATTAATGCAATAGTATTTACAAGCATTATCAACCATAGCCAATCTATCAAGACACTATTTCATAAATTCTCTCATGGAAATGATCAAGATCTACATCTTCAAATCTTGTTGGTTTATTTTTATCAATATGACATATAATATGCTTCACAAGTTCTTGAGGGTATCCGAAACATCCAATTCAAAATGTAGGTCCTTTATTGTTGAGTATCTATAATGTTTTTTTCAACTATCTTTTACTTCTTAGAGCTAGATTGTCTATTTTGATGATATTTTTAAGTTTTTTGATCCTTTTACTAGTAGTTTTAAGATTTTTTTACAAGTTTGGGTTTGTTACATATCTTTTTATAGTTTGTTATAGGTCTTTGATTTGTTTTATGATGGGTTCTATTTGTAGTCAATTTGGTTCCATTAACCTCTATATGGTTCTATAGAGCATGATTTTCTCTCTATTTGAGACTTCATGGTTATGATTTTATGAGTTTGAATATGGTTTATGAACCTTTTAGTGTTCTTAGTTGGTTAACTTGGGTTTTCTCTTGAGTATGTGGTTCAATTAGCTTCTATGAGCTTTTGTGAGCTTTCTATATCTTTGTAACCATATGTATGCTTCTTTATGGGTTTTGTGTGATGGATTTGTAGCTTGGGAATGTTTTGATCCCTTGGTGGAAAGAGGGGAATAATGGCTCTTCAACCCTATAAGTTCCATATGGCTACAAGCTGTTTTGTAGTAAATGCAAAGAAGAGAACCACACCATGAAAGATTGTCCCAATCCAGCCCTTATGGATGCAATTGCATTGAGAACTAGTTGTAAACACACATCCAAATTGATGGAACTAAAAGTAGCCATTATCAACAAGCCAAGAAAAAGGAAGCAACAACTTCAAAAGCGAACATCTCATCAATAAAGATTATGAAGTTCAAACTCCCAATAGAGCCATAAAACAATATAATACATCACAATATAGTGCGAATTACTCTAGTGCAACAAAAGATTCTAAACATAGTTTAGGAAGTGGACTAGGAGGTTTAGGAAATATAAGAGGTGGGAATATCTCCAAGCTTAGGTGAAGCAAAAATACAACATATTTTTAAGGGAATGGAAAAGATAATAATGGATATTTCCCCATTCCTAAGCCACATAGAAAAGTCATTGGAACCCATTAAGGAGTATGACTTGATCAAGAACTTGGACACATTCGAAATTCCATAAATTGTTGATGTTATCTCCCAAACTAATTCAAAAGCATTATGAAAGAAAATGTGGATTGAGGATTGCAAACTTGGTAACTATAATAAAATTCTAAAGGTTGTGGAAGAAATGGATGTATCTAACACCTTTCTAGATCTTGGCACTATAGAGATTGGCATATAGATTGAAGTATGCTTCATTACAAATGCCATGACTGGCATGTATATTGGAGGGTGTTTCATTATAGATACATTGATTGATGGAAACTCCACATTGAATATAATAATAGACATGATGATGAAAGACTTGGGGCCACAAGGTATGCAACTTACCTAGTGGCTCATCATATTGGCTAATCAAGGGAAAATAAAGCCCTTGGGCATCCTTCACTATGTCAAAACAACCCTAGCTAGAAGATATTATTGATTGACTTATCCAGTGGTAAAAGCTAACTCCTATGGAACCTATTACCCACTGTTATTAGTAGAAAGATATTGGTTTTTGAGTTAGAGCACTATGTTGGCCATTTTTTTGTTGGAGCATCATATTGAGGCACTATGGGTACCTAGGGTGGGTAAGGATAGGGTATGGTCCCTAGGACTAAATTGGGTTGATGGTGTTTGTGTTAGGATGTTTCAGCATTACCCCTTGCTATTGACCCATTTTTATTTTTACATGGATCATCAAGCTCTGTCCTTTCTTCTGAATAAAGTGGATGTGAAGGGATGTATGATGTGATGATGGTTACTCCTTTTTCAAGAATTTGATTTCAAAGTGGTACCAAAGTGTAGCCCCTCTCATGTACTTGCCAATCATCTCTTGCAAATCCCTAAAGGTGACGAAGTGAACCAAGATGATCTAGATCTCCCAAGTACATTCCTGTTTCTAGTTGAAAATATTACCCATGCTATATAGATAATGCCAATCTTTTGGCTACATAACAATATCTTCTTGGACTGTGGGGTAATTGTTGAAAATATTACCCCATGATGTGCATATATTTCCAATATTTTGCTATACAACAATACACTCTTGGGCTATATAGCTATGATAAAAAGAATCTATTCATGGAATCATCCCCCTACACTACTTTAGGTGGTTCAATGTACAAGAAGGGCAAAGACAGAGTGCTGCAAATATGTATTGCAAGAGATAAGATTAGGTCATATTGAAGATTGGCAACAAAAAGCCATGCATACACAACTATTACCCCATGTTATGTAAACATTGCCAATCTTTTGGCTACACAATAATACCCTCTTGGACTCTTTAGCTATGAGAAGAAGCTGTTTGTGGAATCATCACCCTAGAGTATTTTAAGTGGTGCATTGTACAAGAAAGGAAAAGGCAAAGTGCTACAAAGATGAATTGTAAGAGATAATTAGGTCATATATTGAAGGCTTGTAATAACGAGCCGTGCATGTGTATGCAAAATCCTCAATATTATATCTCAAAGCTAGTGAAAAGAAAATGTGCTCCATTTCCTTGATATAGACATTTTGTAGGAGAAGAAATTACCAAGAACACTCTCCTTGCAAGTTATTGGCCTAGGCTATTTAAATATCCCTATGATTACTGCAAGCATTGTGATGTGTGCCAATGGATGGGAAAACCAACAAAAACTAGTGCTATACTACTACAAGCTATCATCCCTCTAATGTCATTTGAGAAATGGAGCATTGACTTTGGGGGGTCATCAATCATCCTAGCTATAAATTTTTTGTCAAATAGTAGTTTTCTGACACTTTTATGCCATTATTTTTATGAGAATTGGGCTCCCTCTCATTCAAATTGTATTTCAAAGGTAGTGTTCCAATCATATTAACTTGTGTCATTTTTATTTTTTCATCAAGACTAAGGTTCAATTGCATGCAAAAAGATCCATGACTAGTTGGAAGGACCACAAAAGGGGCAAGATGTCCAGGGGGATGGGAAAACCCTAGCAAGAAAATAATAGCCTATTCATGCGTGTGAAAACTTTATGTGCTTGCCTTCTTACTTTTCATTTGTGAGAGAGGGAGAAAGTGAGAGTTTGAGAGTGAGTGAGTGAGTGAGAGTGAAGGACCATGTGGGTAAAGCCTCCTTCCTCTTGAGCACCGTCTCATGCCTATGCTCATGCTTATTCCTTGCATGCTAAGGCTATAGAGGGTTGAGAATGGGAGGAGCACATTTGTGGATCCATGAACTTTGCAAGAGTATCCTTCATATGGAAGGCTATGCAAGCTCATCACAAGTGGACCTTAATATTCGTAACATGTGAGAGGGTAGATGAGAGATATATTGTACTTTGTGGTTGGACCTCTTGAATGAATAAGAGGGTGTCCAAAGTTCCATTGTTGAGCTCATGTAGCACAACATTTTGGTTCAGTTATTGTCACTTACATGCTTTGCATAGCAAAATAAGAGGGGTAAAAAACCAACTTTGAAACACGTGACAATATATTGGAATCATGTTCCAATGATTCTAAGAGAAAATTTTCTTCTTTTTAACTTGGAGGTTTAAAGTAGGGAGACAATTTGTATTCACATGCATAAGATGATTAGGATGCATAAAGTGTTATCATGGAATAAACAGGTAATGGAGTTGCATGAGAATTATAATTATTAGCTCAAAAGTACAGTGAATCTAGAAAGTACTTGGTGAAAAATTATGGTATACAAAGCAAACCACTCTTAAGAGAGCATAGTAGTAGGCAAAGGAAAGCATATGACCACCACGAGGGAACAAGCTTCGTGTGTTCTTGATTACCACATGGGATTCACCATAGAGAAAGATAAATAGAGAGGAAAAGCTAACATAAGGATGGAAAGCATAATGTTTTTTTCTTGGTTAAAGAACCTTGGCTTTATGAAGACTAAGGATTTCAATAAACCTAGTTTTTAAGTCATTGTTCTAGATTTGCTATTGCTTGGTCTTAACCTTTCTCACCTTGTTGGTCCATGATTTCAAGAAGAGGCAGCCCCTCCTATCACAACTTGTCAAAGAGCTACTACCCACATCATAGTTCCTTGCTACCCATGATAGAAAGCACAAAAAAATAACCCCACCATAGCCATCTATTACCCATGATTCTGTAAATAGTGCATACTCTCTCTCCTGTGGTGACCACAACTAATCTAGATGCCAACCATAAGTGTGTTCTTTGCTACCCTGTGCAAAAGCAAAGCATGCCACTCTCCATGTGTTAGGACCTAAAATGGACCTGACATAGCTCAACCAAAAATGCCCCACAGCCTTATGGTCATGAGCGTTCGGAGGATACACACTAATCTAACCTAATAAGTGTGTTTGTAATGCTTATAGTCCAATAGGTCCCTTCCTAATCTCCTCGTGGGGAGTCCCTACACATATTGGTATTATACACCACATAAAATAGATATAGGGAGCACCCCTTGGCTAACTACCATGGCTCAGTTTGGCTCTCCTACAACTCGAGGATTGGCTCTGAGATGCACCATGAACACATATAACACATACGCCACATAGTCCTCTCTTATAATAAATCATTCCAGAAGATAGAATATGATCCTCATTGCACACTCTCCAAAAAAATTGATCACTAGCCCTATGGCTTGGGATACCTCACCCTCAGCATTAGGTCAATGTTTATGAAGATAATTGCCATGCATCCAAGATGACAGTGTGTGTTGAATGCAATGCAACTATGAATGATTCATATTTCTCAACCATTGTTATTCATTTAAAATAGCATTGTGATAGTGTGAAAGTGTTTCTTTTCATTCTTTCATTCTAAGTGTAATTGTTGCATTGTTGCATAGATAGGGTCAGCATAGAGCATGGTCATGCTACTGAACCCTTTAGTTCTCAAAACACATATATCTTATATGTAGAATGCATTAAAAAAAAATAGATTTAGCATATAGTCAGCACTTATTACCCCCTCCTCTCCCTACTATTTAGGGTTATGTATTCGGTGGTAGGTTTAGAGAGCATTTTGATGTATTTTTCTTCATAAAGAGTGATAAATACTCATTTAAACATAAAGATAGTGTTAAAATAAGGCTAAACCTCATGCTTCAACATATATACATATATTATTTTTCTCTATTTTTAAGTGCAAAAATCTAGTTTTTCTCATTTTCTCAATTTTCTCTATTTATTTGTCAATAAATACTAATCTTTTTTATTTTTAATGTTACTTAATTAAACTTGCTAATAATTATTTTTATCTCTCATTTCATCCAATGAGAACATTATTGACACATCAAAATCCCAAAAATCTATGATTTACCCTGAAATCACAATTTTACGAGTTTTGCATGTTTATGAAAAATTCAATACACGATTGTTTCTTGTTGATTTTCTTAATGTTTCTCATAAAACAAATCAAGAGCAATAATTTTCATTCATTTCTAATCAAGATCTATCATAAAATGATAAAATTTATCACTTGCTCATAAAATCGTGATTTATCTCACATATATCTTGTATTTGGAAGGCCGTTGGCACTCACTAACGGTTGTTAATGCTCCTCCAAACATCCATCTATGCTCCATCATGTCTCAGCATCATCTCCTAATTGAAATCTCTCAAATCAGTCCACCCTCTTCTCTCATAGATTGAACCATGGAAACGTGCATTAAGAGGAGTGTAAGAAGTTGGGAATAACAAATTAGTGTAATAACATTGATATTATGCCATGTCATACTGACATTGGTATAAAAGGAGAGGAGATGTAATTTTTCACATCTTTTTGACACAATAATACAATTACAGACTTTCTCTCCCATCTTGCTCACAGCTTCTATGGCTTCCCCTTCTTTCCTGTCTTTCTCTCTCTAAATCTAGTCTTTCTCTCTCCTCGTCACTCTTCTTCTCTCTCTTTTGCAGTCTTCTCTCTCCTCTTTCTCTCTCCCTAGTTCTCTCTCTGACAAGTGGTATCAGAGCTTGAGTCTTTGATCCATTCTTTTCTTCCATTTTCAGTCCCATTTTCCTATTTTAAAATCAATTTCAGACAAAAATGGTACAAGACAATGACTAGTGGAGTGCTATAGATCATCTACAGTTAGTAAGAGACTACATCTGGAGATATCTAAGGTCAGATATGGCTGATAATGGCTTAAATGGCAGGACGACATCAAACTTCATGCAAAAATGGAGGTAACTAGGGTAAAGGATGGTTAACCAAGCTTAGTTAGAAGCTAAACTATAGCTACTTTTCAAAAGAGAGCTTCTCTTCTCTCTCTTTCAAGCTTTTGGCTGAAGCTTCCATGGTGGCTGTCAAGAAATTTCCAAATACTCTCTCTGCTGAACATTTCTCACTGCCAAAGCATGGGGCAAAGGTTCTTTGTTGCCTAAGCTTCAGGAGGAGTACCATAGTTGATGCATGCTGCAGATTATCAGCCAAACAACAGCCCGAAATTTGCGCCGAAATTTGCGCAGATTTTCTTGCTCCTTCTCCCTGCTCAGTCTGCTCCAAATCTTCAGCTCATTGATCAAAGGTTTTGAAGGCTTCATCAAACACTTGTGTACAACAATTTTCAGCCATATGAGAACTCTGATCAGCCATTCCTTTGCTCAAAACCCTAATACACAGCAGGGCAGCCATAGCCACAGGCCTAGAAACTCAAATTTCTCTAAATTTTGGACTTCCCCGACCTTCAAGGCTTCTCTAAAGCTAAGTACAAGCTGGATAGACTTCAAGATTGAAGACATTGAAGAGATTTCAGCCCGTGCATGACATTGGAGCTCAAATGGAATGATTATTTTGGGGCTTTTCATCAAGGGGCTTGAATCTTTGATGTTCAAGTGTTTAAGCAAGGCTGAAGCATTGATTCTTCAAGGATTTCATCATATTGGAGCTTGTATGGGCTGATTCTATGGAGATTTCAAGCTTTATTACGGATTTATGAGGGATTATGAAGAACTTTTGCATCAATGGAATTGAAGCTGACATCAATCACATTCTTCAAGCTTCATGGAGGTATTCTCTTTTACTAATCTCTGAAATCTCTCAATAATCCAATTGCTAATGGCTTTTCCACTTGTTGATGGGAGATTATTGATCAATTAATTCACTGGATTGATCAATAAATCAGAGATTAGTGTTAATTCTCATTGATTCCAGCCTATTCCATTGAATTTCATTTTGATCCAATCATTACTTCATCATAGGTATCAGTTGATCAGCTTGATGCATAACCTCGATTTGTTTTTGTTGAATTTCTTTTGCCCAAGCTGAAATATTGTAAAAGGGTAAGTACTAGCAATCAGTGAGTCACTGAATTGCATTGGTAAGACCCTTCTCCTATTCCAAATTTTCAAAATCTCGTTCAATTACATATCATGAAAGGCTGAATGAATATTTTAGAAATGCATATCATACTGATTGCTTAGAACACTAGCCTCTGCCATGTTGATATTCCCACCGAGGAAAAAGGTGGATGCCGGGGGAGATAGTGGGACAAAAGAGAGGTGACCCTCCCTCACTATCGAAGATCCCGAAGGGGTGCAACCAACCGACTCGGGGGGAACTTTGCCCACCTCCCGGTGATTCGGAGCCCATGTAGGGAGCCCTGTCATGCCATTTTATCCCTCACACAGGTACAGCGAGTGGAGAATTGAAGACTGAAGACTTTCCAAGGGCTCAAGTACCTACAGGACCAAAACAGGGTAAAATAGGGAATTTACAGGACACTTACAGGGTACTTACAGGTGGTTACAGGTATACCCTTCATTACTAAAGCATAGGTGTAGGTGCTACAGGGTACCCACAGGTCCTATATACCCTTTTGCAGGGTTTGGTAGCCATTTGGGGTTACTAACTTGCACTACAGTCTAGACAGGGTGCAGGACTGGACAGTTCAGACTCTGAAATCCAGCTACAAATTTTTTTGTCCTAAACCTATTATAGCGTGCTATAGCTCATCTTGAAGAGGGCATTCTTAGCTTCGATTGCACTAAAAAGTTCTGAAATCGGAGCTCCCTAGCAAAAGTTATAGCCGTTTTTCTGACAGGGGGTACTGCAGGACTGCACTAATATGGCAAGACATAAAGGCAAAAATAAGGTCCAAGAAGATTATGCTCAGCAAATCAGAGATTCCATGATGGATAGTACACTTCAAGAGGGCCCTGAAGAGCTTCAACAACAAGGAGAAGTCAGTATACTCAATAGTACTTTGTGTGCCCATGAACAAAGACATAGGGAATGACATGAGGCCCTTTTGTCAATAATGGAGCAGATGGTTTTATCTACTGATCAAACGAAGTCTTCCGTTAATAAGTTGTTGAATTCAACTACTCAAACCCAGTCTTCTATTGACAAATTGATGGAATATAATGCTCAACTTATGGCACAATTTTCTCAGCTCATGCAGTTGCAAATGGCATCAAGAGAAGCTAATGAGAAGGCTTGTTCAAACAGTGGCCCTTCAGCCCCACTCAGCCATCTAACCAAAATGGTCATGGAAATGGGATTATTGGAAGAAAAGGAATTCCAAATAGTCAGTATGAAGTAGGAGAGGCTTCACAGAGGCATGATGACTATTTGGGCAGTTTGAATGGGGCCAATACTCAAGCTTTTGGACTGCATACTCAAAATTCCAGGGGTGCTTGACCAACAGGAAGATTACATAGTAATTCTCAGCCACCTATTGGAAGATTTCCGTCTCAATTTGGAGGCTCCGTACTTGTAATCCTGATCAGCCAATTTTGGGACAGCAACCCTTTCATGAAAGGGAGTTTAAGGATAAAATTGTTTTAGCCAAATTTAATGGCCAGTCGTCTTCACCATCTGATTTAGAGGAATGGACCTCTAAGATGGAGTCCTACTTTGATATATACCCTAAAACTGATGATATGAAGATTCACTTTGCTTCCTTGCATCTGGAGGGATTTGCCCATACTTGGTGGAGGTATATCAAGAAAGAAAATATACTTGTAGAGAATTGGGAAGCTTTCAAGACACTTATGGCTGAAGTCTTTGTTTCGCATCTTGAGAAAGAGAAGTTAGCACGGAGATGGTATGGTTTGGAACAGAGGGGCCTAAGTGTAAGAGAGTACACAAACCAATTCCTCAACCTAACCATGTATGTGGAAAGCATCAATGAGATGAGGCTAAGCTTCACAAGTTTATGTATAGTCTAGAGCCATCTTTATCAGCTGATGTTATGGCACAAAATCCTACTTCACTTTTTAAGGCTATTGAGCTTGCGGAGCGCTATGGAAGGAAGTATAGAAAAGAATCTTCATTTCAGCCTGGTTTTGGACAGCCAAGGACTGTTTTAAAGCAGGGACAAGTTGGTAATACTTATGGCAGTAATCATGTGTCCAATGGGAGCTTATGGGTACCAACTTATCCTCCATTTAATGCTTCTAGACATCAAAGTAATTTCAGGACAGCAAACAGTCCAAAAGTTGATTTCAAACAGGGGGACAGCAAGCCTAAGTCCATTTCAGCTAATACAAATCCCAAATCTATTCCTGTGGATCTTATCAAAGAAAGGAAGGACAAAGGCTTATGTTTCAAGTGCGGGGAAAAGTATACACCTGATCATGCTTCAAAGTGTGTATACAAAAAATGTCAAACCTAAGCTTTAGAGTATGTTGGTTTTTGAGGATTTTGAAGATGACATAGATGAAGCTAATGCAGTGGCATTTGATGCTGAAAATGAAGATCTTGAGGAGGAAGTTGGACAGGAGTACTTTTATGATCCAGCCGACTCTTTTCCTTTTGATCCAGGTGGAAGTGTTCCGTTTAACCCTGGTGGATCTTGTGATGAGTCGCTTGCTACCACTAATTGTTCTATCTCTATGGATGCTTGGACGGGATCTAAGAGCCCTAATACACTTCGTATGAAGGGAAGCATATGTGGAAAGCCAGTGTTCACCCTGATAGACAGTGGCAGTACTCATAGTTTTGTAAATAAGTCCATCATGGACAAGCTAAATTGTGTTCCCACAGACTTACAGCAGCCCATTAGAGTTCAAGTGGCTAATGGTGGAGAAGAAATCAGCACACATATTTGCCCATAGGTTTCTTTATAATTGGCTGAAAATTTTAAAGCCAAGGTAAACTTGATCACTCTGGAAATGGGGCCTATAGATATTGTACTTGGTTGTGATTGGTTGATGACATTAGGCAGGATCACTATGGATTTCTCACAGTTATATATGGAGTTTATCTTCAATGAACAACTTATCCATTTATAGGGGATTCCTAGTAGATCAGATTTTCAACTTATTACCATCCAACAACTCAAAAGAGAGTACAAGAAGCGCTCACAAATATTTGTTTTGCATTTGAATAAAGAAACACAGGATCAGCCCAATAATTCAGGAAACCATCCAGCCTTGACAGCTCTTCTTGAGGAGTATAGAGATCTGTTTGAAGTACCTACTTCATTGCCTCCTAAGAGAACAGTGGATCATCCCATTGATTTGGAGCCCAACTCAAAGACAATCAATAAGCCACCTTACAGATTATCAAAGTGTGAACGAGAGAAAGTAGCCAAGCAAATCAAAGAGCTTCTTGAAATGGGATTCATTGAATCAAGTTCTTCACCTTACTCATCTCCAGTCCTGTTAGTAAAAAAGAAAGATGGATCTTTCCGAATGTGCATTGACTACAGGGATCTCAATAAGATCACAGTGAAGAACAGGTATGCTATATCCAGGATTGATAATTTGCTTGATGAGCTCAAGGGGGCTCGATTCTTTACGAAGATTGACTTGAGATCAGGGTATCATCAGATTCGCATGCGAGAGGGTGATGAAGTCAAGACTGCTTTCAGGACTGATCGTGGGCTCTATCATTTCTTAGTGATGCCATTTGGGCTTAAAAATGCTCCAGCTACAGGAGGCCTATCTTTTAGATGAGGAATTCAGCCAAATCTTTCAGAAATTACAGCAAGGTCTTATGGAAGAAAACTCACATTACCAGCTTAAAAATGGTCTCATTTGCTGGAAAGGCAAGATTGTTATTCTCTCTACTTCTTCTTTTAAGCGGAAAATTATGGAGGAGTTACATTCTTCGCCTCTAGCTGGACACTTAGGAGTTTTCAAAACCTATGACAGGATCAGTAAAAGTTTTTATTGGAAAGGACTGTGGAAAGATGTCAAGGACTTTGTTATGAAGTGTATGCCTTGTCAACAAAATAAGGACAGCATCCATAAGCCAGGAGGTTTGTTACAACCATTGCCTATTCCTATGGGTAAATGGACTCATATTACTATAGATTTCATTACTGGCTTACCTACTACCAAGAAGGGATGGAATAGTATTTATGTGGTGGTAGACAAACTCACCAAGGTAGCTCATTTTATCCCACAGAAGAGAAGCTCTTGGAGCCTATAAAAGGAAGGCTCTCCTTAGATGTGGAGAAGGTGAAGGAAGCATCACTTTGCATGCATGCACTAGGAATACTGGTCTCTAAATGGTCTCATGGCCATGCTAGATCATCATCAACACTTAAAGAAAAGTAAGTCATTAATTTATTGACATAAATTTACTAAATAGAGAATGTGTAATAAGCAATCAATTTAGTAACAATCAATCTTTCACTCTTTGTTTGGAGTGTGTCTCTATTTTCCACTAGCATATATGTAATAAAGCATAAGTCGCCTTAGTCTAAACTAGGCTAGGGGATTAAGTATAAAAGGGGGAGATGTAACTTGTGAGGGATCTTTTTGCAATTTTAAAGCAATACATGCTTTGAGGTTCCTTCCTCCCACCATCTAAGAGGATGCATGCTCTTAGCCACCAAAATATGGGGTGCATACCATGTCGGACCTTGACATGAGGTGAGTATTCATGTTGTAGCTTACATCTATGATTCTTAGCCTTCCATAGCAATAGTATTTCATGCTTAGCTACCTTGGCTATGGCTTCCTTGAAAACATGGTATATTTTTTGTATTTATTGGCAAGTATGGTGTATTTCATGAATTTTTAGTTATATGTCTTGCTGTGAGAACTAGTATATTACATTGGTATTAGAGCATGGATCTTGATCCATGTGGCAAGTCATTTTCATGGTGGATCTAGTCATAGTATGGTTACAGGGTAACTGGGAGGCCAAAATTTGGTTGCATGGATTACATAGTTTAAAGTGTGACTAGTGGAAGTGTTCTTCAGCAAGTCAGGACCAAGTTGGTGGAATTTAAGGGAGTCTGGAAGGAAAAATGGTGGGTTCAAAGTCATTTTAGCAGGTCGTGGTCCATTCGAAGGTCATTTTGAGTCTTCTTGGACAAAAGGATAGCCTATAGTGACTAAATGAGGTAAAAGAAGAGTTACTTTTGAGAAATAGACTTTCTCTCTCCTCTTCACAAGTTTTTCTCCAAGAAACCATGGCTTCCACTGCTTCAATCTTCTTCCATTGACCATTACTCACTAAAGAGGCATCAAAGCTTGATTCTCCATGCTTAAAGCTTCCTATAGAGTAGCCAAATGACTTGGTTTAAGCAACTTTCACCTCGTGGTATATGAGGACATGTTTATGCTATTTGCGCTAATCAGATCCTTTTATACCTCATGAAAATTTCCAATTATTTCAGCCATTTCAGCTTGGCTTTGGCTATTGCAAGTTTCAATAGGGATGACTTAAGCTTTCCAACAAGTATTCAGTTCCATTTCCACTCTCTTGATCATTCTTGACCTCCCAAACCTTGGCTATGGCAGATTTATGATAGAGGTGAGTTTTTTCTAAAATTTCTTCAAAGTATTAGAGGGATTTTGTTCTATCAATCATCCTTGAGCTTCTTCAGCACTCATTGAACCAACATTGAAGATTCCTTGCAAGATTAGAGTACTTCTTCTCTTGAAATAGAAGAACGACATAAAGGCCTTTATTTTTCCAAGATCTTTGTCTCCTTAACTAGTATTGGGGCCCTTGAGAAGTCCATCCTAAGTCACGTAGGGATTTGGACAATTCTTAGGAGTCTAAGAGTCTATTGGCCAAAGTCCCCCTTGACACCCTCAACTCCTTTGCCCAAGGATCCCCCTATGGTGATCTCTCACTATCAAGGTTGGCCTAAACTCTCTGAGGCAGGAAAGCTAATCTCCCTTGGAAAAGGGATCCACAGCTAGCCTTGGGGAAGGTCTAGCATACTTTTCTTTTTATTTTGTTGCAAACTTAGTACATTAGGATTTTGATTCAATTCAATCGACTTCATGAGTGCATCAAGTTAAACTTGTATGCATTGTTATAAGCGCAAGAAATTCTTTCTCAAGAAATATTTCTATACAAATAGAAAAGAATCGAGGTAAGATCTTAACTTAGTGGCAATGCTTTCCAACTTGGTTCTATTCCTAGCTTCTTGGATTTCTCCTAGTTTCACTTTGAGTTTTTTCTTTTCTAAGTCCCCTTTTTTAGATCTAAATTCTGATTAATCTTTCTTCATTAAATCTTTCCTTGTAATCTTACTTGTAACCTTTGTTGAAGGTTGGTCACTTAACCTTAATACAAATCTTGACTATTTTTCTAGACTTCTATATGTTGGAAAATTATTAAATTTTGTTCTAATTTGTGGAAACTAAGTTGGAACCTTAGAATCACAATTTTTATCTTGGAAGCTATGGGAGTTAATAGGGTATAGGAAAATTTAGACATTTTTTTCTCCAAATGAGAATTATATCATCCTTTTTTTATTACTTCATGACCTAAGGCTCATATTTTACTTTGCCATGTTGGCAAAGTGAATTAATTCAGATATCCTAGATTCTAATAGTTACATACTCAATTCAAAATTTTCTAATGAACTATAATTTAGTAATTTCTACTCAATTAATAATTGTAAAATCTTTCTCTAAAGAGGGTAGTTCTGATCAACAATTTATTCACCTACTTTAATTATCTTAATTCGCTTTATATAATTTATAAATACAAAGAAAAACTATTTCTCTATGTTTGTATGGCTTATAAATACTAAGAAAATAATTTTTTATATTTATGAATTTAGAACACAAAAAAATATTTCTTGATATACTTTTCATTTTTTCTTAAAGCTAAAAGAAATATTCTCGATGTAATTCCTTGCTTCCTAATTCTTACTAAAATTGGTTGTGGATTCTTTTAATGATCCTTCTTGAATAAATTTTTACACTTTTTCATTTCTTTAATGCTCTTTGTTTATATGAGACTAAATAGAAAATTTTCAATGCATTGTGATGTCATGCAATTTATCCTACCTTTTAGAATTTTAAAACTTTAAATTAATAACCTTTACTTATTTTAACATTTCTTTATGCTGATTTTTTATTTTTACTAAGCCATAACTTCTTCCTCAAATATTGAAACTCTTTTATTTATGTTCCTATTCATGATCATTCATCTATGAAAGAACCTAGTTTTGTATTGCATGCAATAGCATGTCGTCCGCGTTCATTATATTCATAACCCCCATGCTCCTCACTCTAGAATATCATCTTTTTGGGGCCATCGTGAGTAAGGAGTTTGCATATTCTAGCTTCACACTTGGTATTGATTAGAACTCCAAATGGTTAGGTGGGTTCCTTGCAAGATAGAGACTTCGTAGAGAGGAGAAGGGAACTATTCCATGTGTACTAGAGGCACAAAGGATGGACAAGTCTTTTGCAAGCTAGACTGGCACTCTTCTTCACGGTGGTTGATGATGACCCCCTCTTACTCTTCTTCTTCTCACTATCCCTCTCCTTCTTTCACTGTATTCCTCTTTATTCTCCTCTTCTTTTTATCTACCTCTTCCTCCTCCTTCTCTTCTCTTTCCCTATCCTCTCTTTTTTTCTTTCTTTTCTCCTCTTCTCTTATTTTCCTCCTCTTTTCACTTTCTCCACCTCTATCTTCTTCTCTTTTTCTTGTTCTATTCCCTTCCTCTCATCTTCTCCTCTTTTTCTTGTTCTATTCCCTCTCTCTCTCTCTCTCTCTCTCTCTCTCTCTCTCTCTCTCTCTCTCTCTCTCTCTCTCTCTCTCTCTCTCTCTCTCTCTCTCTCTCTCTCTCTCTCTCTCTCTCTCTCTCTCTCTCTCTCTCTCTCTCTCTAACAATAACTAGTAGGCAAAGACAAAGAGCATTAGCCTAAGCTAAGGCTTCATAGCCTTTGACTAAGGCTATTGTTTCTTAATGAATGATGTCTCCCCCTATTCATGATTTTCATTGCTGAAGTGCGAGATGCTATAGAGCTTTGGTGGTACCGTAGAGTGTAGGGGATAATGTCAATGACATTCTTTGTTACACGATGAGTGATATCACGAGTTGAAGTCAGCATTGTAATCAATGGTGGCATTCTTGCTAATGTCGATGGCTCTACCAGTTAGTCAATTAGTTCATTTTCCCTTTTTTCTAAGTGTGCAAAGGCTGTATTGCATAGGTTACATGAGGGTTTGCAAAGCTTATGATTGGAACATTAATGCAAGTACATACAAGGCTTAAAAAGGTATGTCTAAACAGTGGGAATAGAAGGTGTGGGAGCTCTCACTCAATTGCCAAGATCCATAGACCACTTATTGTTTCAAGCGTTTTAAGCCAAGTGCAATAACTACCTCTCACATAGCCATGCACTCTCCCGCACCTACAAGTATAATGAGCCTATCTCCATGCTCAATTGAGTTACCTCCTCCCTCAAGCACTTTGGTAGCTCCAAGATTTAAGGTGCAAGCTCAAGAAAGCTCAATCCTCAAGCTTCATGCTCCATTGCCGCACACAAGAGAAGAAGAAGAAGAAAAGGAGGAGAGAGAGAAAAAAATGGAGAGCTTCTTCACTACAATCCTTCACCGTCACACACTTACTCCTTCACACTCCCTCTCTTGAGCATAAGCTCAAGCAAGCAAGAATAAGAAGAAGAAGAGACCTACTCCCTGTGGGCACCCATCTCTTTTTTACATGATAGCCATTTTAGCCTATCTCATCTTTCCCTATTCCCTTTCTATTTACATTGTTCCTTCATCCATGCCCTTCTACATTTATAAATTGCACATAAAGGAGCCTACACTCTTTTACAAGGATTTAGAGTGTGCTTTTATATTTAAAATGTGTATTTTCTCTTTTGTGCTTGCCTTGAAGTTTTAAGGTTGCCCTTGTGCTTTTGGTTTTTTTTTTCTATTTCTTCAATCTGAGTTGTCTTTTTTACTTTAATCTACATCTTTTTAATTTTCTTTTTACTTTCTTTAGATTGGGTTTAACATTACCTCCCTCTTAGAGTTGAGTGCCAGTTCCATAGCACTTATTGGCACTTGTTGATGAGGGATCAGGTGGTTGAAGGCTTGCCATGTGGGTCAATGATGGGGCTTTGTGGAGATTGTCTGTGGAGAAGAAGCATCACAAAATTGATGTGAGGTTGTGAAGGCTGAGACTAGATTGAGTGGGAGGTAGGGGCCTCCAAAGTTGGTGGTTGGTCATGAATTGTCGAATGTACGTAAAAAGAAGAAGGAAGTGTACTACCTAAGGGGTATGCCTACCTCACCATGTAGTGTGGGGTGTCCATGCTAGTGAAATTGGGAGTTTAGTTGAACCTCAAGGAAGCATGTGTTGTTGTCCCACACATGAGGACCTAGTTTGTGTACGGGGGAGGCATTGAGGTGTGATCTAGGGAAACAACACAAACTCCCTAGGCGTGTCCTGCCCTTGATATGCCCTGAGTGTGAAGTGAAGGGACAGGGAGGGCTAAGGGTCTAGGCATACCAACTGAGGCCACCGGAGCACCCGATTTGAGAACCCCTAGGTGCAACGTTTGTGGCACACTAATATTATATGGAAAAGCTCTTTGTTCCTTTCATTTTGCTTCGTGTGCGTCTTTTCTTTGTTTTCTGTTTTCTTTTTCTTTTTCTTTCCAGCACGCTAGACATCATCCTAATACTCTTTAGTAGTTATATTTCAAGCGGACCTAAGAGATTTGCTAAGGAATGCATGGCTTTGCATGTAGCCCTTTTCTCTTCTGACTGTACTTGTGGCTGAATACTCAGAGTTTGCAGCAAGAAGGATGTGCACAAGGGAGATGAGAGCTCAAAGTATAAGAACAAAATCTTGTTTACTAAGTTGCTTTGAGTACGACTTGGGTACACTCTCTCACAACTGATATTGACCCATAGGTTGTTTATATGAAATTTGACCCAAGGTGGGACCAATACTTGCTCACGGAAAGTGAATGCTAAAATTCTTTCAGTATGGTTTCTCTTCTCTTCATCCAAGCAAGACTGGATGGTACTTGCCAAGGTTGGGTTTAGAATGTTAGTTAGGGTAGTCACAAGGGTTGGAAAAACCTTCTTCACACATTTCAGAAGGATGGCAATGGCATCTTCATCATGAATAGGTGCTTGAACGGAGGCAAGTTGTGCCATAAGCCTTTTCATATGTGAAATAAACTTGCTTAGATCTTCTTCCTGTTTGTATTCTAATCTTAAAACTCAATCTTTAGAAAGGTCTTAGAGTTCTTTCCTATAGCACCATAGAGCCTTTCAAGTTCACCCCACTTCTCCTTGACAGTGGAGAGTTGGCCAATATGATGAATTAAAGATTCATCTAAATGAAGCATGCTTATGGATTGAGCTCTTTCATCATCTTCTAAATCAAGGGGATTGGATGGGCCAATAACTTTGGTTCCTTTTATGAAGGGCCAATAGCCTCTTTCCATCATTTTGTATTTTACCAGGACTTGCCAAGGATGGAAATATTTTCCATTGAACTTGCAAATTTGAGGCCTTACATCTGCATAGGCCATGTCTATTTTAGAAAAGTATTACCTATTGCCTTTGTCAAGGAGAGGACATGAGAGAGAGAGAGAGAGAGAGAGAGAGAGAGAGAGAAAGAGTGTAAAAGAGAGAGAAATACTAGAAAGGAGAGAGAAAGACAAGAAGAGAGAGAAAGAAGCCATGAAAGCTTGGAGAGAGGTGAAAATGAAAGGAGACTTGTATTATTATTTAATGGTGAAAAATCAAGTCCCTAACACCTTATATACCAACTAATGTAGCTAGTATTTCTCCATTATTAAATCCCCCTCTCTTACATTCCATCCCCACCCGAAGGCTTTTGACCTCAAAAATAATTTGGGCACTTATGGTAACTGGGCAGGAGCAGATCAGAGTACTACTCTACTATATTATTATAGGGATATACTAATGAATAAATAAGTATTATTGAGTATGATGGGTCATTGGGATATGTATGATACATGGGCCTTATTGGGGAATTATAAAAATAAAAAATTTACCCAAATATCTTGAGTAAATATGAGGTGTAGATAGTGGACAACAAGTTGTTTACTACGAGGCCCTGTTGTAGTAAATCTATCATAACTTTCTGTAGGAAACTTCGATTTGTGTGTGCCACATGTTAAAACGGAGCTCTCAAGAAATACTTTCAACTCATGTATAATGTTTATTGTTTTCCATAGTATAGAATAAAATATTCTTTGAAAAATAGAGTTGTCTATCAATCCGAGAGAAATCAGGGCCATAGTTAGCTAGATTTCTGTCAAATTTTTTTTTAGTAGGTATGGAAACTCTTCCAAAACTAAAACTGACCTCCAAGAAGCTTCCTCAAGTTGTAAACCTTGCCACTTAATCAAGTATTCGATGATGGAGCGAGAGCAAAGCTTCTTTTCCCTTTGTCCTATGACTTGCTCGGGTATGTATTGAATGATTCCTTCATCTATTGGTGGTAGCTCCTCAACATAGTCCACTATTGATTCAATGAAGGGCTTCAATTGACTCACATGGAAGATATTATGAATCTTCATGGATGGGGGCAATGCCAATCGATATGCCAAGTCTCCTACTCTTTTGACAATCCGATATGGCTTATAGAACCTGTGAGCTAACTTATTGTTGGACCCATCCTTAAGGGTGGCATATCTACACTTAGGCACCTTCAAAAGCACCAAATTCCCTTCTTGGAACTCAACATACATTCTTTTGTCATCAACATAAAGCTTCATTTGATCTTGAGCTTTCTTCAAGTTGACTTTACACTACTGAGGTAAGGCCTGCATTCTATCCAACTCCTCCTTGCTTTGTGAGTTTATCTTATCATTGAAAATAACTGTGGGAAGGAGCACCTTATAGCCATACAATGCCTCAAAAGGTGAAACTCCAATGCTAGAGTGTGTAGAGTTATTATAGGCAAACTCAGCCAAATGCAACCATAAGTCCCAAGCATCCTATACATCATGACAAAAATGCCTCAAGTAAGTTTCCAACCACTTGTTAACCCTCTCTATCTGGCCATCGGTCTGTGGATGGTAAGTAATGAAACGGGCTAATTGAGTGTCCATAGAGTTGAAAAATGCCTGCCAAAAGTGACTCATGAACGTAGCATCCTGATCATGCACAATGACCTGTGGTAAGCCATATAATGTGAAAACATGTTCCATGAATTGACTGGCTACTTGAGAAGCATTATATTAAGTCTTTGTAGGAATGAAATGAGCTACCTTGGTGAGTCTGTCCACAACTACATAGATGTTATTCCATCTTTTTTTGGTCACCGGTAGGCCGGTAATGAAGTCCATAGTATTGTGTGTCCATTTGCCTTTGGGCATATGCAATGGCTGAAATAAACCAGTTGGTTTTAAGGTGTTGTCCTTGTTTTGCTAATATAGCACGTAGCTCAAGACAAAATCTTTTACATCCTTCCATAGGCCCTTCAACTGAAAGCTCTTAGCAATCTTGTCATAGGTTTTAAATATGCCCAAATGACCAATTGTAGGCAAGGAATGCATCTCTTGCACGATCTTTTGCTTGAATGGAGAAGTGTATGGGATGGCAATCCTGCCCTGAAACCATAAGAGACCATTCTTAAGCTGATATGGAGAGTTTTCTTCCATATGCCCTTGTTGTAATTTCTAAAAATTGTGCCTGAAATCAACATCTAACAAATAGGCCTCCTAAAGCTCTTCTATCCAATCATTACGAAGTTCCATGATGGCCAAAACTTTACAAGCCCACATTCTAGATAACGAATCAACAACTACATTGTCTTTTCCTTGCGTATGTGTAATGTCAAAGTCATAGTTCTGCAATGTAGCTACCCATCGATGTTGTTTGGGGGTAAGATTAGACTGAGAGAGGAAATACTTGAGGACCAGCTATGGCATCCCAGAAAAATACCTATTTCTTAAGCCTATCAGTCAAGGGAGCTGCAATAGTGGCATAATGCCTAATGAATCTGCAATAGAATGATGAGAGACAAGAAATCCTCTAAGTGAAGTGGTATTTACATGTGTGGGTCAGTCTTTTATACATTGCACTTTCTTAAAATTAGCCCTAATTTCATTTTCACTAACAATGTGTCCCAAGTATTTCACTTATGTTTACATGAAAGAACATTTGGCAAAGAATCTATGATGTCTCAATACATCAAACACCTGCCTCATATGCCAAAGGTGATCCTTCAATGATCTACTATAAATGAGGATGTCATCAAAGAAAAACAACACAAATCTGAAAAGAAAAGGTTGAAGTATTTTGTTAATTAAGCTTTGAAAGGTGATTGGTGTATTAGTTAACCCAAAAGGCATAACCAAGAAATGATAAAGTCCTCGATCAGTCTGAAATGCTATTTTGACCTCATCCCCTGCCCTCATGCTGATCTGGTGATAGCCTGACCCCAAATCTATCTTTGTAAGGTACTTAGCTCCCTTAAGCTTATCTAGCAAATCATCTATGCATGGAATGGAGTACATTTCTTCACAGTGATGTTATTAAGATCCCTGTAGTCTATGCACATCCTAAAAGATCCATCTTTTTTTTTTACCAATAACATAGGGGAAGCATATGGTGAAGAACTAGGCTCAATAAATCCAATGTCTAGTAATTCTTTCACTTGTTTGACAACTTCTTCTCTTTCACACCTAGACAATCTATAAGGTGGATTTTTCACACGTTTTGACTAAGACTCTAGATCTATGGGATGATCAACCGCCCTATTAAGGGGGGTAGTGTTCTAGATACTTGGAAGAGGTCCTTGTACTCTTCTACAAGAGCTCTCAATGCTGAATTCTTTACTGTTTTAGTGGATTGATCTGAATTTTCTTTATTTAACTGTAATACAAAGATTTGAGACCGTCTCTTGAACTCTTTCTTGAGTTGTTTGTTAGTAATGAGCTGAAATTCATTGTTATTTTGAATTCCCTGCAAGTGAATGAGCTATCCTGCACTGACAAACTCCATATACACCAAGGAAAAATCCATGGTTATAGTGCCCAAAGTTTTCAGCCAATCACAACCCAAGAAAACATCTATAGGCTCCATTTCCAATGCAATTAAATCCATTTTTTTGTCCAAAATTTTCAAGTACGGCATACTTGAGTGCTATTTTCTTCCTCCCCATTGGCAACTTGCACCTTTATGGCTGTTGTAAATCTATGGGAAAACACTTCAGCCTGTCCATGACTACTCTATTAATGAAACTATGAGTGCTACCACTATTTACAAGTATAAACACATCCTTTCCATGAGTTTTTTCCTTAATACACAATGTATTAGGGCTTCTGCATCCTGTCCAAGTATCGATAAATAAGGTATTAACAATGGTATCATGTATTTGAGCATGTGATTCATTCTTTCAACCCATATCCCATGATACATGACCACCGAGGTCAAAATGAAAAGAATTAGCAGGGTCAAAGAACTCTTATTGACTAAACTCTTCATCAACATCATCCGTTTCATCAATCATCATAAAAGCATGTGCATCCTCAGGGTCGTCCTCTGAGTCCTCAAATACCAACATGTTGTAAAATTGTGCCTTAGCATTTCTAAAAGCACATTTTGAGGCATGATTAGCTGTATACTTCTCGCCACACTTGAAACAAAACCCTTTTTCCTTTACTTCTTTATACAAATCCATGGGAATAGACTTTGGACTGCCAAAGGTTGAAGCATTTTTATTCTTGTTGTCCCCTTGCTTATTATCCATTCTTGGGATATTTGCTATCCTAAAATTACTTTGTGGTCTTGAGGCATTAAAAGTGGGATATGTGGGGATTGTGTTGAATGGCACGTTACCACCACCATAACTTGCCCCAAATTGTCCCGGCCTTATAACACCTCTTTGCTGCCCAAAATGTGACTGCGTAGGTCCTCTTTGCTACCCAAACACTAGTTGAGATGCCCCTCTTTATTGTCCATGCTGAAATGAAGCATCCTAACGATACTTACAAGAGTACCTCTGAGCCAACTCAATAGCTTTGAATAAATCCAATGGATTTTGAGTTGAAATATTATTGGAGAATATTATTCAAGAGTTGGGGATCCATCCTCCCATACACATACTTGTGTAACTTGGCATCATGAGTAATCGACTCAACATACATGGTAAGGTTGAGGAACTGATTTGTGTATTCTCTAATAGCAAGTCCACACTATTCAAGGCCATACCATTGGTGTGTAAGCTTTTCTTTCTCCACTAGCGAGACAAATACTTGCACCATGAGTGTCTTGAATGCTTACCACGAGTCTACTTGCTGATTTTCTCTTTAAATGTACCTCCACCATGTATGTGCAAATCCTTCCAAGTGGATGGTTACAAAATGGATCTTTTGGTCATCACTATGAAGCAAGATGTCAAAATAATCCTCAAGCTTGGAAAGCCACTCTTTGAGTTCAACTGGAGATGATGATTGACCATTGAATTTTGAGAAAATAATCTTGTCTCTCAACTCTCTTTCATAATTAGGTGGTTGTCCCATATATCCAAACTGAGGCTGATCTATGTGGCTACCCAAAAATGATCCATTGTTAGAGTAATTTTTGCCAAAAGATGGCTAAACTCGCATAGATAGCATGGGCCCTTGTGATGACTAGAAATTACCCCTCATTGCATTGTTCATAGGCTCCTCTTGTGTATGGGAAGGCTCTCCCTATTCAAAAGTGTTGTTAGGGATATCCACTCTCCTCAATATACCTTGGGAGTTCATATTTGCTGCATTCACTAATGGGCCAATCACTCTTTCAGCATGCATACCTAACCTATCCTAATGTTCATTCCCTTTCATTTGGAATTCCATCCACTTAGTGAGTTGGGTAGCAAGGATGTCCATAGTTGGTTTTCATTTTACAAATGCCTTCTATCAATTCTCTATACCTCTCAGCATGCCTTGTCTCATGCAAACTAAGGGTGTTAGTGAGTGCACTGAGGCTCCCCGCATCATGAGAGTAATATTCATCTTTCACCTCAGGGTTAGTTTCAGCTCTCAAGGCACGTGCATCCCTTATCTGTTGCTAGAGGTCATCATTTGCCTTAGTTTTTTCCCTGTTCCCTGCCATGGCTAAGTGTAGTTGTGTTAGACCCCCGCTCACTATTTTTCTCATAACTTAAGCTAGGGAGCTCTGATTGACCTTTTTTTTTGTCCAAGTCAACCAAGGATGTCCTCTTCGAACTGAGCATAAGCACACTGCTACATGTTTAGTATAGAAACTTCTATAACAGTAAATCCATAGCTGTTTTATAAAGTCCTACACCCAGTTTGAGAGCAGTAGGGGATAACTAAAGTGCCAAACTGATAGGGGGGTTACTGAGGTCTATAAACCCTCTTTGGGAGACTCTTTAGTGCTAGTACTCACTCTTTACCTCTGTAACTAACTGAAAATGTCTACAACACCCTGTAAGAATTCAAGGGAGCTGAAATATGGTCCCCCATCTATTGTATGTTTGTAACCACTTCTCCCATGGCATCATACATTGCTTCAGCATACATGCACATGGTCTACACCATAACATCATTGTTGAGCATGAAAATGAGCATTTCCATGATCGCTTCACTCACATATAAGCATCATACATGCAGTGTTTATTGCATTCACTATCATAACTGCATACATGACTGCATGTGTATCTAAAGATACATTTTAGCATTGATTCTCAGTCATACATCATTGCAAGTACATCAATGGTACATCAATATGCCATATACATCAGTGGCATAATCCCAAGTACATCAATATGTCATAGACATCAATGGTATCATCATGACATGCCAATTCTCACTTTTCCCAAAATATCTATGCACCTGCAAACACGTTTGGGTTCCGCATCATCGGGAGGTGGGCAAAATGCCCCTCGGGCCGGGTTGTATACCCCTTCAGGGTCATAATCAAAAGGGGGCTTTAGGGTTCCCTCTTTTTCTTCTAACTCACCTGGAATGTATACATGGTAGACATTTGGTTTAATTAAATAATCAGTATGCTATGCATGGGATCTTGGAAGTAATTCTTTTCATGATGACAACACCTAAAAGACATGCCATTTATTGCAACAATTTTTTGGCAAAACTGTATACAATTGACACCTTATTACTAAATTTTTACATGAATTCAATGCAGATGCGGTGTTCGTTGTTGCTGTCTTTGGAGGCCATGTCCTTGCAGTCTAGCTAGGAGATGTGGTACAATGAAGTTCTTATACGAGAGGAAGGTGGAGTTTTAGACAAAATTTGATAGGTCTACTTAGTGAATCTTAGCTATGATTGTTTAAAATTTTCCCGTAGGGATTATTATCACTTAGAGGAGATAAGACCTTTTTATAAATTAGGGGTTTTCGGGGGAATTTTAGACTTGGCAAGGTCTTGACAAGTTGATAGGATATCTTAGTATTAATCTCAGGGATGGAGGATTTCATTAGTTATGCTACCTCCTACCTCCTACCTCCTAATGATGAAATTCTTTATGAAAAATACATAGCATTATGATTGTGATTATTGTCTACAGTAATATTGTAGTGATGATCAAGGGGTGATCATTAGATCATTGATGATTATTATGAAGATTTCTTTGGGGAGGTGTTGAATATTAGATTCAAGAGGATGACTCTTGGCAAGGATGATGTGATCCAAAGGGACTTACTCGCAAAAGGAAGATCGGATGTACCACCTAGGATGTACTCTTGTTGTTAAAGGTTATAAGGATACACTATGTCATATGTGAATTTATCCTTGTGACATCCAAAAGGGTGCTAAAGGAAATTTTGCAATATCAATCCAAGATATGGAGTGGTTAGGGGTAGGGCAGATTTCTACTTGGAAACGACTTGATGATCATGATCTATCTACGATTGATTACTAAGTATTGTGGTCCTCATCAACTAACACTTTTATACAACACATGTGGTAGTCTCTTCATATTTCAACGATCCTTATTATTATTTAAAAAAATAATATACATTACCACCATGGATTACACCTTGTCACAAGTATATCCAAAAGAAATTAAACACCATGATGTACAGGGTGGTAGGGGGGATGAAGAATTCAAGCAATAAACTCGTCACTCACATAGATGTATTTGGTAACTACCACTTAGAGGTGCAAGGCCCATTGGGGTCAGAGCATGGAAGAAGAAGTGTCTTAAATCTTTACATGCTTGATAGTGGGGACTACTCCAAGGATAGAGGATACATGGTTATGGGTGGATTCAAGAAAGCATAAAGAAATGGTTTAAATAGCTATTTATCGAACTGCAGGAGCGAAACAAAATCAATGCATTTACATCAATGGATAAGATTCCTGCCTTGGCTTATTTTCACATTTCTCTAGTTGAGACACGTATAGCAAGTCTTTGCTCAATAATTAGAGTTGAGCAAGAGGGAATTGGTTGTGCACAAGTGAACTCTGGCTTCTGGTCGACGTTGCATGAAGCAAGAGATGATCGTATGGTCTATAATGGACATCATCATGTCAATGATTTTTGCGGCAACCTTCGAGGAAATACAAAAAGTTTGTTGGCTACCATGCATATGGTAAAGTTGGTCAGACTAGACGAGCAAAGGTTGTCCTTCTGTCATTGAGGTCATCAATTAGTAGCAATATCTCACACATTGACATTCCCAAAGGGGTGTAAAGGTGCCTATACTACCTTATGTGGGCTCTTGATATTAAGGAGAGGAGGGGCAGTTACGTTCGTGTGACGCCTCTTGTCTAAAAAGAAAAAAAACGAATTTGGGGAGTCGACGGTCTGCAAGAGAGGGAGCGAGACGGAGAAGTAGCCAGTCGTTTTACCTACCCCCGCCAAGCCTCCATCCCTGCTCACCCGCGCAGTCGACCTCGTGTTCTCTTTCGTCCGCCTCGCCGAGTTCGAGATCCTCTTCGTCCTCTTCTTCATCATCGTCTTCATCATCTTCAAGGACCTGTAGCTGTGACCTATAGCTTCCGTGAAGGCTGTATAAATTTTGTGGCCAGAGATTTGTGTGAGACTGCTGGTTTTGAACGAGGAGTTGGATTGGCTTACAGTTTAGTACTGCTTTCATACTTCCAGGCCAGAATTCAATCAGATTCTTGTGAAAAGTAAAGAGCGTGGCGGTCATTTTCCTCTTTAAAATGTTCAAAAATGCGCTTCAGTCAGGCTTCCTTTCAATACTGTAAGTGTTGGGAGCAAGCCATTGCGAATTTGGGATAAACAAGTGAAAAATGGACACATCAAGAGATTGACTGATGAAGACATTCAATCTTGTGCCGTGGAGATTATGGGTACCAATGTTACCACAAACAAGGGGTTGTTCTTTTTGTGGATCAAAGGCGGATGGGAGATCCTTCTTGTTTTCTATGTAACATGGAGTTTGAAGAATAAGTGTGGGAGTCATAGGCAGGAATAGCATCTGGGGTAATTGTGGGGAAAAGAAAAAAAATGATGAGCTTCCATTTGAATCGACTGGATAAAAGACAAACAATGGCTGGATAGTGGCTAGACTGCAAGAGGACACGGTCTCCAAGGACGTGACGACGACCCGCGGTTTTGCAAGTAAGTGTCTAACTGGTTTATCTAAAATAAATGATATGGCATGATAATTTCTTTAGTTTAATATTTTTAAAATATGTCTTTTAACCTGTTTTCTTATGCTACATGGTTGTTTGTATTTATCTGAACTGGTTTTTATTTATTAAAAATCAAAAACAGTCGAAAACACTAAAAAATGACTCAAAATTATCATAAATAAAATTTTATAAAATTACCAACTGAAAATTTATAAGTTCTGATATTTTTCCTATAAAGCTTATGAGTCAAGGAATTTACTGAATTTCTATCAAGATTTTTAAAGATGTTTTGTTATATTTAAAAATTAGAAAAGAGTTATATTTAGGGAAAAAGCATAGTTTTCCTTTACGTAAAATGTGTTATTTATTGACATAAACTATGGATTCTTAGTGAAATATTGGAAACAAAATCTTTGATTTGTTAGTGCATTTATGTTGTAAGGGTTAAAGTAAAGAAATAACGATTTAATAATATTTTACTTAAGAAATGCTCGTATAAAGATATGGTGTTTTGGTTTTGAAAGGAGAGATTATATGCGGTGTGAGCATTTAGGAAACATGGGAAATTACAAATAAAAAGTTTGACAACACTTTATAATGATTTATAATGTTAGGTTGCAGTTATAAAATTTAGTTTAAATTAAAACCAAAATAAAATCAAACAATTTGATGATTAGATGGCATGAGGAAAAGCCTCAGCATCTATATTAAATTTTTATATGTTATTCATTTTACAATCAACTTCTTAAATATATGGAGTGGAGGGCCACTAGGATAATTTAAAGAAAACTAAGGGGATATACGGGATTTAAAATGAACGTTGTATGTGAACCATAAGAGTATGGAAGAACTTGTTTTATTCTGGTTGATGTTTAATAATAGAAAAGAAGGAAAGGACGTTATATTCGCAAAATGAATTAAGTACTTAAAAACTAATAAGCAACGACGAAATTTATATACGGAGTGGGAAACGTCTACCAAGGGAGATTAAAATTTAGGGGTTTATGGTATGTCAGAAAATTTGATTTGAATGCTTGTTTCAAATTAAACAAATAAAAAGAATTAATTTTAATCAGGTGGAGAAAAACATAAAAAGGAATTTTAAATGGAGATATACAAATAGATCTAAGAGATCTATATCCCTGAAACAACCTTTCCAAAGTCAAACATTAAAAACATTTCCTGGATAAACCGCCACTAGCATGGCAGGAGAACATTATGAGGAGCTGCCTCTGAGAGATGAGGAGAAACTATAGTTAGTGACCAGTATAATTTACTGAAGTTTAGAATCTTTGCAGTTGGACTACTACTACAAACAACGTTGTAGATTTTAGGGAAGGCTAAGTTGAGTCAAATTAAAACAATTAGTGCAAATAATCACTTGTTTAGTGCAACAACTCTTAGGAGTTGGCTTGTTAACCTGGGTAAAAGTGGCTTGGTCTTTGGCCAGTCATTTTTGGTGCGTCTGCCGGGAGCCAAGTGCACTCGAACGAGTGATAACTCTTCCGAGGGTATTTTAGATCCTAAGTGTTATTTATGAGTGAATACGCAGTCTCTTTTCTAAGGGACTATTTTCCTAATTTGCCCTAGGAGTGTCAAAGAAAAGTGCTAGACTGGGCGAGAGATACGGAGTTAGTAGAGGGAGGCACATATTTTGGGCCACAATTAACTGTGGACATTGAACAATTATCCTCTTGGAGCTGGGGTTTTAACGACTGTGCGCAAACCATAGTTCTACTAGCGACACACTTTGGGTTAATAGACGCGGTAGAGATAAATACAATCAGTGTATCGTACCACTTTGATTGGTATTACCGCACAGCTTATCGGACGTTTAGAAGAGTAGTGTGGGATGAGGTGTTGCCTTGGATACGTGTATCCAGAGGTTTAAAAATTTCTTTTGACACGAAAGACGTTAGAGAGGTTGCTGAAATTCTAGGTTTAATCCCCGAGCAAGAAGAAAAGTTACCTTTTGGGGAGATAGACCCAGAGCTGCCGACTATTTTGAAACTTCTAAGTGCGCATACAAGCGACAACCTAATTTTATAGCTTCAAATAGAACGAGAGTAATTTTGGAGTATGACAGTAACAGCTAGTTTTGTACTCGTGGATGAATTCAGAAGAGAGACGGAAGCAGCAAAATGAAGCTAGGGATCAGCGAGTTAGAGAACGAGCAGTGCGACAAGAGGCTTGGCTATTAGAAAGGCTAGAGAGGGTCAACGCATTGCTGAATTTGGGAGTAGATGCTGTGTCTAACTCAACGGTAGAACCTCTTCAACCTAGCTTATCAACTGATAGAACACTATCAAAGGAAAGTGAAGCAGCTTCATATCAATGGGATCAAGTTGTCTCCAGTAGTAGCAGTCTCACTGGGGAAAGAGGTAGGAAAAATAGTGAAATTAGGGAGAGTGAAGCTAATGCTACGGTCGGGAGTATTGAACTGCTCTTTGACTGGGATTTAGAGTCAAATTTCGGATTGCGTCAATTATTTAAGAAACCTCAGGAACCTCCGTGGTTTGATACTATCAACGATTTAGGGTTAGGGCTACTATTTAGAGAAACAATGGCTCGCAACCCAGTCAGATTAGCTGATTTCACGCAATTCGGGGGGCTATGGGACGAAGATCCCGATGCCCATTCGCAAAGATTTGAGGTGACTTGCGTTGCCAATGAGATAATAGATGACGACCAAAAGCTTCATATCTTCCCTGCAACATTAAAAGGGGAAGCAGCGAAATGGTATGGGAATTTAGATGCTCAACATAAAGGGACCTATGATGCCTTATCAAGAGCTTTTCTAGAAAAATTTAGACGACAAGGTTTTCAAGATAGATTGGCTCTTCAACTGGATTATCTGTCCCAAGGAGCAACTGAAAGTGTTGAACATTATATTGAGCGCATGGAGACGATCATTCGTAAGATGAATCCTGCTCCTGACGATCCCACGCAAAAACGTAAGTTTATTGATGGACTTAATCCTGAAGTTCATCAGCACGTTAGTTTACAACGACCAGCTACGTTGGCAGATGCTAAAACACATGCTAGATGGTGGGAAGAAGTGCAGCTTAGTCAACAACGACGGAGAGATCTATTCAAAGAATCTCGGACAGAATATCCAAGCACTTCAGGTGGGGTACCTAAGAACGTGTCTTATGTGACCGTTCCTTTAAATCCCTCGGTAACCGCAAGCTCAAACATGTCGAGTGTACCTCTAAATCCGTACACTTCAATTCCAGCCTATATGATGCAGACAGGAATGCCTTCTATGCCGCAATCTCAATCTCCTCTGGATGAAGCAAAAGTAGCAGATATTATTGCGAAATCTCTAGGAAAATTAAAGGAGGAAATTATGACTGCAGTACAAGCACCTTTGAAGGAAATTTATTCGATAACGACACAAGGATCTAGTGCTCAACAATCGTCGGGAAATTCGACTTCAAACCCACCTCGATCTAATATCTGGTGTGGTAAGTGTCATGGTTACGGCCATGTGGCTACAGAGTGTCCGACGCCTTCAAGGTTAATGCCCGATCATCCACCGTTTTGCTCTTTTTGCCACAAGACTGGTCATTTAGATACAAATTGTTGGCATAAATTAGGTCAAGAGCAACAACAAGCTCGTTCAATGCAAACGAATTACAATTACATGGATCGTAATAATAGGACTTATGAGATTGGACCACCCAATCAACCTTTTAGGCCACGAGGATTGCCCACCCAGGGTAGACCCCCAGTGCCTCGAAACAATTACAATAGTGATGGCAATCGAGGGAGAAATTCTCCTTTTAGAAGAAATAATGGAAATTTTCGTAATCCAATGGGACAAGGTGGTCAACAAAGACCTAGGGGACCAGTAATTTGTTATCGATGCCAACAAGAAGGTCATATAGCCACATATTGTCCAAATGCGCGTAAAAATCAAGACTATACTCCTCTTTGCAGGAGGTGTAGTGGTGAAGGACACTATGAAGAGAATTGTCCTAAGCGAGAGGATAATAAAATGTCTGACAAAGGGAAACCAACCTCTAGCGAACCTTCAACGTCTGCTGCAAATTTAGTTGAAGTAGAAACGATAAGGAAAGATATTGGAGTTAAATCAAAATTTATACCTCGTAAGGTGACTTTTAGAGCTGACCCTATGATTGGTGTTATTACTCGAGCACAAAAGCAACAACAGAAGGAGCAAGGTTTAGAGGAAGAGAGTCCACAATTAAACGGAGCAATGAAGGATAAGTCTAGGGACATAGATCCTAATATAGAACTACCTGAATCGGATTCTCCGCAGCATTCCTCTGACCATCCATTATTACCTATGCCCTTAGCAAATCCTAAGATTCAAGTGGGAGTAGCTCCTTTTCCTGAAAGATTGGTTCCTCCTAAGGAAGGGAGTAAAGATTATGTAGAATCCGTAAATAAGACCTATGATCTTTGGGCTGCATTAGAAGAAATATCATTGACTATTAACCTTCGGCAATTGCTAGAAATAGCGCCTGTTTGTAGGAAACAACTTTACCATAAATTAGTTCGGCGTCGAAGGAAGAGGATTGAGATAAACGTTTCTAAAGTCAGTGAAAATTCTTCCAAAGGAAAAACAACTAAGGATGTAAAAATAGTAGATTTATTTGTGGACCCAGGAGCTCCAGTTATCGATACTACTATTAATGGCCACTTGCTACATGAAGTGCAGTTAGATGGTGGCTCAGCAGTTAATTTGATGACAGAACAAGCTATGCAAGAATTAGGGTTGAAGGATCTAGAACCTACTCATATTGTTTTACGTGTGGCGGATCAAAGGAAAGTAACTCCTTTGGGGTTACTGCGAAATGTGAAATCTGTAGTAGCCGGATTAGAATTTCATGTGAATTATTTGATCGTTCGTTCGCAAACAAATATTTCATCGTATTCTGTCCTGTTGGGAAGACCTTGGTTATACCAAGCAAGATGCATTCAGGACTGGTATAAAGGTTCAATTGTGATTGGTCCTCGAAATGATAGGGTTAAGATACAAGTTATTTCAAAAGGATTTTTGAAAGATTCAGGACATGAAGCAGTTAGTGAAATGGATGAGAGATCCAACAGTGAGTTTTATGATTCAGAAATGGAGGGGACTGATCATGAAGGGCCTTATGCCTGGTTATTTAAAACACCACACCCAACAGGAGCAGAAAAAGTAGAGGTCAATATAGTACATCAGCCTCACAAGGTAGAACAGATGGGTATTGGTGAGTATGCTGTAGCGTTTTCATCTGACAATGATTCGGATAGCGATATTACTCAGTGGTTATCCACATCCGAAGATACAACCCTCGACTGCTTAATGCTTTCAGTAGAAGAAGCAGAATATCTTGATGATTCGCTTGAAACATGTTTTCAATTATCTACGGATCAAGAAAGAAATAATCAAGAAGATGGATTTTCTGCTTACAACAGGTCGGAAGTGATTTCTATGGATGAATTAGAGGAGGAAGAAATGCCTGAGTTAATGATATCTGATGTGGCTGACATTTCAATAACCTCTTCAGAAGGTATGGGAGAAGATGATGTTACTGATAATCATAATAGTATGCTGGAGAGTAGGATTTTAGAAGCTCTTCCTTATGGGGAAAATGCTTTACCCTTTGGATTTGGACAACTGCCAGATAGAGCTAAAAGGATTTATTACTACCAGCTAGAAGCGAAGGAAAGAGAAAGGAGAAGTAGGCATAGGTGCAAACCCTTACAAAGACCACTATCTCGTGAGGATGAGGATGATTCAGCTTCGGCTTTTAACAGGTTTTCACAGACTTCTCGTGAACATCATGGTAATTACGCTAGGATTATTAGAGAATTGGAAGAGGCATTGGAAGTAGAGCGTGAGGCAGCGTTGACTGCTGTAAATGAAGCAATGAAGAAGATTACTGAGTTGCAAAAGGAAAAGGCAGAGTTTCAATTTAGAGAAAGGCGATATCTAGATGAAATCTCGCTTTTAGAATTTTATTTAGAAGAAGAGAAATCTAAATTCAGTAGGGGTGAGTTACAGATGGACCAAGCGTTATCTATGGATACAAATTATTGGGAAGAACATGAAAACACTGATAGGTTTTTGGAAAAAAATAAATCTAAGAATACTTTTGAACCAGAGACTCAAGAGAAAAACCCTACAAATGTTCCCTGGTTGTGTCATTCTTTTAGGCGTTCGATCGGAATTGCACAGAAGATTTATCGCTGTTCTAGGGGACCGATAATTGGTTATCAACGAGTCCAATCTGAACCTACTAAGGTTAAATTGCACAATATGCAAGTGGTGGTGTTGCCTCATCCAAAAGAAAGAGTTATGGATTTTACTATTTATGGGGATGGGCAAGAGTCACAACTTAGATGGTTTGAACCTGCAGTACCTAGAAATTTTGTGGAACTGAAACAAGTTATACATTATTTGGGCTGTCGAATTCAGGGCGAGGAGGATGAGAATCTACATTCATTAATTCTCAAGCTTAAAGATAATCAATGGTTTTGGAGTTTAGATGATCAGGAATGTCTAGAAAAGAATAACGAAATTTTACGTCGATATCGCCGTAGGTTACATGCTCAATATCCATGTACTTCAGAGCAGATACCTAGCGTAATTGACTCTGTAAGAACCTCATTTACCATGAAATCTCGTAAAAATGTAAATGTCAATAATGGCGATTTAGATAAATACGGGAAGAGATATACTGAAAAATCCTTTCCTGAGTTAGTAAATGTCTATGGAGTAGAAGTTGATGGTGCTACGCAAGTTAATCTGGCTATTATTCCTTATAGGGCTTTACCTTTAGTAAATTCTGTGAATGTGGGAGAAGAAGCACTGGAATCAAGTACTAAGAATAACCTGCTTGAAAATGTATTGATGCAGATATCCGAAGATGTGCCCACAATTAAGTCACGAAGAATAGACTCTCTATTTATTGAAGAGCCTGAAGTTGAAGTAGTTAAGCTTAAAATGGCAGAAGGAAAATATTTAAATTTAGGAGACCAATTGGAATCGCCACATCGTGAAAGATTCGAAGAAGTCTTACGAGTGCATGTTGACGCTTTTGCTTGGTCATATAGGGACCTTAAGGGTATCAAAGCTAAATTATGTCAGCATTTTATTGATCTAGAACCAGGCGCAAAACCTGTATGTCAACGTCAACGACGAACAAACCCTGTGTATGCAGAGTTAGTGAAAGCTGAAATTACTAAGCTTTTAGATGCTGGATTCATTTATCCTGTTGCATACAGTGAATGGGTATCTCCTATTGTGGTAGTACCCAAGAAGAATAGTAAGAAGATTCGCATTTGTGTCGATTATAGAAAGCTGAATAGCAAAACACGTAAAGATCATTTTCCTTTGCCATTTACTGATCAGGTACTTGATAAGGTTGCTGGTCATGAGCTGTATTCTTTCATGGATGGATTTAGCGGTTACAACCAAGTACTAATTCATCCTGAAGATCAATCCAAAACTACATTTACTACTGAATGGGGTACATTTGCTTATAGAGTAATGCCTTTTGGTTTGTGCAATGCACCCGCAACATTCCAGAGAGTTATGATTGCAGCTTATCAAGATTTTCTACGTCAATGGATGGAAGTTTTCTTAGATGACTTTTGTGTCTATGGTACGGCAAAAGAAATGCCGGAGCTACTAACGCAAGTATTTGAACGTAGTGATGAAGTAGGTATATCCTTGAATCCTGATAAATGTGTTTTTGGAGTACCAAAAGGAACCTTATTGGGGCATATCGTTTCTAAAGAAGGTATTGCCATGGATCCAGCTAAAATTATTAAGATTTCTGCACTTCCACCTCCAACAAATCTTAAGCAATTGCGTGGATTTTTAGGACATCTAAATTATTATCGAAGATTTATTTCCGATTTTGCAAAGGTGGCATCACCTTTGACAAATCTACTACGAAAGGATACTCCTTTTATTTGGGATAATGTTTGCCAGAAAGCATTTGAATTTCTTAAACATAAGTTAATTGAAGGACCAGTACTCGCACCCCCAGATTGGACAAAAGAATTCCATATTCATGCTGATGCATCTATGTATGCTGTAGGAGCTGTTTTGTGTCAAGCAGATGATAATAAGGTGGATCATCCAATTTATTATGCGAGTCGAAATTTAAGTGATGCAGAAAGGAATTATACCACCACTGAGAAAGAATGCCTATCAATGGTATTTGCGGTGGAGAAATTTCGTCATTATTTATTAGGGAATAAGTTTACTATATATGTTGATCATGAGGCGTTAAAGTATTTGCTTAATAAAGCAGAACTTTCAGGACGTGTGATTCGTTGGATGTTGTTATTCCAAGAGTTTGATTTTCAAATAGTTACTCGTCCTGGTAGAGCTCATGTGCTAGCAGATCATCTATCACGATTATTAACATCAGACAAGGAGGAAGGTGTGGAAGATGATTTGCCGGATGCATCACTTTTTACTGTGGAGACACAAGTTCCATGGTATGCTGATATTGCAAATTTTCTTAGTACTGCTCGATATCCACCTGGTGCCGATAAGCGCAGGAAACGTCAGATATTAATGCAAGCACGCTCCTATGGATTATTAGGGGGTTACCTTTATAAAATTTTTTCACGCGAAGGTATCTATCGACGTTGTGTAAGGGAAGATGAAGTACCAGTGGTTCTTAAGGCATTGCATGATGAGCTGTGTGGTGGCCATTTTGCCGGTGAATTGACTGCAAGAAAAGTTCTATTAGCTGGTTATTGGTGGCCTACTCTATTTAAAGATACTTATTATTATTGTCGCAAATGCGATGTATGTCAAAGGACTGGTCGTCCTTCTAAGAGTTTTGCTACGCCTTTGACACCTATATTAGCATTAGCACCTTTTGAGAAATGGGGAATTGATTTTGTAGGCCCAATTGATCCACCTACTAGATATCGATCGAATCGTTATATCTTAGTCTGTACTGACTATATTACGAAGTGGGTGGAAGCGAAAGCGCTTAAAACGGATAAAGCCATTGATGTGGCTAAGTTTATGTATGAGAATATTATTACGCGTTTTGGTTGCCCACTGGAATTAGTAAGTGACCGAGGTTCCCATTTCTTGAATGGTCTTATCAGCGAGCTAATGGAAATCTATAAAATTAAACATCGCAAATCAACACCTTATTATCCCAGGGCTAACGGTCAGGTTGAAGTAACCAATCGCATTATATGTGGGATTTTAACTAAAACGGTTGCTTCCCACAGGCGAGATTGGGATGAACGTTTATATGAAGCGTTATGGGCCTATAGAACTACTTATAAGGTGACAGTGCAAAATACACCCTTCAATTTAGTTTATGGCACTAATGCTATAT